>NC_091755.1:62408928-62746428 GCF_043380555.1 Nothobranchius furzeri
CGAGCCATTTGTTCCAGAAATACACTCAATCCTATGGAAGGTTTGACTGACGCATGCATCCACGATAATCAAATGAGAAATGAGGTGTAACTGACCATTAACAATATCATTCATGTAACAGTGATTTTTTTAAATGACAGTGTGTAGTTTCCCTGGCGACAGGGGGCAGTACATACCTAAATAATTGCAAGCAAGCATTACTTTTGTGTTCAAGTAAGACCTTACCAACGAATGGCCATTAGGGTCAAAAAGCCCAGGGAGCACAACCTCCAGCAAAATGACAAGAACATCAGATTCCCTTTCATTACTGGCAATGAGTGAAGAGGTAAATGTGTAAAGCAACAATGTTTATTAATGATGAATGTTTTGTAACCATTTATTACAAATTAGTAAGTGCATTTTGTCCTCACTGGCTTCTGTAGAAGGACACTAGACACCCAATATGGCGTCATCCGGAGACTTAGGGTATTTCTCAATGCCAAGGAACCTCGCCTTGATGCCTTGGTCCCGCCCCAGTTGCCTAGGAGATACGTCATCAGGAGCCACCAAGATGTCATCCAATGTTTATGTTCTACCAAGGCGTGTGTTCTCTGTTTGTTAGCCGTTTAGCTAGCTGAGCAAGGATTCACGAGAGGTGTCTTGTAGCCTAGTCTTGGTCAAAAATTACCCAGAATACACTGTGATATTTTAATAAGGATGGTGGATCAGAAGCTGGCAGCTACTTTGGCGGCAAATTTCAAGTTTAAATGTAAGTCACCTAATTTAAAATGTTTTTTTTTTTAGATCCAAAGAAGTTATCTATGGTTGGTTAGTTGCTTATCAGTTGCGGCTTTGGTGGCTAGAGGGTAGTAACTCACTTAAATATTTAATTTAATAAAATACATACACAATTGAAAATGTTAAAGGCTCGTTATGTATTCATATTGAATCTAATACGTAGAAAATATAACGTGATCTCCGTGTGTCATATGATGTTACGTGACCGCTGTGGAAGCCACGGTCACGTGATGCAAGTCTGTTCCAAAAAGTACAATAATTAATCAGTTGAAAGTCAAGTTTATTATTTACTCATAAATGTCTGGACAATCTATTATATTTGAGCTAGGTCTGGACAACAAATCGCAAATGTAACATTATGAAAATTTCTGACTTTTATCTAGATAATTTTTTCCATGTCAATAAACGTGATAGTAAAAAATTGAAAAGACGTGTGTAGGTTGTCAACATTCTTCTCCCCTTTTTTTTTTTTTACCGTGTCCTGTCTGGCTGTGAAGCAAGCAGAATTGATGTCTGAATGCTGGTGACAAGCCTGACAAGCCTTTATTCTCAGGTGGAGCATCAAAGCGTTTGCTTTTAATGTCACGCCTGATACTTAAAACTTTATTGTTATTGTTGTTGAATGCTTTGTAATTCCGACCAGACACGGAGACAGAGGTGAAAGAGAAAGGAAAAGGTGGGCAGAGGGGGGGGGTCCCACGGTCCACAAAAATAAACAAAAATGAACAAGAGTCTGCTTCTAGACCTGCAGAAAAAAAAGACAAAAAAAACAAAGGGACACAAAAAAAGGGACACAACAACAATACAACAAGATCTACCTATCACTGCGTCAACTTGATGAAAAGAAAAATATATATATATATAATCAACATTGCTTAACTGAAGAATCACGATAATAAATCACAACACATTAAGTGCCCACCATAGTCTTAAGACCTGTGTTTAACGTGCCCAAGCCCATACTTTTGAGAGCACCATGTGAGCACCTGTGTGTGTACACGCGCTTGTTTATTTAAGGTTTTTCTATAGGAGCGCCCAACAGAGAGTGTGAGGGACCACAGATCCGCCCCCCAAAGATGAGCAGGAGACGGGGGGAGCTCCAAGTCCCAGAGATCCAGGCGCTGCCCCAGAACGCAGGAACCCCAAGGAGACTGCAACCAGGAAGGCCCCCGCCCCCCTCGAGAGGCACAGAGGATCGCCCCGGGGAGCCACAACCAGCAGCCGGCAGAGTCCCTGGAGATATCAGCGGCAAGCCCACAGGCCCGCCCGCAGCCTCCCACCCCCTAGCCGGCCGAGCCCGGGACCCAGCGACCCGGGACCCAGGGGCGACCACCCCCGCCGGGGACCCAGCAGAGCCCAGGGACCCAGACCCCACCAGGCAGCCACCGGGATCTAACAGGCAGATGCCAAAATCTTAAACCCCCGGACCCGGTTGCCACGAACACTCAGGCAGACCAAGGCACAAGCCCCCACACCAGGTGTGGCAGGGGGAGGGGGGACAGAGCTCTATATCATCAAGAGAAGTTCCAGGAGAGGGGAGGACCCAAAGGTCCCACCTGACATATACAGTCATACACAAACACAGTCACACGCTCCCTCCCTCATGCTCACACATGCACATACAACCCAAGACTTACAAAAATGCACGCCAGACACCCACTCATGCTCCCCATACACACCCTATTCACTCTGGTCCCGGTACTGCTGCACATTGGGTACAACCATCACCGGTAACCAGAGTTTGACCCTTTCTGCTGGGGTGCTGATGAGCAGGCTCCCCCGCCCAACGCTGAGCACAGCAACCTACCACCCCAGACCCCAACCAGACGGCCAGATCTCCCTCCTAGCCTCCAGCCCCAGGAAACCTAGCAACAACAGAGGTGGCTAAGACCCCTAGTCTCCCTCCACCTGCTCCAATATAGTGTTGTGTGATCATGAGGTGTATTCCATGGCTGTGGTGAGTGGGCAGTGCGGGCATCATCCAGCATATGCCAGCTGATGCCACTGCACCACCCCACTTACACCCTCAGCCATCAGTGTCTAAGTGCGGTTTAAAATTGGAAGTGGGCACCGGCACTCGGGAGGAGGCTGAAATATCCCCCTGCCAAATGCCGTTGAATGTGCTCACTCCCAAGGCCCTAAGTGTGTGTTTGTGTGGAATGTCGTCAGTGGAAGTGTATAAGGTGCAAATAAAATTGGGGGGCAGGTTTCCACAGGAATGCGGAAATGGGGTCCATACCCGCACTCCCTGACTTGCCTACCCCCCAAGGTCCTATGTGTATGTTTGTGTGATGATGTGAGGGAGCAGGAGGAGAGAAATATGCGGGGATGGGGAGGAATGGCTGGTTGGGCTTAGCCCTCCAGGGAGCCAGCTCCCCCTACTGGCCCCAATAGGCACCTCTGTTGTCAAACTGCCACCCAGGGCATGGAGACCCCAGCCCATCCTGCCAGGGCCCAAAGCAGCAGCATTACAGAGCCTCACGGAGTCCGAGGGCACCAACCCAGCCCCACCCCAGCAGAATATCTATGCCCACCCCTGCATTTGCACAACTTCCAGAATATATAAGACATGGGACATCCAGGTAAGGTTGGGTCCTCCCTGTCCTGGACCTCCCCCTCCCCTGTGATGGAACGGCAGAGGAGCCGAGGTCTACCTGAGGCCCCCGAACCCGGGCCAGGCACTGCTGGGTGTCCCTGCCTTCTTCCCGGCAGCATACATGTCAGGACCCGACCCCCAAGGCCCCGCCCAGATCCCCACACGGGGCCGGCCACCCCCAAAACCCGAGCCCCCAGGCACCCACCCAGACCCGCCCAGGGGCATTGCAGCCGCCAGGCAGTGACCCATGGCCGCCGCCAAGATCCCCAAGGGGCCCCACTCACAACCGCCAGTAGTCCACCCCCCGAGGCAACCCAAGCACCTCCAGAGGGGGGCAACGGCCCCCCAGTCCCAGACACCCCCAGTGAACCCACCTCCAGGGAACATCCGGATACTCCAAACTCAGACCCCACACCCCCCCACCCACACCATCCCGCAGGACAACATCAACGGCCCCCCACCCTCGCTATGTGATGGAACCGATCAAAGGAGCCCAGAGAGATTCATCTGAAGTGGAAGCAGAGGCTATATCAAGTGCAATATGATCTAACAAAAGATTTCTTTACTGGTTAATGCAGAGACTTTCTCTATTTTTCCAATTCAAGAGGATAGTTTTCTTAGCGATGCATATGGCAGTCAGAACCACGTGAACCAAAGATGTTGCAATCGGGACATCGTCCAGCTTCCCCAGTACACAAAGAGAGGGGGAAGTTGGGATATGACATTTCAGACATTTTGACAGATCCTCACATACTCTACCCCAAAATTCCTGGACAGGTGGGCAGGACCACAGTGCATGAATGTAATTGTCAGGAATGTTGTTTGTGCAGTGTGTACAGGTGTCAGACGACACAAACCCCATCCTGAACATCCGATGACCTGTATAGTGTACTCTGTGTAGAATTTTGTACTGAATTAATTGTAAATTGGGGTGTCTGATCATTTGAAAAGTTTTTAAACAAGTTTGGGACCAGAAGTCCTGGTCAAAGCTAACTGATAGATCCACCTCCCATTTTTCAATAGGGATTGCAATTTTATCGTCTATTTTGGACAGTGTCTTATATACTTTAGACAGTAGTTTGGGGGGTTTGAGATTATAAAAGTCTAATACCCTTGGTGGTGTTTGTAATTCTATTTTATTGAGCTTACATTTTTGTTTGACTACAGATTTAATTTGGTGATATTCTAAAAAGCTATTCTTATCCATTCCAAATTGGGAGACTATTTGATTAAATGGGATGAAGTCCAATCCTTCATATATGTGTTCCAGGTATAGGATTCCTTTATTTTTCCAGTCCGGAAGGTTCATCATTTTGTTGTTTTGCAAAATGTCAGGATTGTTCCAGATAGGTGTGCGTCTGCATGGTACTAATGAAGACTCTGTCATTTTATGATACTCCCACCATGCTGTCAGAGAAGTGCTGATACTAATACTTTTGAAGCTTTCATGTTTTCTTATGCTTGAGCTAATAAATGGTAAGTCTGAAAGCTCTATCGTATTGCAAAGTGTCTGTTCTATGTCTAACCAGGACTCGTCTAATGGGTTATCTTGCAACCATCTTGGTATATATTGCAGCCTGTTTGCTAAGAAATAATAATAAAAGTTGGGTAAATCCAGTCCTCCTCTGTCTTTGGTCTTCTGAAGCGTTTTTAAGCTAATTCGTGGAGGTTTATCCTGCCAAAGGAATTTAGTAATTGAGGAGTCCAGAGATTTAAACCAGTCAGCTGGAGGTTTGTTTGGGATCATCGAGAATAAGTAATTTATTCTGGGTAAGACCATCATTTTAATTGTAGCAACTCTCCCCATGAGTGATATTGGTAAGGATTTCCATCTTGCAAGATCATCTTCCACTTTCCTTAAAAGTGGGATGTAATTTAGTTTGGTTAGATCTGCTAACTTGGGAGAGCTATTAATTCCCAGGTATGTGATATTCCCTGACTCCAATTGTGTATTAAGCAAATTGACAAATGAGAAATTAATTGGTAGAACTGTGGATTTTAAACCAGTTTATAGAGTAATCTGAAACTCTGGAAAAAGAGTTTATCAGTTCTATTGGTTGGGAGAGAGAGGATTGAGAATTCTGGAGAAAGAGTAAAACATCATCTGCATAAAGACTGATCTTATGTTCTATTTTCTTACACTTTATCCCTTTAATATCTGTTGTTTGCCTAATTGCTGCTGCTAGTGGTTCAATAAAGATAGCAAATAGTGAGGGGGAGAGTGGGCATCCCTGCCTGGTCCCACTCTGAAGACAGAAGCTAGCTGATATTTGGTCGTTTTGGTCAGATTTATTAATTTTTTTGCGTTGTCAGTGAGTAAATTAGGCGAAAATCTGTCTTAATTGTTTGTGGAAGTTGATTAACAAGCTGCCATCTGCTTCAAGACGCCGCCGTGTGTCCGGTGATCGGGCCGTCAGCGCATGCGCATGCTCACCTCCTGCGCATCCAGCCTTGTCCCTTTAAGAAGCTTTACCACCTTGAATAATACATGTAACACCCCCATCTAGTGGACAACTTATGTTTCTGCACATACCTGTAGTTATCGTCTATTTATCGTTACCGAGGTGAAATCCTCAATATATCATGATATTGATGTTTGGCCATATCGCCCAGCCCCAATTTGAGCAAACCTTTTTGTTAACATTTATGGTTGCCACTTTTGCTTTGATTAGAAATAATATTCAGTATATATATAAAAAAATAAATGTTTTGGAAAAATAATGTTTTAATAATTGTTGAAGGAGCAGGAGGAGGTGCAGATTTCTAGTGATGGGAGGTGCCTCCTTGTTTCTTCCCTGCATCCTGTCTGGCTGTAAAGCAATCAGAATTGATGTCATCCAGTTGTTCGCGCTGTTACCTCGCAGCAAGAAGGTTGCAGGTTAGAAACCCGGCTGAGGTCTTTCTGCGTGGTTCTCAACATGTTCTCCCCATGCCTGCGTGGGTTTCCTCTGGGTACTCCAGTTTACCCCACAGATCACAACATGCCCTATAAGTTAACAATTGTACGTCGCTTTGGATAAAAGCATCTGTCAAATAAATAAACATAAACATGTCTGAGTGAATCTCACAAGAGGTGTGTTATAGATTCAGCTAAAATGCCTCTGCATGATATCAGTACTTAAATAAAAATGCTTTTGGTTGTTTTAAATCCTAACAGGCACGGAAATGGAAAGGAAAGAGATAAGAGAGAGGAAAGGAAGAGGTGTGTGTTGGTCACTAAAAAAACAATTAAAGTTCTACAGTAATCTGCAATCTGCAAAACAGAGAGAGAGGGGAAAAAAAGGGGACACACTAAAATATAACAAAACCAAAACATGACTGCGCCAACCATATGAGGATGTTTAACAGTAATAATTCATAGTGCATTTAGTGCCAACCACAGCTGTAGGTTATGTGTCAAAAATGCCCAAGTCCATACTTGTGAGAGCACCTGTGTGCGTACACATGCTTGTGATGTAAGGTTTCTCTATAGGAGTGTTCACTAGTGAGCGTGAGGGGCCAACAAAGACCTGCAGAAGATAAAGAGAAGGATCTAAAGATGGAGATCCAAGCCCTAGAGATCCTGAGGTCCAAGATAGAAAGGGAGGGTAGCATTCTGCTAATGTCAGTGGGGTGGAGGGGCTACTGGAAGACGACATGAACTTTTCTCTACAAGGACTCGACTCTCATTGTTCACTTTGAAGAGCTGTTCAAAAGATTTGATTCATTTGTGAACATCACATCACTACATGTTTCTGAACTCTCAAACAGCACCCATGCACGCACACACACATATACACACACACACACACACACACACACACACGCACATACACAAGGTTTGTTGTCAATAAGAGTGACTGCTTTCTTTCACAGCTGGTCTTGGTGTCTAGGAGTTCTGGTAATGAACTTCCATTTCACATTTCCATTCAAATGGCTTCAATGCCTAAACTATCGCAATCAGCCATCCTATTTCAGCAGAGCCATGTTTCAGTGTGTGTGTGTGTGTGTGTGTGTGTGTGTGTGTGTGTGTATCACTGTGTGTAGGAAAGCTGTTCTGGGAAACAAACACTGTAATCTAGAGCTTGGCCAATCATTTTCTTCACCATAGCAACGCACCTGGTCGTTGCATATTGTTGCATATCATTTTGTGATTGGTTCCATTCAGATTTTGGATCATGTATGCACTGTATGCACTTGTTCTGCCTCATTCTTGTTCTCTGAAAGGCTGAGAGAGAGAGAAAGGCTGAGAGAGAGAGAGAGAGAGCGAGAGAGAGAGAGAGAGAGAGAGAGAGAGAGAGAGAGAGAGAGAGAGAGAGAGAGAGAGAGAGAGAGAGAGAGAGAGAGAGAGAGAGAGAGAGAGAGAGAGAGAGAGAGAGGAAAGGCAAAGGCCTGTAAATCTCACAATCTCTAACCCCGGGTTTCCACGGGAGTCGTCAGCAGCACGTTACTGCAGCAGCACGTCTTGCTCGCGTAAGCTGCTGCTTGGCCCTTCCCACGAGACGCGAAGCAGCAGGGGAGCAGCTGTCACCGACAGTGACTTCGTCAGTAAACACAACAACAAGCAGGGGAAAATTACAACATGGTTTGTGTTTTATGTTCTGTCTGTTTTATAATCGCCAATACGGACCTGAAAAACAAAGGAGACCGCTAGCTAGGTGATAACTTCTCACGGGGACGCACAGTTAGTAACCTTTTTTTAAAGTAAAGCAACCGGAAGGCAGTACGTTCTTTATTCTAAAAATCTCGGTAGCTTCTCTCCATTTCCGCGTCAGATTTCCTGTCTTTCCTTCACCAAAAATGTCGAACTTGACCCGTTTCAGAGGCATCGCACGTAGAAAATAGAACCGGCGCGTAAGGGCCGCGACATGCTGCTCCTGAGAAGCGGCCGACTCGCGCTGCTGATGGCTCCAGTGGAAAAGGTTCTGTTGACCACAGCGGTTCCTATCAGCAGCTATGACGTGCTGCTGCAGTAACGTGCTGCTGACGGCTCCCGTGGAAAGCCGGGGTTAGAGTCAGTTAAGAAGCAGAAACAAACAGTCCAAGAGCAAACAGAGATAAGGGAGTATGAAAAGAGATGAGAAACGAGAGAAAAACATTTTTTGAAGGTCTGAAAACTTAACCTCATTCATCTAAATAAATGTCAAATGCTGTCTGTGAAGTTTGTGTGAGTAGAACCTCACTTTGGGGTAATTGTATTTTAGCGAGTACGTGTTGCTTTAAGCTTTTCTGTCTTTTGAGCACAAAATATCTCCAACTGTAAGTTGACATGTAAAATAAGCATGTATCAATATTTGTGTGAGTGTGTACATCAATAAACATGCATTTGTAAAAATGTGTTTAAATATCAGCTCAATTTATGGAAAACAAATGGTCACTTCAACAGCTGTGTTATGTGATGCCACATGTGAATGAGAATGTCTCGTATGTTTGCTCTCAAACACAGGTCTGGCCACTTTTGTTGTTAGTGTTTGTTACACTTCCTCACTCAGGATCAGACACACAAATACTGCAAATGTCATCACAGAAAAGTGTGTGTTTCTGTCTTTCACACTATTTTAAATGCTATCATTGATTACATAAAATTATGTGATGCAAAACAAAACTTTGTTGGAACTTACTGAAGCATGTTTAGTTTAATTTACTGGTCAATCTACATTCTAACCGTTGTCTATGGTCACAGTGTTTGGGTAGTGAACGAAAGAAAGATAATGCGGATACAAGCGGCGAAATGAGTTGGGTGTCTGGGCTCACCCTTAGAGATAGGGTGAGAAGCTTAGTCATCTGGGAGGGGCTCGGAGTAGATCTGCTACTCATCCACAACGAGAAGAGCCAGCTGAAGTGGCTCAGTCATCCTGGACGCCTCCCTGGTGAGGTTTTCCGGACACATCCAACTAGGAGTTATAGTCCCATTAACACTGATGTGTGTGTGAACTTTGTTCTCCGCATTTGACCCATCCCCTGGGGGAGCTGTGAGCTGCAGACACCAACGGGAACCATTTGGTGGTTTAACCCCAATCCAACCCCTTACTGCTGAGTGTCATTGGTATGACCCAACCAGGGATTGAACCCTGATCTCCCAGTCCCAGGGCAGACACTGATACCACTAGGCCAATCAGCTGCTTTGAGGAGACCCATTGGACTATGTTTCTCAGCTGACCAGGGAGTGCCTTGAGATTCTCCTGGAGCTGGCCCAAGTGGCTGGGGAGAGTAAAGTCTGGGCCTCTCTGCTTAGGCTACTGCCCCTGTGACCCGACCCGATAAGTGGGCAAAAATGGATGGATTCAAATTTCATTACATTGTAATGATAGTCATTTACATTTAATTGAGGACTGTAAGACATTAACATTTCATATCGAGTATGAAATCCATCTTACGGACCACTGGGTATTTAATCAGAAGACTGGAACTTTTTAATGCAGGGATTTAGATAACACTTTGTATTAACTGAGAGACAAGAGAAGAGAGAGACCTTCAAATGTTCAAGATGATTTATTACTAAATAATTTTAAACAATTTAACAAAACTAACTCTCTAATGATGGATGTTCTGTTTGAAATGACGTGTGAGATGGATGGTGTGTGTGAGTCGTGTTATTATCAGAACTCTCGTATCCGGAGAGACAAGTCTGAGTGGGAGATGATGTTTTGCTCCTAACTGATAAGAGTTTGACCAGGGTAGTCATAAACACAGGAGACACCATTTTGTCGCATCCACATACCCTTAGAATGAGACCTCCATACAGATCCGGATGCCAGGTCCACAGACCCTCCTCTGGTACTGGAGCCGATGGAACAGCGTCGACAGTACGACAAACCAGTATTTGGATAATCTCCAGGTAAAAAGCGACAGGTGGTTCACAGCGTCAAAAGGGGACCCTCCTTGGGTCAGCGAGTTCAGCTTTTATTCTGAAAGGAACCATTGCTTGGTTGGTAAAAACAACAGATTTTTCCCAGCTTGGTGGTTCTCAGCTTAAAAATGAAGTACAGATTGCCGGTCCAATACTTCGCTTAGCATGCAGTGAACTCAGTGAGATCTTGAGAACTGAACTTAAGATGGCGTTGGAACTAGTTTTATTAATCTGGATGTTTTGAATTCTGGTGGAATCAAAGTTGGCAGATTTATAAACACCACAGAGACTATGCCACGCTTCAGACTAGGAAGGTTCTGATTGGATCAGCAAAAGCAATGTGTCATGCGGTTGTTTACCTTACGTGTGTCAGTGTGTCTAGTGAACTAGAATAAGTCATATTACTTATTCAAACATATTAATCATAACATTGTGATTTCACAGATCGGTCACATTGTATCATTGACTAACAGTTGTTTTGATTAGCTTTATTAAAAATAGAGTGATTTAGTAAAAGAAAAGTGTCTCTTCATCTTCTTTCTTCTTTTGCTGGAAAGTAAACAGTTTAGAAGCAAATGCATGATCTTGAGGCTGTCTCATGCACTCTAGCACTGTGTCAGAGGCAACTGTGGGAAGAGGTAAAATAACCTTGAGGAAACAGCTCCTTCATCACATTACAACATTAAGTAATGTAACCCCAAATCACTGTTTAGAAGTCTTGCTTTTCTCATTCTTTTCTGTGAGCAGTGTGTGGTAAGTTTCTTTAGGTTAATTTGACACATTCTTACTTTTTTATTTATTGTTATGGTCAAAGGTTGTGAGAAAGACATGCATATTCTTGCAAAAAGATTGTATTAATTAGTTTTTCTTCCATACATTCAAACAAACCTGCACCCTTTTTGTCACAATAAGTGTTCTTTTGTGTGTGTGTGTGTGTGTGTGTGTGTGTGTGTGTTATATAAAGAGAGGAAATTACTTTTCATCTCAAGTCCTTTTGTCAGGCACGAGCTCACGAGATGACAACAGTAATTAAACTGATAAAGTTGAAGAGGCAGGCCCTGTTGTCTACTTGAAAACACACTTGTTTGAATACAAATAGACACTTTCATGCTTTCCCTGGAGCAGACAGGGTAAAATGTACAGACGTAAAGAAGAAAAGACTTCCTGTTGTAACTGAATTAGATTTGTTAGCCGTTGAAGAGGAGTGTAGCATTCCTAAGTGAATAACTATTTTGGGCAATAAAAGGTTTAAAAGCTGATTAAATGCTTACTTAAATTACAGATCATAGAACGTCTGACAAAGAGAAATAAAAACAACAAATACAAACAAAAACAACAACAAGCTTTATGGAAACCAAGACTCATGACATAAGTCTTATGTCATTCTGAAACTCGCTCCATGGACCAGATATTTGCTGGGTTGGATTTATTTTTTGAGACATCAACAATTCCCTCTGAGATGCTGTCAATCGACATCTGGGCCTAATCCTGAATGACGGCTGCTCATTCTCGTAAAATTAATGCTTAAAGATTGTTAAAATGTATGGCTTTTTGTTTGTCTGCTGACCTATTGGTGGTTTTACACAAATTCTCAGTGGGACATCATCTCTGAACTAATGCCCCACACAGTCAGAAAGGAGATTTGTTAGAGAAATCTGACTTTCACCCAGTCGTCAGTAGTCTGATCTGATCCCTAGACTTTAGAAAATCAATCTCTGGGAGCAGAGGCTGAGGAGAGTTAGCATGCGCTGACGGCCGATCACCGGATACACGGCAGCGTTTGAAGCTGATGGCAGCTCGTTAAGAAACATCCACAAACAATTAAGACACATTTTCGCCTAATTTATTTACTGACAATGCAAAAAATAATCTGGTAAGTATAACTCACTCAATCTGGAGGTAAGTGAAGAAAATTCAGAAAGTTTACTAAATTGCATTGACGAAGTTTTTGAGTTATTCGTTATGGGTCCGAAGAAATCAGCAGCTGAGGCTGAAACACCTGCTGGGACCAAGAGGAGCCGTCCTCAGGACTTGCCTGAGGCCTCATCTTCCCGGAAGGACGTATTAGAATTATTAGATTCCATAGATAAACGGCTTCTGGGATTTGAGGGGCGACTTCATCTGCTCGAGGTTCTTCACCAGGAGTTTCAGAACCTCCGAACATCTCTGGAGTTCAGTCAGGAACAGGTTGAGCGGCTCGCTGCTTAGAACGCATCTCTGCGGGAGTCCGTTTCTTCCCTGGAAGAGGGAATGACGCGGATCACCCAGGACAACAAAACTCTGAAGGAGACGGTTTTGGACCTTCAGGCCCGTAGCATGAGGGATAATCTGGTGTTCGCAGGCCTGCCGGAGCAGACGGGAGGGGCGGAGAACTGCGAGCATTCAATCAAGAACTTTCTCCAGACCGAAATGAAGATACCCGAAGAAACGGTACAAAAGATCACATTTCACCGGGTACATCGCCTTGGAGCTAGACGAGTGGACAGCAGAAGACCTCGTCCCATCGTGGCTAAATTTGAACATTTTAAGCAGAAGGATCTTGTTAAAAGTCACGGAAGAGAGCTCAAAGGGAAAGATTTCAGCGTCAATGATCAGTTCCCGAAGGAAATTCTGGATCGGCGCAGAGTCCTCTTTCTGCTGCGTAAAAAGTTTATCCAGGATGGGAAGAGAGCTGTCATCTCGGTGGATAAGCTTTATGTGGACAATAAACTTTACAAGGAGCGAGGAGTGACTGACTGGCTGTATTAGCCCAACATCAGGTCAGACATTTACTATTCTTATCAGGATTCACTGGGTTTGATCACGTCAGGATTAAACAGCTGCTAAATCCGTTTTCTAGATGATAAGATCACCTGTTCATCACCACCTTACACCCCATCACCTCTTCTTTTTAGTTCTTTCTTCTTTTTTAACCTGTAGCTGTACTTTCCCTTCCTCTTTACCTGCTTCTGTACCTTTACACCTGTATGGCACAACCACACAACTTTCCAACACTGCGTCAGACTCGACACACACACACACACACACACACACGCACACACACACGCACGCACACACACACACACACACACACACACACACACGCATGCACACACACACATAGATATATTAAATTCACAGCACAATATCATAATTTATGCATCAAATAATACAACCACAAACACTGTTGGATCTTTATTATTATTATTATTATTATTTACTTTTCTGTTATTTATTAACATACTATTTATACATTTATATACTTATTCCATCTTATTCACGTGAAGGCGTCATATTTTAGCTACTCACTCACACATCTATGGGATGCACTAAGGTTTGTCTCATGGGACGTTCATGGGGCTGGCTCTAGAGAGAAGAGATTAAAAATCTTTGATCAGTTAAAGAGAGTGCAAGCAGACGTAATATTGTTACAAGAGACTCATAGATCTGCCACATCCGCAGATGAACTTAAGACACCTGAGTTTCCCAGGATGTTCTCTGCCTGCTATAACTCTAGGCAAAGAGGTGTAGCTATTTTAATACACAAAAACATCAATTTCACAGTATTGGACACAGTCTCTGATCCAGAGGGTAGATTTATAATGTTAAAAATATCTGTACAGAACCAACGCTTATGTATCGTCAGCATATACTGTCCAAATATTGATGACCATCCATTCTTTCATAATTTTTTCTCTGTACTCTCCGAACACTTGGACTGTCCACTTATACTTGGAGGTGATTTTAATTTTTGGATGAATTCCTTAACAGACAGGCTCAGTACAGCTGGGACTCAGCGCAATTGGCAATCCACTAACATAGTTAAACAGTGAGTGATCATGGGCTTTGTCATGAATGGCGATCTCTTCATCCTAACCGTAGAGAGTATACTTTTTTTTCGCACGTCCATCACTCTCACTCACGTTTGGATTATTTTCTAGTCAGCAGCTCATTGTTGGCTGACATTTCAGACACTGAGATACACCCCATAGTTGTCAGCGACCATGCTCCGGTTTCTTTAACTCTGGTAAATAAGAACACAATCCCACCAAGCAAAAACTGGAGGTTTAATACATCACTGCTTAAAGACGAAGGTTTTATTGATTTTTTTTAAAAGGAGTGGGCTTTATATTTAGAACATAATGACCTGCCTGGAACATCAGCACCTATTCTTTGGGAGGCAGGAAAGGCAGTGATGAGAGGTAAAATAATCTCTTTCTCATCACATAGGAAAAAAACAGAAAACAAACGTATTCAGGAGTTAGAGGAAATCATCAAGTCTTTAGAGGCATCCACAGAAGAAGAGTCAATGAGCAAATTATGTAAAGCTAAATTAGAACTTCATGGAATTATTGACAAAAAGACACAATTTTTAGCACAAAGACTACGAATAGAAAACTTTGAACATAGTAATAAATCAGGTAAATTTTTGGCTACCCAGTTAAAAACAAATAAGAGACTTTTACCAAACTTTGTACTCACCACAGATAAACCCATCAGATAATGAGATCAATGAGTTCCTTGACAGGATAACACTTCCTAAATTATCAGACAGCCAAGTTAGAGTCCTGGACTCGCCACTAACATCAGCGGAGCTCCAGGAAGCCCTTAAATCCATGACGAATAGGAAAGCTCCAGGTCCAGACGGGTTCCCAGTAGAATTCTACAAAGAATTCTGGATCATTCTGGCTCCAATATTTTTCAGAATGGTGAGGGAAATCGAAGAGCGCGGCAGATTACAGCCAAACATGAACTCAGCCTATATTAGTCTCTTGTTAAAACCAGGCAAAGACCCTGCATTTCCTACCAGCTATCGCCCAATTTCCCTTATTAATGTTGATCTCAAAATAATTTGTAAAGCCCTGGCAAAAAGATTAGAGAAGGTAACCCCCTTCATAATACACCCTGACCAAACTGGTTTCATTAAGGGTAGACAGTCATCCACAAACTCACGTAGATTACTTAATATGATAGATTTCTCTTACAGTAGAAACATAGAAACTAGTATATTATCTCTAGATGCAGAAAAGGCTTTTGATAGAGTTAACTGGAAGTTCTTATTTGCAACTTTACATAAATTTGGCTTTGGGAACTTCTTCATAAACTGGCTACAAACATTATACAGTTCGCCAACTGCACGTGTCAGGACGAACAACCAAATATCAGCTAGCTTCTGTCTTCAGAGGGGGACCAGGCAGGGATGCCCACTCTCCCCCTCACTGTTTGCTATCTTTATCGAACCACTAGCGGCAGCAATTAGGCAAACAACAGGTATTAAAGGAGCATGGGGCAGGAATTGTCCAAAAACAAAAAGTACATGTTCATTCTTGAGAAGCTTATGGGTGATGAAGCATTTTAAACTAAAAAGAATGATGAAACCAGTTTATCATTCCATTTTGTTAATCAGGCTTTGTGCTGCAAAATGTAAAACATTCCTGATCCGAATTTCCCGCTCTGTTTTATGGATGTGACGTTGATTGACGCTTCAAGCGCGTTCTCGACAAGGTTCAAACCCGGAAAAACATTTGGAAGCTTGCTAGGTGGCAGTAACGCGTCTTTCACTACTAGCCACGTTAAAACCCCAAACAGAAGAGGAAGAACCCTGGAAATGGATTCTACAACTAGCAAACGACCAAGCGCAACTCAAACCCCACTAAAGAGTGGCACAAAGAAGAAGGCTTTATCAGCGGCATCTCGAGAGTCACAAAGAAAATATGATAAAAGTCGGTCAGGGACCCAAATATCTATTGGTTACGCTCTGGAAGAATGGGGGCAGATTCAACTGGATTTGGGCCTAAAAAAGGATGCGGACATGGCGCATTTTCTAGTCACCAGGTAAGTGTTGGTCTCCTTATTTCTGCTGTAGGTTTCAGTAACGAGTAGGTAAACATCAGAGCTGTATCTGCACAATTTGAGAAAATAAAATAAAACTTATGGATTTAGATAATGCTGATTTAGGTAATCTAACAAATCTTTGTGCAGATGAACAAGAAACTTATCTAAGCTAACGGTGTTTAGCATATGGCTTCCTGATTAGTTTGAAAAAGCTAAAAGCAACCAAGGAGTTACCGGATCACTTCTACGTTTTGTGGACGACATGCCGCATGTGTTTGGAGATAAATGGATGTTCCGTTTATTCTGATGAGAAAAGTAAACAGAGCTTGATTTGATTATATGACGTCACCGCTCAGCCGGAGAGAGCTAGCGTGCGTTAGCATGTTAGCTGCGATCACGCTTCAGTTTGTAGAAGAGAACGGACATTTTCCAAACCAAAGATGAGTCTTTAGAATGATGTCATATTTGATCTACAGTCCAACCTCTAAGCAGGACTGTTACTTTAGTAGATGTTATTCGTGGGGTTTGTGTAACAGAACCCCATCGGAATATATTTCCCTAGCGCTATTGCTGAGAATAAATAAAATTAGGATTCATAAGAATAAATAATAAGTCAGCCATAACAACACGTTTGACTAAAAGTAAAGTTGTGCAGAAGTTTGTGTTTATTTTTCTAAATTTGTCCAGCTGAATGTAGGTCAGAATAAAATATGTTTGTGAAAATGATAAATTTTTTTATAACTGACCTGCATTTTCATATTACTAGTTGTGCCACAGGTAAAGAAGCTTAGCCATTGTTGATCTATGTAAACAGAAGGTGTAGAGTCTCAACCAACTTGTTGACATTTTTGTTTAAAAATGTGTTTTCCAGCTACCGGAAGAAGCAGGCTCCTGAAACTGCAATTCAGGGAGGTTATGTGAAGGCAACCTCGACACCCAGTTAGAGAAGAGCAGCTAAAATGTTGCATAGATTATCTCCAACTGAACCTGTGTCTGAGGGGTTAGTATCTTTTCTGTAAAACAAATATTCACGTTTTTGTGCTATGATATTTCATACATTAAATTACACCTTGCATATCCACACTTGGTTCAGAACTAACATCACACCACCAAACACTTCTGACATTATCTTTACAGGGAAGATTTTCTAATGGCTGGTGTTGAGGCGCTGATGACCCAGATTTGGATCCTTTTGAAGAAAGGTAAATTTGTTCATGAGAAGTCTTGCCATATACGCAGGAAATTACTGCTGTGCAAAAAAGATAAAAACACAATAGATAAGCAAATATAGGTCATTATATATATTTATTTATGTTGTGAAGGTTCAATTCACAGCAGATTGTTGTTATTTGCAGAAATAATTAATGATAGATGTATTAGGCTCCACATTTATCTCTTTAGAATCAGTACCATTTCAGGTAAGTTCCAGTATTTATCTTTACGTACAACAAATATTATTGTGTTGTCTGTAGTTTCAAATCCATGGATCTAGCTATGGATGCAGTCCAAATTGATGAGGACCAAGCAAACAACTTACTCAACAGTGTGTGAGTTGCAATGTCTTCTTATCTAGGGGTGGGCAATATAAACGATATAAGGTAGAAATGATATAAAATTGGGTAATGATAGTTTTTGGCTATATCGCAATACGGCGATTTTGTGATAACACATGACGTCACTAAGATGTGCACCCTGCTGACAATGGGACAACAGAATGGCGGTGACTGCAAGCATGGAGTGGGCAGAGGAGGAGGCCTATATGCCTCAAGTGGCATATATTTGCCACATGAGGATATCTAAAACAGGGTGTCCGCGGGGTTTTAAAAAGTATTAAAAAGTGATAAATAAAAATAGTCAAATTTAAGGCCATTAAAAGTGTTAAATTTGGTCTCAGAGGTATTATTTTTTCCAAATTAGGTATTATTTTTTTCAAACTATCAGATGTCGTATTCTGAACATCGACATAGAAATATATTCCGAATGAAATGTTTTGAACGATTATAAAAACAAAACAAGCCGATTATTTGCTCCTCCCACTTGCGCTGCCTTGAGTTGCAAATGAAGCGCTCCTCCCGGTGTTGCCAAGTTAACTTAGCGACTTTGACGCTATTTCTAAAAGCTTCTCAGACCCCCTTCTTGACTTTTTAAATCTTAAAAGTACCTAGCGAACACATCAGAAACATCTCTGGTAACCCTTAGCTACTTTCTGGATAACTGTCGTCGACATTTCCTGCAGGTTAGCTAAACACTCCGCCTGCGCTCCGGACCGTTCTTCAGGACATTAGGAAAGGGAATGATGTAGTGATGTGTCAGTCGCTAAAGACAGCTCTCGGAGCCGGCTCCTTGTTGGACTAACCAGAGTGAGTGACACACACAGCACCTGCGGACTCCTGAGCCGATAAAAACGGCTAAATGTGCGCGTGCGGCGTGCTAAACACACGTGCAGCTTGCCCCTGATTGCTGTGAGACCGGGTTGGGGGTGGGGGTGCAGCTGTGGTTGGGACAATTATTACATTAACTGATGGACTTGTAAATAAATAGTTTATAAATAAGGTAGAAATAAGTTCCTCACGCTGATAAATAATAACTAATCTCTCTGAGGACACGGTGCTAGTGCACTCTCCTACAGCACCTTGACATGACTCAATAAATGCTATGCAACATTTAGTGAACAGCAATTTGCATGTATTTGTTATAAATGCCACTGTATAATTCTTGATGTCAGTATTTGCAAGATATTGGTATTTGGGTCTGTACTGGTTAGACTTAAATGAGTTAAACCAAGGTCTATAGCCCTTGGGTCATAAACTATGAGCTATAAGTATATTGGTCTTTTTATACTGGGAATCAGGAGTTATTTTAGTGATCATCTTGTTTCTTGTTTATTTTTGCCCTGATTGTGCCCTGAGCAGTTTTATGACTGAATAAAAATAAAAAAATAAAAATCTACATAAATTGAAAAATCGTCTTAAATAATTGAGATCTCAATTTCAGTCACAATAATCGTGATTATTGTTTTTGCCATAATCGAGCAGCCCTACTTTAGCATATCCGGTCACATAATGATGACGTCATATTCAGTGTTGTGCATCATTTCAGGCCTCATGGTCAACTGTCTGAACCGCTGAACAGAAGTGCCTGGCTTATTTTCTAAGTAAAATAAATATGTGCAATACGTTGTCGACATCAGTGAGTCTCTAAGTCTATTCCTTTTGTATGTTATATGTGTTAAAATATGTGTAAATAGGTCGCTGATTAACACTTGCAATTTAGTGTTGTGATGGTTTTAAAAAAATTCTGAAGGTAGTAAAAAAAAGTATTAAAAAGTAGTAAATTTTACTTAAGGATTGCTGTATATACCCTGTAAAAGCATGTCAATTTGACATCTATAAACACATGAAAAAATATATCGCAATATATATCGTTACTGCACATGCTTCAGATTATATCGCAATATAGATTTGAGGCCATATTGCCCAGCCCTATTCTTATCTACACTCTTTTTTTAAACTCCAAAGTCTTAAAACAATATATTAATTCTACTTTTATTTATTGTTTTCATAACAGAATAGAACTGTTATGAAAACTTTGTCAGGCTGACGAAGTTTGCAGCCGCAAACAAAACGTTGCAGGTAAATAAAACCCTTCTATGTTTTAAAAAGAACTAAAAGATGGAATTGTTGTTTTATCCTTGTTCACAGGCTGGGATCCTAAAGGGAATTTCCATCCCATTTGTGTGGCTGAAGGACATCTTCAACCAATTTGGGTACATTTGCCAGAAAGCACAACATCGTGATATGTTTAATGTAAGTATTGTGACATCTTTTGTACAACATGACAACAATGCACATTGACATAATTACCTTTCTTTCAATAATAGTGCCAGCTCTCGTGTTTCTGTTGGTGAGCGCTTCTGTCACATGCAAAGTTTTCAAATAAAACTTATTTTTTCTGTTAGGACATGTGGGTGGGTGTGCTTCACCATGTCACAGGGAAGCATGAATGAACCCGTGGCAAATGTGACCATGGACCACTTGATGCAGCGACCAGTGATAAAGAGCTCATGGTACCATGATCTCCACCACACGAGGCTCTTCAACGAATCATGTTCAACAGACGCTGATTGAAGGATGTCACCAATCTGACCTTTAGGTATATTAATAACATTTTCATAAGCAAAAAAGCTAAAGTGTCAATATCAAAGCTGACAATTTACATATAGAAATGACAATTGTGGGTGAAAAGGCAATCAAAAGTGTGATTCCTAATAATCTATAAAGTTTTAGCTTTTGTTTTTTTTACAGGTCAACTTCAGAACTGCATTCTCATGTAATCTATGTATGATCTAATGCTGCTGTTCTCTCTCCATAAAGGCCCCAGCTACGTGAAGCATCAAAAGACAGGAATGACTTCTTTCATGCACACAGATTTATTAGAAATTAAGAAAAAATACTATGTACAAATGCAAATAACAGAACTGTTTTTTGTACATAAATAAAAATAAATAAATTGCACAAACTGTTTGTTTATTTTTGGGTGAAAATGCTGTCTTCAGCTAAAGTTATTTTGAGGTATTGTGCTGTTTTGGAACTACTGTAGTTGTAGATAAACGGTTTGGATTTTTGGGTTAGGGTGCTCTCAGTCAGGAAGACGGTGTCCTGGCGTCTCTTGCTGAAACTCCAGGATATCCAGCATTACCCCTGGAAGACGGGTCACCACTCTCGAGAATATAATCTCCTCCTGGCTCAGGTGTTGTAAAGCTGTCTAGGAATTAAAGTGCATATGTTTACATGACTAGATTCATATCTCCAGTGAGTGATGTTTTCGTTTTTGGCATCTATTATTTTATTTTATTTTTTTACACAAATGGCTACAACCAGCCTGCATCTCAGCTATACTGGCAGCTCTCAGCTGTGCAAGCCGGTCTCGGTCCTCTTCTCTGAAAGCTGTTCGCTGCCTACCCCGGTGCCCTGGTCCTCTTGAAGGAGCTCTGGACCTCAACCTGCTGCCCTCACCCCTTGAGCATGTCCTTCCCCAACCCTCGGAGCGACCTTTTCCTTTCCCCTTTCCTTTAGCCCCTGGTCTCAAACTTTCCCACGACACATCAATATCTGTGGCAGGCTCGGGCACACTCCATCTGAACTGTCTTCCATCACTCCTTCCAATGTGAATTCCTGAAAATCAATGACATTAATGGAAAAATTACTGTATTACCCTGTAGGTCTTGTTGATATTATGATTTTATTTTGATGCATTTTTGAACTAAACATTGATATTTATGTTCTTATTTACATTGTTGTGATGCCTGTCCTGCAATGAAATTGGTTTCACAAATGATGTCAGTGGCTTGAAATTGGATGTTCTTACATGATGCATAAACAATAACATTAGCTTGTTAGTAAGCTTACTGCAAAATAATAACTGTAACTGGTCTAAAAACATCAGAAATCACCTGCAGCCACAAAGCCTTATGCTGATAAAGTAGCATCATGTGTCTTGCTCGCCAGTCACAAAACTGGCTTATGAATATTTCATAGGAAGGAGCACTTGCTTTACATCACGAGTGTCATGGCTAAATTAAAATGCTAATGTCATGGAATTATACAAATATTAGACTAAAGTAACAATGTTACTTACTTCATCGCTCGACACGGTGCCTTGTTCGAGCCACGCTCTGGCCGTACTTTACTGTAACTTTTTTTTTCTAGTGAAGAGTTTGTGCGCGCTCTCGTGCCGGGCTGCAGTTACTCACAGTGCCGAGTGCGTCGCTAATGAGTTTCGTTTCTTCATCCTGCCCCATGCTCCTTTAAAGGGATAACGTGTAAGAAAATAGAACATAAGATAAGTCTTTATGCAGATGATGTTTTACTCTTTCTCTGGAATTCTCAATCGTCTCTCTCTCATTCAATAGAACTGATAAACTCTTTTTCAAAAGTTTCAGATTACTCTATAAACTGGTTAAAATCCACAGTTCTACCAATTAATTTCTCTTTTGTCAATTTACTTAATACACAATTGGAGTCAGGGAATATCACATACCTGGGAATTAATGTTTCTCCTAAGTTAGCAGATCCAACCAAACTAAACTACATCCCACTTTTAAAGAAAGTGGAAGATGATCTTGCAAGATGGAAATCCTTACCAATATCACTCATGGGGAGAGTTGCTACAATTAAAGTGATGGTCTTACCCAGAATAAATTACTTATTCTCGGTGATCCCAAACAAACCACCAGCTGACTGGTTTAAATTTCTGGACTCCTCAATTACTAAATTCCTTTGGCAGGATAAACCTCCACGAATTAGCTTAAAAACGCTTCAGAAGACCAAAGACAGAGGAGGACTGGATTTACCCAACTTTTATTATTATTTCTTAGCCAACAGGCTGCAATATATACCAAGATGGTTGCATGATTACCCACTAGATGAGTCCTGGTTAGATATAGAACAGACACTTTACAATACGATAGAGCTTTCAGACTTACCATTTATTAGCTCAAGCATAAGAAAACATGAAAGCTTCAAAAGTATTAGTATCAGCACCTCTCTGACAGCATGGTGGGAGTATCTTAAAATGACCGAGTCTTCACTAGTACTATGCAGACGCACACCTATCTGGAATAATCCTGACATTTTGCAAAAGAACAAAATGATGAACCTTCCGGACTGGAAAAATAAAGGAATCCTATACCTGGAACACATATATGAAGGATTGGACTTCATCCCATTTAATCAATTAGTCTCTCAATTTGGAATGGATAAGAATAGCTTTTTAGAATATCACCAAATTAAATCTGTAGTCAAACAAAAATTTAAGCTCAATAAAATAGAATTACAAACACCACCAAGGGTATTAGACTTTTATAATCTCAAACCCCCCAAACTACTGTCTAAAGTATATAAGACACTGTCCAAAATAGACGATAAAATTGCAATCCCTATTGAAAAATGGGAGGTGGATCTATCAGTTAGCTTTGACCAGGACTTCTGTTCCCAAACTTGTTTAAAAACTTTTAAAATGATCAGACACCCTAATTTACAATTAATTCAGTACAAAATTCTACACAGAGTACACTATACAGGTTGTAACGTGAGGAAATATGGGTTTTCTGTCACAATGGTGGTGTTGGACTCAGCTGTGTCAAAGCTGGGTCGCTGAGAACTTTCACCCACAGATTAAGACCTGAACGCCAGCGAGTCTGGGAGGAAACCATAACATCTGCCACCTGCAGTCTACCAGAAGATGTGTTTACATGAGTTGTACCCAGACCAAGTCAAAACATAAAGTTTAAACTTCTTTTTCTTGATTTTAATGTTAAAATAACCATTATCATTTTGCTCATTATAAATGTGTTTAATCAAATGAATGACTATTTAGCTTTGGGGTAATTATAATGGTTTAATGAATCCATTCTTAAATAATGTTGAGAATGTTTGTTACTGACCTTCACACACACTCAAGCACAAACATTCACACACACCCACACACATCTTGCCCACAGTAAACTCCAGACACATTTGATGACGCACATGTTTTGCTTTGAGAAGAGAAAGGTTTTTGGTAAGTTTTCAGTCTTATGATTCAGTTCGTGTTGGACAACGAGAGAGAACAGACCTGAAAACCAAAGGGGGGCAGAGCCTGTTGGCTCGTTCTTCCCCCCTTTCACGCTGTTTCTGCCACGCCAGGCAGAATAGCTGAATCGCAACTTCTAACGCAGACTCATTACCGAGTCTTTTGATTTCTGAGTGAATTAACTTAAGAAAGCGCGTCGACAAAACGCTTTACCATCAACGTGTACCGAGGACAACTCTGGACCGGGTCGCAGCGCATCTTTGTCTTCTCTGCCAGCCAAGGTGCCCTGGATGAAACATCCTAAGGTGACGCCCCGGATCCGAAAGAGGGTCCAAAAGAATTCGGTGAGACAGAACACGGTGTTTAGCGTTTTGATGCATCTTTTCCAACTAAGAGCCTAAGTTTATTCAAACCATCACTTTTCACTCAGACACCTGGTTCTTCCTGAAGCAAAATCAGATGCACTCACGCACCCATCCCAGCTCATATCACTCTCACCATCACAACATTCTCAATCTTCATAAATTCATCAGAAGGTCTATTTGAGCCAGAACAGCATATCAACTGTTAAAGAGATTGTCTCACAAAGTTACTAATGTTGATTGTATTTCCTGTTTGTCAATTTCAAATCATTAGTTTAATTTGAAGAATTAAAACTTTTAAACGTCAAACTGGTTTCCTCATTGAACTGAAACACAGACACTCAGATATTATCGGCAGTTTATGGATGAAAACAACCTTTGAGTCTTCTGAACAATATAAAATTTGGTTATTGATTTATTAAAATTAATATTCCGAATTAATACGTAGCATGGTTCCTCTTTCATAAAAGAGCATAAATCCATAACGCTACATTTAATGGCGAGCATATCCAGTCTTCTATATCTGCGATATGTCTGATTTCTTGCATCTAAAAGCTACAAACAACGCTTTTCTCTGTGTTTCACTTTGATGTCTTATTTTGAACTTAACCGGAAATTGTTCCGCTGAAGTCACTCTTCCGGGAGGCGTCCTGGTGGAAACTTGACCGGGAAGATCTCCGGTCTCAAATTGACCGCAAATTACAGGCCTAACTTTGATTTATCCCATCTTCGCCTTCGGAGCGGACGTGTGAGTTGTGCTTTTGACTAAATTCTGTCCATTTTGACGCGCCGCCGCGTCTCTAATCTAACCTCAGGTCGGAGAGCTACGTTTCCGCTCTGACCATTGCTGGGTGAGCTACCGTGTGCAGCTTATCCTCAGTTCCTAAAATTATCACTAAATTCTCCGAACCTCCGAACCGAGACTAACTTCTCGGACACCTTTTCGTCTCAGTGTGTTGACACTGTGGGCGAGCTATTGTGGAAAATATCTCCATTGCATGGGCGACTTATAGAAACAATCTGAACGGAATGCCCGTAGGCACCTACTGTTGCTTGATTGCACGGTAAACGTCGTAAGCCGGGTTATGGCCGTCACGCGTTACTGCATTCAGATTGCGTACGTTTTTTGAAGTCCGTATTACAAGCGGGGTGAGATGCCTACTTGTTAATCGGGAAAATTTAAGTCTGGTCGCTACAGACAAAGAACGCTAGACCTGGCCGGAGAGCTAAGCTAGCACCACAGTTAGACAAAAAGGGAACGCGTCCCGTTAGATTGTCATACCATTTCTGACACAGTTAGTCTGTGTCCTCACAAAACCCGCATTGGCGGTGATTCTTGTAAATCGCTACGGTGTGTAGAATCTACATTTTGCTACGTTTGTCCGTCTGATACCAACACGGCAGCGTAGGGTTTGTTATTTTTTTTATTATTTTTATTTTGGACCGGTGAACGGGTCGGCTTTCACAGCCTCCGTTGCTCGGTTCCATGCCTTTTTCTTCCATCTTGTGAAGTTGTGTGTATTCATTTCTCTATCAACAATTCCTTGTTTTACCCTGTGTCATAAAGTTAAGTAGGCTACGGTCAGTCCTTGTTTGTGTGAGACATATTAAGGAATCTGCCCGGAGTTTTACGTCGGCTCAGAAGGTAAAAACGCGAGTTGCTCTGAACTTAATGGGAGATGGACGAGACACGACAAAATCTTTCTTGCACTGTTACACCTGATGTAAGGTTCTCTGACGTTCTGCTTCCAGAACATGCCAAGACGCAGGAAATTCACCGGCCGAGCATCGCTGGTCCCTCCGCCCGCCCGAACGGGCCCGTTTTAGGCGGGTGCCGCCGGTCGGGAACAGTGGGGACTAGTGGCTGCGGTTCGGTGCCAGCTGCACTGGGTCGGAGGTGGTTCTGGTCTGCACTTCATGTCGTGAATTCATGCAACATGCTGTTTACAGTCATAACGCTTTTTCTTTACTTTTATTTCTTCCAGGGGGTCAAAAACCCACCGTCAATATCAAGGTTTGAAATAAACAACACTTTCTCTGCTGCTTTTAAGCTGAATAAATCTCTTGAGCCTATGGTTAACCTCTCTGACAAACAGGTTGTGCTTAACCCTTTGTTTCCTGATGCTTCTCCTCTGTCATCCATGTTAAAGGCTGAACATCTCTCCAGCATGGGTGTGAAATCTTCAGGCTGTGACCCACCGCTTCAGTCAGAGGTCTGTTTTACTCGTCAGTCCGCCTCATGCACAAACCAGCTTCTTTATCGGGGCGTGATGGAAACGTCAGCCGCCGTGAAACACTTGTGGTCTCCGGACGGAGCTACCATGCCATTTAAGGGGTTTGTGCCCGGACATCTTGACCTTTATGTGAATGACCTTGTCACTTTTCAGTTTGTGACCTCTGCTAATACGGTGGCCAATTCTTTTCTCCTTTCACAGGGGTGTGACTTAGTCTCGGGCCTCTGTGCCCTCTTTCCTGTGATTTCTCTTACAGGTGACCACGACGACGCAGAAAACCCTGCGGTTTCCAGCAGTCCTGTGGTCAGTGGCGATATTAAAGGTGGCTCGGTGGTTGCTGCGCACACCTCTCTCACGGGCTCGGGAAGGCAACCCGGCCCGGGAGGTGTAGGTGCGTGCAGTGATGCTCTGCTCGGGGCCCCTCCTGACAAAGGGGGGGTGCTGAGTGGCTCTGAGTTTTCCGTTGCGGACTTCAACCAGTTCGGGGGAACGCCTCCTCCGAGCGGGCGGGTCATTGCAGAACTCGACACTGACCTTCCTCCAATTCAGCTGACAACATTGACCTCCGACCCGGAGTTAGGTGCTGCACCTTCTACGGGGCGGAGTTCTAGTCAGTCTGTAACTACTCTGGTTAAACCGGGTTTTTCTGATTCTGTGTGGGAACCTCCATCATTCTTGGGAATAAAGTATTCTTGGCTTCAGTTTTCAGGACAGACCATGTTCCTAAAGCTAGCATCATGTCTGTATCTGATTCTAAACATGGCTAGGTTTGCTTTGACACCCGTGACACAACCATCCTTGGATCACTCCTTTTCAGAACCTCCAAGTCCAGCACCTCCAGGTCTTTGGACATCTGAACACCTGCTCTTTCAGCACGATTCAGGTGACACTGTGTATCTTCTTGGTAATAGAGCTTTTAAGAGCTTAAGAACTGTTCTTTGTTATGCTTCTCCTGTCTCACAGACACGGCATAAGTTTGAGAAACAAAAGGGGGGTGGGGAGCCTCCTCCTGCTTTGCGAGCATCATTTTCGCATTTCCAGTTCACTACTATTTCTGATCACAACAAAGTCGCCTCCGTAAAGCTGCAACACAACTTTGAGCAGGTAAAATCAGGTTCTGATCTAACAGCTAAACCATCAGCTTCGCTCCAGTTCCAAACGGAACCCTCAGGTAAATTCAAACATGTTTCCCTGTGGGTCCGTAACACAAGATACAAACGGTTTGTTAACCAAATCGCTTATGAGCCTGCTCCCACAGATACGTCCAAACTCGTGTCTCTGTGGGTCCGCAATACCAGATTCAAAACTCTATTCTGACCGACTCTATTCTGACCGGATTCTTTTCCACTGACTGGTGGACCGTTACAAATTCTCTCGTTTGTGGGATGAATTTTTAACAAATGTGATATCCTTTGGGTTTTTTTTTCAGGTTACCTGCCTCCAGCCAGGGTCCTGTTACTAACTCACATCTTTAGGGATTACTAACCTACTGATTTACATTTTTAGAACTGATTTACATCTCTATCTTTTTATTAGTGCTTTGTGTAGCATGATTATATTTGATTACAAATTTAATTTTATTTTGTTACTATTTCCCTTAAAGGGCCACAAGCCAATTTGCCCTTCATTTTCATGATTATTTCTTTTATATATATGCCTTTAATTAGTGCAGCCTGCTGAGTTTCACATATCAGTTAGGATTTACATTCTTCTATTTGTGTTTTCTCTGCATCACGTTTTTACATGACATGTAGAACAGGGTGCAGAACATTTCTTCTTTAGATAATTCACAGAAGGCATCCACATTTTCCCAGAGGCACCCATAGATAGGTTTTGATTGATTTCTTTGTTTTGCATCAAATGCTATCTATCGTGTGGGCTGTCTCACTTTGTCTCCTTCTCCGAGCTCGTATGGACTACATTCCATCAGAGGGGTCGTCTTCACATCCTTCAACTGGTTTCCTGTCGCATGGGGCTTCGGTCGTGGTTCGAGATGGGTCGAGGTCTGCGCCGGACTTCGCCTGGACTACGCCTGGGGAATACATCACCTGCCCAGCTCCGTGTGACACACGAGCTGCTTATCCTTTGCATACCTTTGCATTATTGCTGATGAAAATTAACTGCTATTGAAATAGCTCTGCTTTCAAGATTCCTAAGTGGATTACTTTACAATGGTTGCAACAGTTTTGGCCTTAATCATCTGATCAGGATAGACTCCCTTCTACACGAGACCTGTGGTGACGCTTCATCGTTCCTGCCTTCATCTGGGATGTCTACCTTCACGAGTACATCACGTTATTGTGGTTGTGACGTCAGGTGGCCTCTGCTTGACCTCCATGTCGTCACAAAAGGGGGGAATGTAACGTGAGGAAATATGGGTTTTCTGTCACAATGGTGGTGTTGGACTCAGCTGTGTCAAAGCTGGGTCGCTGAGAACTTTCACCCACAGATTAAGACCTGAACGCCAGCGAGTCTGGGAGGAAACCATAACATCTGCCACCTGCAGTCTACCAGAAGATGTGTTTACATGAGTTGTACCCAGACCAAGTCAAAACATAAAGTTTAAACTTCTTTTTCTTGATTTTAATGTTAAAATAACCATTATCATTTTGCTCATTATAAATGTGTTTAATCAAATGAATGACTATTTAGCTTTGGGGTAATTATAATGGTTTAATGAATCCATTCTTAAATAATGTTGAGAATGTTTGTTACTGACCTTCACACACACTCAAGCACAAACATTCACACACACCCACACACATCTTGCCCACAGTAAACTCCAGACACATTTGATGACGCACATGTTTTGCTTTGAGAAGAGAAAGGTTTTTGGTAAGTTTTCAGTCTTATGATTCAGTTCGTGTTGGACAACGAGAGAGAACAGACCTGAAAACCAAAGGGGGGCAGAGCCTGTTGGCTCGTTCTTCCCCCCTTTCACGCTGTTTCTGCCACGCCAGGCAGAATAGCTGAATTGCAACTTCTAACGCAGACTCATTACCGAGTCTTTTGATTTCTGAGTGAATTAACTTAAGAAAGCGCGTCGACAAAACGCTTTACCATCACCGTGTACCGAGGACAACTCTGGACCGGGTCGCAGCGCATCTTTGTCTTCTCTGCCAGCCAAGGTGCCCTGGATGAAACATCCTAAGGTGACGCCCCGGATCCGAAAGAGGGTCCAAAAGAATTCGGTGAGACAGAACACGGTGTTTAGCGTTTTGATGCATCTTTTCCAACTAAGAGCCTAAGTTTATTCAAACCATCACTTTTCACTCAGACACCTGGTTCTTCCTGAAGCAAAATCAGATGCACTCACGCACCCATCCCAGCTCATATCACTCTCACCATCACAACATTCTCAATCTTCATAAATTCATCAGAAGGTCTATTTGAGCCAGAACAGCATATCAACTGTTAAAGAGATTGTCTCACAAAGTTACTAATGTTGATTGTATTTCCTGTTTGTCAATTTCAAATCATTAGTTTAATTTGAAGAATTAAAACTTTTAAACGTCAAACTGGTTTCCTCATTGAACTGAAACACAGACACTCAGATATTATCGGCAGTTTATGGATGAAAACAACCTTTGAGTCTTCTGAACAATATAAAATTTGGTTATTGATTTATTAAAATTAATATTCCGAATTAATACGTAGCATGGTTCCTCTTTCATAAAAGAGCATAAATCCATAACGCTACAAGGTCATCGGATGTTTAAGATGGGGTTTGTGTCGTCTGACACCTGTACACACTGCACAAACAACACTCCTGACAATTACATTCATGCACTGTGGTCCTGTCCACCTGTCCAGGAATTTTGGGGTAGGGTATGTGAGGATCTGTCAAAATGTCTGAAATGTCATATCCCAACTTCCCCCTCTCTTTGTTTACTGGGAAACCTGGACGATGTCCCGATTAAAACATCTTTGGTTCACGTGGTTCTGACTGCTTTATGCATCGCTAAGAAAACTATCCTCTTGAATTTGAAAAATAGAGAAACTCTCTGCATTAACCAGTATAGAAATCTTTTGTTAGATCATATTGCACTTGATATAGCCTCTGCTTCCACTTCAGATGAATCTCTCTGGGCTCCTTTGATCGGTTCCATCACATAGCGAGGGTGGGGGGCCGTTGATGTTGTCCTGCGGGATGGTGTGGGTGGGGGGGTGTGGGGTCTGAGTTTGGAGTATCCGGATGTTTCCTGGGGGTGGGTTCACTGGGGGTGTCTGGGACTGGGGGGCCGTTGCCCCCCTCTGGAGGTGCTTGGGTTGCCTCGGGGGGTGGACTGCTGGCGGTTGTGAGTGGGGCCCCTTGGGGATCTTGGCGGCGGCCATGGGTCACTGCCTGGCGGCTGCAATGCCCCTGGGCGGGTCTGGGTGGGGGCCTGGGGGTTCGGGGTTTGGGGGTGGCCGGCCCTGTGTGGGGATCTGGGCGGGGCCTTGGGGGTCGGGTCCTGACATGTGTGCTGCCGGGAAGAAGGCAGGAACACGCAGCAGTGCCTGGCCCGGGTTCGGGGGCCTCAGGTAGGCCTTGGCTCCTCTGCCGTTCCATCACAGGGGAGCGTGAGGTCCAGGAGGGGGAGGACCCAACCTTACCTGGATGTCCCATGTCTTATATATTCTGGAAGTTGTGCAAATGCTAGGACGGGCAGATATTCAGCTGGGGTGGGGTTGAGTTGGTGCCCTCGGACTCCGTGAGGCTCTGTAATGCTGCTGCTTTGGGCCCTGGCAGGATGGGCTGGGGTCTCCATGCCCTGGGTGGCAGTTTGACAACAGAGGTGCCTATTGGGGCCAGTAGGGGAGCTGGCTCCCTGGAGGGCTAAGCCCAACCAGCCACTCCTCCCCATCCCCGCATATTTCTCTCCTCCTGCTCCCTCACATCATCACCCAAACATACACATAGGACCTTGGGGGGTGGGCAAGTCAGGGAGTGCGGGTATGGACCCCATTTCCGCATTCCTGTGGCAACCTGCCCCCCAATTTTATTTGCACCTTATACGCTTCCACTGACGACATTCCACAGAAACACACACTTAGGCCCTTGGGAGTGAGCACATTCAACGGCATTTGGCAGGGGGATATTTCAGCCTCCTCCCGGGTGCCAGTGCCCACTTCCAATTTTAAACCGCACTTAGACACTGATGGCTGAAGGTGTGAGTGGGGTGGTGCATCAGTGGGCATAGGCCGGATGATGCCCGCAATGCCCACTCACCACAGCCATGGAATACACCTCATGATTACACAACACTATATTGGAGCAGGCGGAGGGAGACTAGGGGTCTTTGCCACCTCTGTTGTTGCTAGGCTTCCTGGGGCTGGAGGCTAGGAGGGGGATCTGGCCGTCTGGTTGGGGTCTGGGGTGGTGGGTTGCTGTGCTCAGCGTTGGGCTGGGGAGCCTACTCATCAGCACCCCAGCAGATCGGGTTAAACTGGTTACCGGTGATGGTTGTACCCAATGTGCAGCAGTACCGGGACCAGAGTGAATAGGGTGTGTATGGGGAGCATGAGTGGGTGTCCGGCGTGCATTTTTGTAAGTCTTGGGTTGTATGTGCATGTGTGAGCATGAGGGAGGGTGTGTGTGACTGTGTTTGTGTATGACTGTATATGTCAGGTGGGGCCTTTGGGTCCTCCCCTCTCCTGGAACTTCTCTTGATGATATAGATCTTTGTCCGCCCTACCCCTGCCACACCTGGTGTGAGTGGTTGTGCCGTGGTCTGCCTGAGTGTTCGTGGCAACCGGGTCTGGAGGTTTAAGATTTTGGCATCTGCCTGATAGATCCCGGTGGCTGCTTGGTGGGGTCTGGGTCCCTGGCCTCTGGTGGGTCCTCGGCGGGGGTGGTCGCCCCTGGGTCCCGGGTTGCTGGGTCCCGGGCTCGGCCGGCTAGGGGGTGGGAGGCTGCGGGCGGGCCTGTGGGCTTGCCGCTGATATCTCCCGGGACTCTGCTGGCTGCTGGTTGAGGCCCCCCGGGGCGATCCTCTGTGCCTCTCGGGGGGGGGGGGGGGGGGGGGGGGGGGGCTTTCTGGTTGCAGTCTCCTTGGGGTTCCTGTGTTCTGGGGCAGCGCCTGGATGTCTGGGACTTGGAGCTCTCCCCGTCTCTTGCACATCTTTGGGGGGCAGATATGTGGTCCCTCACACTCTTTTGGACGCTCCTATAGAGAAACCTTAAATAAACAAGCGAGTGTACACACACAGGTGCTCAAATGGTGCTCTCAAAAGTATGGGCTTGGGCACGTTAAACACAGGTCTTAAGACTATGGTGGGCACTTAATGCACTGTGATTTATTATCGGGATTCTTCAGTTAAGCAATGTTGATTATATATTTCTTCATCAAGTTGACGCAGTGATAGCTAGATCTTGTTGTATTGTTGTTGTGTCCCTTTTTTGTCCTTTTGTTTTTTTTTTTGTCTTTTTCTGCAGGTGTAGAAGCAGACTCTTGTTCATTGTTTATTTTTGTGGAACCCCCCCCCCCCCCCCCCCCTCTCTCCCCACCTTTTCTTTTCCTTTCTCTTTCACCTCTGTCTCCGTGTCTGGTCGGAATTACCAAGCATTCAACAACAATAACAATAAAGTTTTAAGTATCAGGCGAGACATTAAAAGCAAACGCTTTGATGCTCCACCTGAGAGTAAATCTGTAAGGCTTGTCACCAGCATTCAGACATCAATTGTGCTTGCTTCACAGCCAGACAGGACACGGTAAAAAAAAAATCAATCTCTGATGTATTTCTTGGACAGACGTGACTTCTTTGCTGCCCTCGCTGATGCCAGATCGTGCTTTGCAAGCCTCTGACTCTATAAGGCGCTATCCAAGTGCAGGTAATTTATCATTTACTCCAAGCCCCTTCCGAATATCAGAGCTTATTAGCTAATAGTAGCCTGAGTGGGGGATGGGTAGTTATGGCCAGTAACAACTTGTTTGCTAAAAAAGTTTTCTCACTGTGTGTCCAGTTGTGTGATATTCATCTGATCAATGGCAATCCTCTCCACTGTCGCTAAATACTTAGTATGAGGATTGCTGTAAAGACTGACACCAGTCAGTGACTCAGTGCAATCTACTGGGTTCTTTATGTAGGAAATGTTTTACTGACTGGCTTAATGAACTGAACTGGAATGGAATGTTTACTAAGTGAAGTGCCTTGAGACAACTCTTGTCCTGATTAGGCTCTATATAAATAAACTTGAATTGAATAAATAATTTTTTATTTATTCTCAAAACATTTGCACATTCCTGTTTGATTTAATTTATAAATATATTTAATCTGCCCTTTCTGATAATGATTGCCTATAATTGTAACTAAGATGTCAACATGGTACACACTAGATGGTAGGGGCTGCATGACTTAATTTAAGTAATTTAAGTAATGAAAATCGAGTCGACTTTGACTAGTCGTTGATGATGTCATACACCTGAAGCGGTGGGGGGGGGGGGGGTCGGTTCGTTCGCTGGAGTTTTTGAAAATTACAATTGCGCCCACATTTTCAAAGTTAAACACATCTCTTTTAACAGCGGTAGTTTCTGCATCTATACTGCTCCGCTTCAGCCCCCCACCCCCCACCCACCCCCACCCCTCTGCGTAGTGGTTAGACAAATGCGCATTTGTCCCCCCCCCAATAACATGGAGAAGAAAAAAATTGATTTTGAAATATTAGACTAGCAAGCTTTTATTTTGAAAGACACTGCAGACTTCTCATTGACACAGCCCCTCTCCTCAGGGAGTTAGACAGGCTGGCTGAGTGAAGCGGGAGTCGGAGTCAGCGAGTTCTTCTCATGGGCAAAAAAAGAAAGAAAGGAAATGTGAGTTGGTAATAATTTAGTCCAAGAGGATAGTTGTATTTCTGGTCAAACGTTAGACTGGCTGACTAACGTAAACATCTTGCTAGGCAGCATTAAACAACACTACTGGTCAACAAAAAATGGCGAATTTGACACTATTTGACTGTAACAGACAAAAACCATTTGACACTAAATAAATAAAAAAGTAGAATCTCCACATAAAAATGGAATTTGTAAATGTGATTGTTGCTTTTTTGTGACATTCTCATCACATTTTATTTTTAAACCTTATTCATGTCGCTTTTTTCATATAAGAGACCAGAGGAAGTTCAGCAGGAAAATGATGAAGAAGGTGAGACAGGCAGCACCAGACCTGCTGAGGGTGAGACAGGGAGCACCAGACCTGCTGAGGTGCAGGTAGGTGCTACAAGGAAGAGTGAGATTTCAGATGGTTGATGATGAGAGGAAGATTCGAGCATGATAACAAGTGAACACGACTAAATAATACTATAACAACCATGATTTTAATATTGCACTAGTCCTCCAACAGTATTTTTACTCCTTATTCATGTCCACTGTTTTTATATTAGAGATCAGATGAAGTTCAGCAGGAACCTGCTGAGGGTGAGGCAGGGAGAGCCAGACCAGCTGAGAGTGAGACAGGGATAGCCAGACCTGCTGAGGGTGAGACAGGGAGAGCCAGACCAGCTGAGGGTGAGACAGGGAGAGCCAGATCTGCTGAGGTGCTACAGTGAAGAGTGAAATGATTTTAGGTGGCTGATGAGAGGAAGATTTGGATGTGATAATAAGTGAACACAGATGAATGTATTTAATCCCATAACAAGTAGAGCTGGGCAGTACGGCTTAAGAATAAAATACATTTTGTACATGCTTCCTTAGAAATATTAGAAAAATAAGTGTTAAACTCTGCTTTCTGGTGCATTTAGACTGCAATCATGGCCACTGTTTTTTCTTTAGTCCATCTGAAAATTTACGTAGTTCCAGCTGTTGTGAGTGAATTATTTCTTTTTTCATTCTGTCAGAAGCAAACAGATTTTTCTGATTGTTGGTCAGCATTGTTGGCTGATGTAGTTTAAAATATTCTGATGAGAGTCAGATCAATTCAGACTGAATATTCACAGCTTTAGTCTTATAATAAATCTGTTTACACATCTCTACCGATATGAATAAGATAATATATCCTACATTGATGCTATTAAATTAAAATAAAACAGTAATGACACATAAACAGCTTTTTTACAATTAAAATGTCCACGTTGGCCGGAAATCACCTGGATCTGGCTAATGGGGAGCCTAAGTCTCCTCCCCTTCTGGCTTGCTCATGGGTCCCCGATCAAAAAAAATAATAATACAGAATGTTAGTGAACTGGGCTATAAAATTTATTTTCTTGTCTTTCTGGGCTTTGCCTTACGCCAAACCTGGGCATTTTACGGCCCACGGGCCACATACGGCCCTTTGGTTGACTTTGACCGGCCCGCGTAAGGTTAATTGGAAATTACAAAATAAATGTATTTTCTCATTTTACCTCATGCATGGACTAAGGCTGCATTGCTTTTATTTTGAAGTTGTTTTTTTACGTGCACAATGACGCAATACGTATAGCAACAAGTGCCCGCGGTTGACATGGTGATTGTAGCCCCCAGAAATGTCCGCTCATGCAAAAAAAAAAAAGAAAGAAAGATGCAGAATGCAGGATTTTCAACAAAAATTGGACTGCTAAGTATTTTTTTACTGAAGTCGGAGGTAAAGCCGTGTGTTTGGTTTGCGGGGAGTAGATTGCCGTGTTTAAGGAATACAATTTGAGTCGGCATTACGACGAGAAACACTCGGAAAAATACAAGAACTTGTCTGATGCTGAGAGGGCACGGACATCCGAAGCTTTGCTAGCAAAGTTGCAAAAGCAGCAAGGCTTTTTTACTAAGCTTCTCACATCCAGGGATGCAGCAACCAGGACCAGCTTTGTGATATCCCACAAAATAGCTAAAAACAGCAAGCCGTTTTCGGAGGGAGAGTTTGTCAAAGAGTGCATGGTGCACTCTGCCGCACTAATATGCCCTGGAAAAAAGGCGCATTTGAGCAAATCCCACTGTCCAGGTGAACCGTGACCAGGAGGATCGAGGACATTGCGGGGAACCTGGAGCTTCAGCTGCAACGTGAGGTGGCAAGTTTTGACTTTTTCTCATTGGCCTTAGACGAGAGCTGTGATGTCCGCGACACAGCCCAGCTGCTCGTATTTGTCCGGGGATAACGGACTTCAAGCTCACAGAGGAGCTGGCAGCAATGCGGTTGATGAAAGGGACAACGACAGGGAGTGATCTTTTTACAGAGGTAAATGCGTGCACGGACACTCTGGGATTGAAATGGGAGAGACTGTCAGGTGTCACAACAGACGGTTGTCCAAATCTTACAGGGAAAAATGTCGGACTTTTGAAACGCATGCAAGATAAAGTGACAGAAATCGATGCAGATCAAAAATTGGTGTTTTTGCATTGTATTATACACCAACATGTGTTGTGCAAGTCAGTGCTAAAGATCAACCATGTTACTGATGTTACTAAAATAATAAACTTCATCAGGGCACGGGCAATGAATCACAGACAGTTTGTCCCTCTTTTGGAGGACTCCACACAGCTGTCAGATGGCTCAGCCTGGGGAAAGTGCTGAAGAGGGTTTGGGACTTTGAAGCAGAGATTCGAGAGTTTTACGAGAGGAAAGGCAAAGACATTCCAGAGCTCTCAGATGAGGATTGGATGGTAGATTTTGCATTTGCTGTTCATGTGACTGCACTGATGAATGAACTGAATGCCAGACTGCAAGGCAAGGGCCTTTTTGTTCATGAAATGCACAGCCTCGTGAAGGCCTTCATGAGAAAGCTGCAGTTTCTTTCAAGTCAACTGGAGAGCAACACTCTCACTCACATGCAAACCCTGAACGAAGTCACACCATCAGCTGATCACCTCAGCAGGTACTCATCCATGTTAGGAGCATTACATGGTGAGTTTTCAAGGTGTTTTGAAGATCTCAGAACAATGGAGGATGAAATGCACATGATTTCCTCTCCCTTTACCTGCAGTGTGGATAATGCACCCAGTGATGTGCAGCTGGAACTCATTGACCTGCAGTCTGATGCAGTACTGGCAGAGCACTTTAAGTCAGGATCTCTGCTGGATTTCTACTCTTCTCTTAAGGAGGAGAACTTTCCAAACCTGAGGAGACATGCTCAGAAGATGTTGGTTCTCTTCGGCTCTCCCTACATTTGTGAACAAACATTTTCAATGATGAAGTTTACAAAATCCAGGTATAGATCCTCTCTCACTGATGATCTTTTGTCAGCTGTGCTTCGCATCTCCACCTCAGACATTCAACCTGACTTTGATGCACTCGTTAAAGCCCAGCAGAGACTAGATTTCGCTCACTGAATAAGAAAAAAATCGCTTAAAAACACAAAATAAGGTGTTTGGACCAAAAATGTAGGCAACTAGCAGTGAACTGGGACACTTTTTTAAACCTATTTCTCAAGATCACAGTTCAGTGATTTTATTTTACATCTCTTTTAACAACGGTGTGTGTCTGTAGAATGCTAAGAACCTCTTTCCAACAATATTTGAAACTCAAAATGTGTTTTGGAGTGAATGTGACTGAAACTGTTAACTAATATAAGTCACAAATGTTTAACAAAAACCAAATGTGCACACTTTGTTTGCCATTGCCTTGGGAAATTTGAATAAATCACATTTTTGTAAGCCAGCCTCACTTTTTCCTTTTTGCTCATTTATAACATATAGTCTACTCTTACCAGCTTGAAAAACAATGGTATTTACTGCTTTTTATAAAGAAATACCATTAATTTTATGCATAATTGACTTCAGCCATTTGGTCTGGCCCTCCACAATATTTTCTGTTTCTCATGTGGCCCCATGGAAAAAATAATTGCCCACCCCTGCCTTACGCCCTGAGTCACATCTGTCAGGCTTTTCTAATCCTAGAGTTTCACGGTCTATCAGATTTTCTATCAGAAGCTAATGCAGGAGATAGCGGTAGGAGACTATGTTCATGTTCAGCCTGCATGAAACACTCAGTGATATGTTAGAATCAGAAATAATCATTAAATGTATTTTTTTCAGTGAGGTTGACCTATATATTGGCCTACAACAGATTCGTTCCTACGCCCAGGGGCGTAGCACCAAATTCTGGGCCCTAGGTACAAGTCTTCTAGGTGGGCCCCCATGCTCAATTGTTTAATATCTCTCTTACACATTTTTTGTCATGCTATAAGACAAGATAATAAATATGATCTTAGTTTAACCTCTATATTGAGCAAATACAAATGCCAGCATAATAAAAGTGAAATGCCCAGACTTCACATACAATTATTTTTATTTGCCAACAATGTGTTCAAACAAAAATCCTGGAATTTATTTTCCAGTAAATGCCCACTGACGGGTCTTCATGTTAGCAAAATCACTTATGAGATCTTTAAAGTCCAATCCTTTGGCTAATTGGCTTTCAATAGAAAGAAGAGCTAGGCTGTTCAGTCTATCCTGGGACTTTGTTGATCTCAAATAATTTTTCACCAGTTTCAGTTTGCTAAAAGCCCGCTCACCCCCAGCAACAGTCACAGGTAGTGTGCAAAATATCCTCAGTCCAATACAAACTTCTCCAAAAATGCTCTGTAATTGCATCCTGTATAGCATTAAGCAGCTCAAGAGGAGACCGAATGTGTGGAAATGTGGCACCATATATTGTTCTCAGGTGTAGCATCTCATTCTCAAATTCAGCTGTGAGATCCTTGTAATATTTTCTCATCAGTGCCTGGCATGATATCTTCATCTGCTCTTCAGTCATGTCTGTCATGGTTCATGATGTTAAGCTTTGCTAATACTGATATATATTGATATATTAAATACATATGACATGAAATAAACCAGGTTCTCTCTGTGAATGTAATGCACTCTAAATTTTATAATCCCTGCATTATCAGCCAAATTATAAGATTGTCCGTTTTCAAGATCAAATATAAAGAAATTTAAAATAGGCTTAAAATATCTAACCAAGTCAATAACAATCATCTAACACCAGTGTCATCATGCTATACGAAAAACAGTGGCAGCTTCTCATTCCTGAGATTACCACGAATCCATCGATACCAAGTTTGTCCTGGTCCATGACTGGGAAGGAGCTGAAATATCCACACAGAGTGAACCTGTTTTTACTGTGAGGTCCGCGAATTAATTGGCGGCGGCCGCCCACGATAATAATTCTGATTAATATATATATATATATATTAATTAGTGTTTTCACTGATAACACTAATTAATTTATATTTGATCTTGATGGTGAAACTAAAGGTGTTTAACACTGAACACCTAACATGAATGCAGCTTCTGAGAGCTAGCTAATATCAGCTAAAACTGTGTTCTGCTGCTGCTCACCTTCCTTCCTGAAAAACCTAGTCAATACTTGCTTCTGTTCAATTAACTTTTTCTCCTTCTCCCTCTTTTCTGGAAGCCAGATTTCCCTTTCTTGGGAAAAGACATGACTGACTCTCCTGCCTCCAGCTCTGGCTGTCGGCATCTGCGATGTCTCATTAGCTGTACATGCGGCAGTGCAGCCCCTGGCCGCTGGTGTGGACTAAACCACTTTGCACATTTTTAAGGGGTGATAGATGCCTCAGAGATTATTCAGTTATTATTTTTAAGGCAAAATTATGTTTCTTAACCTCTTTATCCAGGTAAAGGGAAGTTTATTAAGACATTAAGTAAGTTGGGGGGAAAAACAACAACAAAACATTTTTATTCAAAGCTGTCTCAGGGCCCCTCCCTGCAGTGGGCCCTGGGTAAACGGTACCCCCCCCCCCCCCCCCCAGTCCGACGCCCCTGCCTACGCCCTTGTTCAATGGTGTCTGTTTGTTGCAACCACCAGGTACAAAAACAAACTTCTTTTTATTTGACTATTTTTCTGTCCTGTCTCTGTTTATTATCTTCCTGCATCTCCTCTCAATCCTAAAGAGAAACTGCTACCTGGGTTCATATATATTCTTCTTATGAGTTACCTTTGAACTGCAGTTTTAAAAGATCTACCGACCGCAAAATCAGCGGAGTGTGCGCTGCTCGCCGGCCGCATCAGTGAGGTGCGTCACCGGAGGACAAAACAGGTGATGCGCCCCGCTCCACAGCAGCGAAAAGCATCAGGCACAAGACAAGACAGAAAACTTAAAAGGAAATGAGCCGACATGAACGATGGTGTGTTAAATTTGTTTTTGAGGTGGTGACACCTGATTTGATAATGTTACTGTGGCCATGCTCAGGACGCAGATGTCTAGAGCGTGTCAACGATCAGAGCTTTGCACGCGCAAGCTGGTTAAGATTAGGATGGGGTGAGAGGAAGGTTAAATTGCAAGCGGATAAAGGTCACAATTCAGTCAAATGTCCGTTTTACCGCGGATGTCAGTACCGATGCTCTGGCACAGCGCGTCGCCTTCCGATGCGCAGGGGCTCGTCACCTGCTGTCTTTTCTGAGGACTGCATATGCGGTCATTATCACATGACAGAGCCTAGTCGATGACAGGCATAAAAAGTCACTACAGAGCAGTAAAGTCGACTAGTCGACTAGTTCATACAACCCCTACTAGATAGATCACCTGTTTCTCTCATAACAAACACACACACACACACACACACACACACACACACACACACACACACACACACACACACAGGGTAAATATGAGCTCAAACAATTGAATTGCATGCTTTTAGTGTTTTGAGAGGAAGGAGAAGGACAAAAAACATAGATCATGAAACATAAACCTGAAACCACATCAGTGTGCTCGCTACATTTCATCGTTCTATAATATAAATAAAAGAAAAATTTCCTTATCAATGAAATATGATTTCGATTCTCGTTTCTTAATTTTGAACCAGGCCTACTTTCACCACCCATTCTATTTCCCCGACAATTGCACCTACCCCTTTTCATTATCTGACATCTAGTAATTATTTTTAGTCTAAAAAAGGCCCTAGCTTGCTTACACTTTCACCAGTTCATAAATGACTCCCCTTATTTAACTGTCAGCTTGATTGGCTTATTGTTTTTGTGGATCCCACTTACTGTGTAATGGGTTTACTGATGGGTGAAGGTGGTGACTTTAGCAAATATTTATTTATTACAGTTATAGCAAGAAATCAACCAGATCCCAAATGATGTTGTCACGTTTAGGAGCAGGAGGTTAGGACCCAAGATGCAGAACCCAGGATGACAAGAGGCAGGAGTGGATATGTAAGTAAAAATCCTTTATTTGGAGGAAGAACAAAAATAAATCCAAACGGCAGGGAGCCAAAATCCAAAAATCCAGGGAGTCAAAAAGCACAAGAGGGACGAGCAGACTGACAGAACAAATAACACTGACAAACAACAATGGACCGACAAGAACAATGAGACAAGGAGGGCTTATATAGACAGGGAGGAGCAATTAGGGAAACAGGAAGCAGGTGTGTGGAGTGAGGCTGGAGGGAAGGCAGGTGACAACAATTATCTGGATGGGGAAGAGAACCAGTGGAGGGCAGATAAACCTAACACTATGTAAAACACAAAACTAAACCTAAAGACTAAGGGAAGAACTCACACAAACACATACACATACTGAGACACACAAACTGTGAACTGGGGAACAAGAGGCTGTGGCTATAACTTAAGACACACAACAGAGATGCAGACAAAGGACACATGAGGGCGCTAAGAGAACACAAAAGGGAATCCAGAGAGGGATGGAGAAACATTAGGAGACACATGGGGAAAGACGCAGACAAAGGACACATGAGGGCGCCATGAAACACAAAAGGAGAACCTGGAGTGGGAACTGGAGGGCTGGGGAACAAAGGGACACAGAACATGCCCCCCCCCCCCCCCCAAGGGCAGATACCAGACGCACAAAACCACAAGACAAAAACATAAACAAAAGACAAAGACAAAACAGGACACGAGAGACCACAGGGCGGGAGAGGAGGGTCCAGACAAAAAACAACCCACAAGGGTGGGCGAGGAGTGACCAGGGGACTCTGGGGGGCCGGCGACGGGGAACCAGGAGGCGGGACCAGGGGACTCTGGGGGGCCGGCGACGGGGAACCAGGAGGCGGGACCGGGCAAGTCTCGGGGGCCGGCGACGGGGAAGCAGGAGGCGGGACCAGAGGAGTCGTGGGGGCCGGCGACGGGGGATCAGGAGGCGGGACCAGAGAAGTCTAGGGGGCCGAAGAAGGGTCTCTGGAGATGGGAATTGTGACTGGAATACTTGAGACTTGGGAGACCGGAACACTTGCATCTGGGAGACTGGAACTCTCATGACTAGGAGACTTGAGAGACTGGAAGACGTGTGGGGAGACTTGAGACATGGGAGACTGGAAGATTTGTGGGGAAACCTGATACTCGGGTGACTGGGAGACTTGTGACAGGAACACTTGAGACAGGGACACTTGAGACAGGAACCCTTGAGACAGGAACCCTTGAGACTGGGACACTTGAGACTGGGACACTTGAGACAGGGACACTTGAGACTGGGGAGAGTGGGACACTTGAGACTGGGGAGAGTGGGACACTTTAGACTGGGGAGAGTGGGACACTTGAGACTGGGGAGAGTGGGACACTTGAGACTGGGGAGAGTGGGACACTTGAGACTGGGGAGAGTGGGACACTTGAGACTGGGGAGAGTGGGACACTTGAGACTGGGGAGAGTGGGACACTTGAGACTGGGGAGAGTGGGACACTTGAGACTGGGGAGACTTTAGACAGGGGCGTCGACCCTCGGCCTGGGGGCGCCGGAACGGGCGGAGCCTCTTGGACGGGCTGGACCGGAGCCTCTTGGACGGGCTGGACCGGAGCCTCTTGGACGGGCTGGACCGGAGCCTCTTGGACGGGCTGGACCGGAGCCTCTTGGACGGGCTGGACCAGATGCGATGCGTCCTCCGGAACCACCGCCGAGACAGGATGCGATGCGTCCTCCGGAACCACCGCCGAGACAGGATGCGATGCGTCCTCCGGAACCACCGCCGAGACAGGATGCGATGCGTCCTCCGGAACCACCGCCGAGACAGGATGCGATGCGTCCTCCGGAACCACCGCCGAGACAGGATGCGATGCATCCTCCGGAACCACCGCCGAGACAGGATGCGATGCGTCCTCCGGAACCACCGCCGAGACAGGATGCGATGCGTCCTCCGGAACCACTGCCGAGACAGGAGACGATGCGACCCTCGGGACCACCGCTGGAGCAGGAGGCGATGCGACCCTCGGGACCACCGCTGGAGCAGGAGGCGATGCGACCTTCGGGACCACCGCTGGTGATGGCGGCGACGTCTGTGGTGTGTGCGTCTCCTCGGAGGTGCGAGGATGACGTTGGCAGGAACAGGGGAGAAGGAGATGAAACCGGTTCGGATAGTCTGAGACGACTCAGGACGGGACAGGAGTGTAGGAGCTGAAGAGGGAGCATGTGGGCTGCAACAAGCATCTCGCAGATCGCCTGCGAAATCCCAAAAGTCCAGCTCCTCTATAGGATGTCGCTCGAGGTAACTGCTAGCCCATTGCAGGGCTCTTCCCCTTAGGCGGAGGGCTTATATAGACAGGGAGGAGCAATTAGGGAAACAGGAAGCAGGTGTGTGGAGTGAGGCTGGAGGGAAGGCAGGTGACAACAATTATCTGGATGGGGAAGAGAACCAGTGGAGGGCAGATAAACCTAACACTATGTAAAACACAAAACTAAACCTAAAGACTAAGGGAAGAACTCACACAAACACATACACATACTGAGACACACAAACTATGAACTGGGGAACAAGAGGCTGTGGCTATAACTTAAGACACACAACAGAGATGCAGACAAAGGACACATGAGGGCGCTAAGAGAACACAAAAGAGAATCCACAGAGGGATGGAGAAACATTAGGAGACACATGGGGAAAGACTGTTACACAGTGAAGTGTAGTGAGGACAAAAGAAACATGATGACTTGGTCGATAGACAAGGAAAACCAGTTTTATTTCCTCTGGTCCGAAAAACAAAATCAGAAAATCCCAGCACTATTCAAAATGGCCACCCATCCAACTCTCTTAGCAGTCTCTGTCACTTTCAGAGAGGAAAAACGACTCTTTGCCACACCCAGCAGTCCACCTATATACTCTCCGACCCCCCCTCCAATTCAGGTCGACCAATCACATCAGTCCACTCAGGCATTTCCTATATAAAGGCAGCAATAGAGGCGGGCTTCCTCTTTAGCTGCTTCAAAATGGCTGCCACAGAGGACACCTCCTGAGGGTAACAAACAAATTCATGTTACATAACAAATTACATTCTTGAATGAACACTCTTTGGTGTAAAGACATGTTGCTTCTCAACAAAGACGCAGACAAAGGACACATGAGGGCGCCATGAAACACAAAAGGAGAACCTGGAGTGGGAACTGGAGGGCTGGGGAACAAAGGGACACAGAACATGACAGATGTCACATAGATATGAAATGTTACCACTGGCTGACAGAGGAGCAGATCATGGATGGATGGACGGATGACGAATACTGCCTGGTGGCATCATCTCAGGCTTTTTATTTTGAGTACATAAACTCATGACTTAGCACAGTCCCTTTACTTAAAAAGGTGGAAGAAGGTGGGCTCACCACTCGTGGGAGGGGCAAAAGGGGTCGGGTGCAGTGTGTGACAGGTGGTAGTTGAGGGCGGGGACCTTGGCGGTCTGATCCTCGGCTACAGAAGCTGGCTCTTGGCACATGGAATGTCACCTCTCTGGTGGGGAAGGAGCCTAAGTTGGTGTGTGAGGTTGAGAGGTTCCGACTAGATATGGTCGGACTCACCTCAACGCATGGCTCTGGCTCCGGAAACAGTTTCCTTGAGAGGGGTTGGACTTTCTACCACGCTGGAGTTGCTCCCACTGAGAGGCGCTGAGCAGGGGTGGGCATACTAGTTGCCCCCATCTTGGTGCCTGCATGTTGGGGTTTACCCCAGTTAATGAGAGGGTAGCCTCCCTCCGCCTACGTGTGGGGGGACAGGTTCTGACTGTGGTCTGTGCTTATGCACCAAACTACAGTTCAGACTACCCACCCTTTTTGTAGACCTTGGAGGGGGTGATGGAAAGCGCTCCTTCCGGTGACTCCCTCGTTCTGCTGGGGGACTTTAACGCTCACGTGGGCAACGACAGTGAGACCTGGAGAGGTGTGGTTGGGAGGAACGTCCCCCCTGATCTGAATTTGAGTGGTGTTTTGTAATTGGACTTCTGTGCCAGTCATGGATTGTCCATAATGAACACCATGTTCAGACATAAAGGTGTCCATATGTGCTCTTGGCACCAGGATAGCTTAGGCCGCAGATCGATGATCGACTTTGTTATTGTTTTGTCTGACCTGTGGCCGCATGTCTTGGACACTCGGGTGAAGTGAGGGGCGGAGCTGTCAACTGACCACTACCTGGTGGTGAGTTGGCTCAGATGGTGGGGAGGATGCCTGTCAGACCAGGCAGTCCCAAACGTATCGCAAGGGTCTGCTGGGAAAGTCTAGCAGAGTCTCCTGTCAGAAGGAGCTTCAATTCCCACCTCCGACAGAACTTCCAAAATGTTCCGGGGGAGGTGGGGGACATTGAGTCTGAATGGACCCTGTTCCGTGCCTCCATTGTTGAGGCGGCCGACCGGAGCTGTGGTCACAGGATCGTCAGTGCCTGTCGAGGTGGCAATCCCCGAACCTGCTGGTGGACACCGGCGGTTAGGGATGCTGTCAAGCCTGTGTCTCTGTTGATTGCTCCCACCTGCCTCTTGTTTCCCAATCACCCAAGCTCCCAGCCCTCCTGTATTTAAACCCCTCCAGTTCTGTTTCTCCTGTTGCCTCATTGTTTCCATGTCCTGTGTCCTGTGATCATTAAAAAACTTTTAAGTTTTTCCAGTTTGTCTGCCTGCCTGATCCCTCCCCAGCATTTGGATCCTCACCTCCGCTCCACTCACCAGCACGTCGTGACAACCTGGAAGCATTCCAAGACTAGTTTGGTCAGCACCGCTACTTTTCTACCGGCTTCGGTTCCAAGGAGGATCCAAAAGGACCTCGACATTCTGGATCTAAACGGAGGCTTCCCTTGGGGTACATAGACCGAAGGATGGTGTTTCATGTGTGTTATAAACCTCCAACTAAAGTTTAGAGTGAAACATTCACTCCCACTAAGATCTAAATGCTTCTCCGGATCCGTTGGTTCTGATAATAACATTACACATACACACCATCATCGCACGTCTCACTCCACCTTAGTTCCATCAGTACACAGAGTGTTTAAGATAGTTTTGTTCGCTGACGTCGTTAGGTCCGTTTTAGGGGGGCTTCAGCCCCCTAAAATAATCACAAGCCCCCCTATCATTTTGGTTTATTTTATTTTTTCAGTTAACTTTTTTTTATTTGTTCACATCTACATGCTGAACACAATCACTACACGTGTATGGTACATGAGTTTTTAGTCTGAAACAGAAATAATAATTAATGAATATAGAACTACACTGTCGCACACAGGAAGTATCAAGAAAGAACTTCCTCCACTTCCTTAAGCCCGCAGCTTTGTTGACAAGTCAGGGGGCGGGTCGATACAGAAAAACCTATATATCGATGAGTAAACCCTGCTCAGCGCTCATGTAAGTCACTCAACATCACATTAGGGTAAGACAGCAACAGCAGGACACCGTTAACATTTCAAGGTTATAGTTCAGACGAGAGAGGAAAATGCTACCGCACCGACATGCTAATGCTAACTCTGCTAGCATGTTTACATGCCGCAAACCATAATGAAAAGCTTTGATGTCAAGTAAAATGGTCGGAAAACTCCCCTGAAGTGACGTGATTAACCAGCCAGCCAGTTCATTGAGTGACTTAGTGCCACCAACTTGAGCGTACAGTAATGAGTCTGCACAAACAGAACCTGCTCTGCACTTATGTGCAGCAGCTGCAGCCCTCTCTATGGGATCAATTCTGCACATGCAAATCTCTCCCTGCTCTCCTCAACAAGTAGCCTCTCCAACAGTCAATCGCAGACAGCTCTGTTTTATCCAATCAAAGCATGTCCAGGAAACACTGCTTTACAGAAAAATACCCATTTAACAGCTTATTGAACTGCTTTCTGCTACTGGTTAGCTACCAGTCACCATCCACTGCCTGCAAGATAATTTGTTGTAATTCATGTGTCATGATTAGGGTGACCATATTTGACTTCCAGAAAAGACACATTGCCTATTCCTAAAACTGTTAAATTGCACTCTTTTCAGTTAAAAATGACTTTTAATTTCAACATATAAAGTGTTTCTTCTCTGTTTGGTCAGACATAAATGATCCCTTGATGTGTAAAAGGAAGTGAACAGTGGAAATGTCCCAGGAAAAGAAGAGGGTTAATCAACCTAATTAAATATAATTATATAAAGTCCTCTTTATCTGAAAAAAGTGCAATTTTCCTGCCAGTATTTCCTGGACATGCTTTGATTGCATAATGGAGAGCTCTCTGATTGGCTGACAGAGAGGCTACATTGCTTTGTAAATTGCAAATTGAGCAACAGCAGGGAGATTTGTGCAGGCAGAGACGGAGTTGAGCATGCAGAGAGAGGGCTGCATACGACGTTGTGCTCTTGCAGATTGATCACTGCACACTCCAGTTGGTGGCACAAAAATCACTCCACACTAAAAACCTGAATCAGAATCTGGCCGAATGTATATTATTGACCGTTTTTCTATATTATATATTTTTTCTATAATATATATATATATATATATATATATATATATATATATATATATATATATATATTATATTATATTATATTATAGGTACATATATGTATCTATAATAAACAGCCAGTTTTATATATGTCTCATATATTTAAAAGCTATATCAAAACATATATTAAAACCTATATGTTTATATGAATTCTTTCCATGTGGGTTGTCAATTGCTTAATATTTCCTATGTTTACCTATGGTAAAGAAAGGAGATATTGTACTCATCTAACTTTAACATAAATTTTGGCAGCTCGATGTGATGTTATGGAAAATGCCATCATCATGAGCAACCAAGCATAGGCTATATTAGGCTAACAGTTGTCCATATTCTGTCCCATTTATCCACCAATGGCTGTTTCAATTATTGTGAGTGAAAACTATATGGCATAGTAGCATTTGTCTTGGCATTAGAAATTGAAAATGTTTTTCAATGTGTTGGCTAGATGGATATACGAAGATTTTTTAAGAGAGTGAGTGAGGAACAGGAGAGAGACCAGGTGGTTGATGCTGAGGAGATCTGCATGGTCAAGGTCAGTGATCTACAGCGAAAACAGGGGCGAGTGCACCGTTATGAGCATTTACCTGAGCACAAAGTTCCCAAGCAAAATTGAACAGTTTTCTATTTAGGAGTGAACAGGTAAGAGACACTGAGAAAAAAATAACTATAATTATCATCTGGCCTGCAACCTTATGTCAAGTTGTATCTGTATAGTTGACTTTCTGTATTATAAGTTCTACTACTTGCTGGATATTTTTATATATACTGTTATTTTGTCTTGTAATTGTTAATTACATACTCCTTTATTCCATATCATAGCAGTGTTATTCATATATTAAAACTGTCAACTGCACACTCATTTGGCAGAAAAAAAGTTTTACAATTATTCATTTGTTCTTTATTGTCACATTTCAGTAACATTTATAATTAAACAAGTTGTAATTAAACAAATTAAATAAATGACTACAACATTTCCCCCTGTTACGTGCAGTAGACTGAAATGAATAGCTTTATTTGGAAATATAACCTATCTAATTTTTAATGGACTTACATAAAATCTTTCTTCAACATAGACCCCACTAATGAACTGATTAAGCGTTATTTTTATAAAAAGAAGAGAGAAAATGCACAAAATTAGGAAAGGAAAAGAAAGTGATAAAATAATAGGTTTTGTTAAATGTTCTTCAAATAATGAATTAATTGACAAAGTTTTTGCAGGGTGTGACAAAAAACGTTCGAGGTCAAGCTCCTGGGGCTAAGCCCCCCCTATATCTCAATCCTAGTGACGTCCATGGTTTTGTTTAAAGGGACTTTACGGAGTTTTGAATTTTCATGCTCGCAATTGCCCCCTCAAGCCAAAAGCATAACGGCAGCTTCAATAGTAGGCTTGTGCACGAGGCGCGCATGCTGTACGTGCACACTCCTTAACGAAAATAACAGCTGAGACAGTCCCTTGTGTATGTATGTGTGTGTGTGTGTGTGTGTGTGTGTGTGTGTGTGTGTGTGTGTGTGTGTGTGTGTGTGTGTGTGTGGCCCGGAGGACAGAGGACAGGAGAACGCGCAGCTAATAAATTAAATAATTTGGTTCTGTACCTTTCTCTTCAGCACAGCTGACAAAGGTTTAAGATGGGCCAGTCCTCCTGCATGCTCAGATCATTCCCTTCCCTTGCTTGAAAAATTGTTCCAAAATGAAAGTTGAACCCACATCTTTTTTATCTGTGAATTCAATGCCATTCGGCGAGTCTCAAATAAAAATTTGGGCACCTTACTGTAAAAAAATATACCATTAATGTAAAAATGAAACTCTAAATAAACTATGTTCGCATCCAGAATCGAATCCGGGTCCTCTGCACGAAAGTCCGAGGTCTTACTAGGCGAGCTAAAGCACCAATGACACCCTTTGTGTTTGTAACATTTATATCTTTGATGACAGCTGAAACAACGTTCAAAGAACGGTTTGGAGGGCTATGCCTGAGCGTGAACGCGCATGAAGCAGCCTGCTCGACCCGAGCAGCTCTCTTTTTCTGTGATTTTACAGAAAAATAGGCAATCACAGTAAAAATGCCAGGGCTCATTCTACAGGACCAGGGCATTGCAGGAGAATGTATTAAGAAGAAATCTATTATTTCTACACATGTTTTGGCTGTCAAACTTCCATAATGCCCATTTAAATTGTGTAGAAATACATCTCTTAACTATTATAAACCTGACTCTCTCTCTCTTTCCTCAGAGTTAATGCGAAGTGTCAAGTAATCCCTGCAATAAAAAGTTCTGATCTTCTGGTTGAAATATTCAAAGATCCATCAGATTGATATTTCATATTTCTATGGAATCTCACATTTTATGGTTCATAAGTAAGATGTAAACTACCCATCATTTACACAGGAAATGCCAACTAAGACTTGACCTCCAACAGAAGCAGGGCAGATCATTGAGGCTTGAATTGTGCCAGAGGTCTTGGATTGGCTGAGCAGAACTGGCTTGAGCTAGCACATCAATGCTAACAAGGCATCACAATTAAGAATCTCAAACTAGGCAGCCACCAAAAAGTCAGAGCATCAACAAACTTGGATTGTGTTCTCTGACACTTTCTTTCTTCTGTTGAACAGGTTTTGATTGGATCCAAGCCAAATAACTGGAGCATGGCATAGATAAATAAGATAAGATAAAAAACAATTATAGCAAAGGGAGCTGTAGACTTGAAACATCAAGTGCTAATTATCAATAGCGATGCCAGCTGACTGAGAGTGAAACTGAAGTATTGAACACAACATAGTCCCCACTCTCCACCACTTCTCCCTGTCTTTGCCACACATTTCCTCTTTCCTTATTCTCATTTTATGCCAAGACTGAACCATCGACCCATCTCCTCCTGACATTTACCTTTCCCACCTGTCCTGCCTTACACAACTTTTTTCATCAGTCTAAAAACCTCTTCTGTGACTCTTCTTTGATTTCTCTGTGACAGGAAATCAGCCTGAGAGGAGCCAGATGACGGAGATGGTTGCTGCTCTGACATCAACTGAATTTGCCTCGTAGTTTGTGGTCACCCTTATTCCAAAACAGATAACGATGATGTTTGTGATATGAGCCTGAGGTCAGATGCTAAATTAAGGCAATACTGAAAGCAAAGCTCAGAAAGACTATGACAATGCAAAATGTATTTTACTGGGCAAAGTAATTGCATGAATACTTTGCTTTCATACAGATCATAAGATCAGATTTAGCTCAGAAACAGTGATTGATGGTGTCTGCCAACTTTTTTCTTCACTAATGTTCTCTGATGTTTATTTAACTGCAAAGTAGTGCCAGACTCACTAGAAATTACAAACAAAAGTGCAAAAATAATGAAAATGTAAAGTAAGAAGAACGTGTGTACACTTTTTGTGGAGAAAATAGGAATGATGTGTAATCCTTTTTCCCCAAACACTTAAACATGCAATGTTTGTGGGGTCCCACAAGGCTTGGTTCTGGAGCACATTATTTTCTTTCTGTGTCCTTCCATTAGCCACCATAAATCAGTCTTTCCCTGACATCTTAAACCACTTTTACAGTGATGACCTTCGTCTAGGCATAATCTTTGATTCTGTTTTGAGCTTTGATTCACACATACTCCCATTCCTGTTTCTTTCACTTAAGAAACATCTCAAAAATTCAGAAGACCGTTTCACCTGCAAATTTTGGAAAAAATAACCCATGCCTTTGTTTTATTTTGTCTGGACTTTTGTAACACTACTTTTCCTGGTCTGAATAAATCATCCCTCTAGAGCCATTTAAAAAGTGTCTGCCAGACCCCGATGACACACTCTCTACACTGGCTCTGTGGCTACAGAGCTCTGAATAACCAGGGACCCGACTACCTAACACAGCTTTTATCCCCATCAGTAAAGCAAGCCGTTAAACTTTTAGTTTGCTCTTACTTTTTTCTTCAATAACGTTATCTGGGTCAGGGATGAGGTCCTGCCCCAAGTGGAGGAGTTTAAGTATCTCGGGGTCTTGTTCACGAGTGAGGGAAAATTGGAGCATGAGGTCGATAGGCGGATTGGTGCTGCATCTGCAGTGATGCGGGCATTGTACAGGTCTGTCGTGGTGAAGAGAGAGCTGAGTCAGAAGGCGAAGCTCTCGATTTACCGGTCGATCTACGTTCCTGCCCTCGCTTATGGTCATGAGCTTTGGGTAGTGAGTATGCTTTGCGGCATCCTTATCTGCAAAAGCCGCTCTATTAATACGTTTCATTTACTTTTTTACTTACTAGTCTTGGTCCTGCTGTGCCTAGCTGTTGGCTCATCAATCTCGTCAAAACTAATATCTGTTTCTTTAAACAGAGTTTGTCCCAAATAGCTACTTAGAAAGGACAATACAGTAGTTGTCTGTAACTTTTCAATAGAAACTCCCTTTAAAGGTGTGGGAAACTCTGCTTAATCAATACATTACCAGTGAGCTCTTTAGGGTTAGTGTTACAATGAATGCCTTGCAAGCTGTACTCAAGGCAAAAAAGCCCAGATGTGTCACTGATCAACACGGAGAAGTCTGCTGCAGCAGAGAGTGGAAGCATACAGCAGGATTTGGAGTTTTATATCCTTATATTTGGATATCTTGCCTTGAGTTGGACAATAACAACGTGACTCTACCACTACAACTAACTCAGTTTGCTCTGCGAAATGTGTTACATATCTCCTTAAATAACACAAGTCTGGAGGAGCTTTTCGGTGTGGTTGAGTTGTTAATGCTAATGGTTAGCTTCTGCTAGCTGTTTGCTGGATGCGAAAACAACCACAGCCTTCCCTGTCTCGAGTCAATATGGATGAGTCCAAGCAACTGCTTGACATAGATATGCCATGCTTTTCAAATTCTAGAGTTTCACCATCTATTTTCTATCAAAAGCGAATGCAGAAGTAGGAGACCATTTCCATGTTCAGTCTGCGTAAAAAGCTCAGAGTGACCAATTATACCAAGGAAGTCAAAAATCTTGGTCATATAATCGCAGAGGACATGACAGGATGTATAGGCAGTGCCGTATGTTATATGCCCAGGAAAATAAGTTTGGGTCTTGTTCTGATAAAGTAAATGTAACCTTGTTTAAGGCTGATTGTACACCGTTGCACACGGCACACCTGGACAACCTGTAAGAAAGTATGCGTACGCTGGAGGTTGCCTATAAGGATGCCTTGTGTTTGATACCAAGGAAGCCTAGAAAGGGGCGTGCAAGTGAGACTTTTGTAAATGTGAGGCTGAGCACCCTACACGCTGTCTTAAGAGTTTTTATTTCTACATTTATTTGTAGGCTGAACAATTCTGTTTCATTTTTAGCCCAAGAGGTAAAAGAAATTTCAAACTCTAAACACAATTACTTTGGGAAAATAACACCTCACTTACCCAAAAGCCAACAGTATCAGGCCTAAAAAATCTGTTTTTACATGTTTGCATGTCACTGTAGCAGAATGTGTCACACTTTGAGGTGTGAAACCACTTCTTCACTCTCATCATCAATGGAACAATTGATGGGGCCCAGTTCTTATTAATGGGCTTAATTCCACATAGGCTGTAATAAAAGGGCAAATCTGAACTGATACCAATAAACGACGTCTCTCTCCACATTAAAAATATTATGTTAGCAAACATACACACACTCACACATTTACAGGTGCTCCCTTTTACGGTAATGGAGGCTGCCGTCTCATAGCAGGTGGTAGTGAGCGATTGGACCAACGAAGAGATAAAACCACAATGGCAGGCAGGGGAGAGCGCCTGCACAGAAACTGAATCGCTGAAGCGTCAAATATACTTAAGCAAAAGACAGAGAGATGGGGGCGTGGGGGGGGGGGGGGGGTAGAGAGAGGAAACATAGACAAAAAAGAGAGGGATGCTTAAAGAAGGCTAAAAGAAGGGCACACAAGGCCAGAGAGATGTGAGTTTTAGGAATAAAAGCCACGAGAAATTAGAGCAAGATGGAGAGAGAAAGGCACTCATGGGAGAATCCATTACAATTCCGCCACTAGCAACTCATCACAAGGCCGACTGCCAGGAATGAAAACCAGAAGGTGAAGTGTAATCCTGATAGCAGCAGGACAGGGGTTAAAACTCCTGTGTAGAGTGTGCAGGCATTACTTTCCACTCCTTCTTCCCTTTTACATTTTTTTCCTCTTACACGCTGCCTTGCTTTTCTGCCACCTTTTTTGTTTTTCTGCCTTCTTGACAGCAAAAGTGCATTAGCTTGCTGACCAGTGTTTCATCTCCACCTCACATTAACATGCACAGCGTTCACACGGCGCACACGTAAACTCACACAGAAAGTCCCTCGAGATCTACAATTATCAGTCATCGAGGTGAGGGTTTTAGAGACGCCATTAGCAGGAGCCATCGTCTCTCCGTGTTTAGTAGAAAGTTGCATTGAGTTGGCCGGATGGTTTTATCTGTAACCAGAAATGAGAATAATCCTGTTTTTGTTTAATTACAAGAACATTTATCAGAAAATCGCAACAACATCCAGTTAAAATGTGACGTTCACTCCAACAATCACTTTACAGGAGGTTGTTTATTAAATGTCAGATGACTCATTTTGCGCAGAAATCCTTTCTATACATTTGTGCAAATAGTCAGTCATTGCAACACTGTATGACAAGCTGTGTCAAACCATCTGAGCTAGTAGCAATATCTAATGTGTGGAAAAAGAGAAGTGAAGAGATGGTTTGTGACTCTCTGCCTTCCCACCTCTCTTGCTTTTCATGTCCTTGGATCAGACTCTCAGAGAGAAAACCAATTTCTGTTAACAGCACCATGTTGTCCTGATAGGATCTATCACCTGGAGCCAGGGCTGCAGCCAGAGGCAGAGCTCTAAACACCTGTTCCTGACATCCACAAACATCGACCCTCAGGGAAACTGGCATGCTGAAAGTTTATTTGTTTATGTCGAGTTACTAAAATACTAATGTAGGTGAATTAAAAGCTCAAATTATAAACAAGTGGAGAAACTGCTGGACAGCCACAATAATGTACAGCTTATAATAAATAAAATGCATTCTGTGCCATAAAACATGTAGATATTGGGGCAGCAGTAGCTCAACAGGTTGAGCGGGTTGTCCAGTAATTGGAAGGTTGCAGGTTCGATCCCGGCTCCGGACAGAGAATTCTGCTGTTGTGTCCTTGGGCAAGACACTTAACCCACCTTGCCTGCTGGTGGTGATCGGAGGACCGGTGGCGCCTGTGCTCGCCAGCCTCGCCTCTGTCAGTGCGCCCCAGTGCAGCTGTGGCTACATTGTAGCACATCACCATCAGTGTGTGAATGGATGAATGATACACTGTAGTGTAAAGCGCTTTGGAGTCCTTACTATGAGAGGCGCTATACAAGTGCGGGTCATTTATCATTTATCATATTCAAACGGATTTCCTGCACGAAAATGTTTTGCACAGAAATTGTTGTTTCTTTTTTGCCCCATTGGAGAAAAATATTTTTCAGGGTTCCATTATGAAGAAATTACTTCATAAAAGCCGCTAGGCCAAAGCAAAAATATAATAGCTTCTTCAAACTCAAAGTATTAAAAATAAATGTATTATTCTGAGACTTGGACTGAAAGGAAGTAGTTTTATATGCAGATGCTTTTTATGAGGACATTAAATGGACACCAGGAGGGGACAAAAAAAAGATGAAATCAGTTTCAAATAATTTTTCTAAAACATTACTAAATATCTTTCACAACCATTCAACACATCTCGTCACAAACACACACCAAAAACAAAATCTGTCTGTTTTTAGTGTTAAAATGTGATTTGCTTTGTATTTCTTGGTTCTTTTTAAACACAGAGAAGACAAGTTTTCTTTACCTTATTTGACTCAGCTCTGAGGATGGCTACAGGAAGTAGCTTAAACGTTAGCTAGGGTCAGGGTTAGTAACCCTAATTATTGTAAATCAAGGATTTCCTTTCCCTTCTGAAGTAGGGTATATCATATTTTACACAATGGTTTTGAGTTGTTTTATAATTACCTTGTTTTTGGTTTTTGTTTAAAATCATATCATTACACAGGCCCAGCGGTGTGGAGTTCAATGATTGAAACAACTAAACTACTCTCTTCTAAAATCAGTGAAATCAGGTTATTTTCAAAAATGACCAAAGCAGTGTGGAGCCATGCAATCAGCACCGAGTCATTAAGTAAACAGGCCTGTCGCCATTATTCACTAATGACACACAAAGCTTGTTTTTTTTTTTCAATAAAACAGAAGCTGATAAGTACATTAAACATAAAATTGTATCACTTCCCACCAGACAGCTATCCATCAAACCGGATGTGTATGCTTTATAAAACCCCTTTGTTGCTTCCTGCAGATGATAACAGAAAAGAAAACTGCTGTATTTTCTCTTCTCTTTGGCACAAGAAAGTTTCTACCACAATGCACCTTTGAGATAATAATTATCCAACAACAAACACAAAAATCATCCTACCTTCCGTGTCAACACCTATAGTTAATACTGTGTGCAGAATTCTGCTGTTATGGGTGATAAATGAAGATTCAGTACCTTCATGGCCTGGGCTTTCTTGTGAAACATCTCCTCCATGTTCTTTGCCAGCCTCTTCACCAGCCGAAGCCCATCGATCTCCTCCACCCGCACTGTATGCTCAAACTCTTTGTATTTCTGAAAGACACACAAGCACAAGAGTGTCACAGAAGCAAAATGCAAACACATCGTCGTTAAATGGTCATCCGATTCATAAAACCAACAGTGTATGCTGCAAGTATCTGTTATCAGTTTATCTCTGCCTTCCCACCTCTCTTGCTTTTCATGTCATCAGTTTGATGGCAAGATGGCACCCATGAGTGGCTGTGCGTCTGCTAGGCTCCTGATCTCTTTTGGTTATTTGTTGTTTTATATTGTTTTTTGTCTATCTGGTGCGGAGTTCCTGCTAACATATGCTCGAGACTTACTATTGTCGATCAGGTCCACGTTGATCAACCTCCAGAACTCCGATACCGGACCCGCTTTCCCACCGCCTCTGGAACCTGGCGTTAACCCAGGTGTCGGCCCTTTGTTACCTGTGGGCCTGCCGCTGCCCCGGAGACCATGGAAGAGGAAACGGGGGAAGAGAGCTGGCTTCTTCGTTCAGCTCCAAAAGATCCTTAGAGGCGAAGCTCTTCCCGATAGCTGCTCCGTGGCTGTGTTGTGGCAGATCCAACAGAAACTCAACGGAGTTGGGCTGATCTCGCTGCTAAATGGAGCCCCTGATGCAGGACGCTACCTAAAGGTAAAGAAACCCCGCGGGCGCAGCCTGGAGTCGCTACGTAGCTTAGCTCGCCAGCCGACCGCCCTTATGGAGCCCGCGGTACACACATTGCCAGTTTTCCCTGCGAAAATGACGTTAATCAATGCGTGCTCCATCGCCAACAAGTCTCACATCCTCAACGATCTGTTCTGCACCAAAAAATTAAACTTTTTGTGGATTTCTGAGTCGTGGCAGCGCGAAAATGACGTCACTCATCTCCGTGAGCTCTGTCCTCAAGACTACTCTTTCTTCTCTACACCACGGACCACAGGCCGCGGTGGAGGAACAGCTGTTATCTTTAAGAAACAGTTTTCGTGCCAAGTTATATCCTCAAACTCCTACAGCTCATTCGAGATGATCATGATTAAAATTGGTCGAGCCAAAAAGTATGGAATTCTGGTCTATCGCCCACCTGGATCTACTTCATCCTTCCTGTCTGACTTTCAGGATCTCCTATCTTCAACTATTAAACTAGACAGGATAATCTTTGTTGGAGATTTCAACATCCATGCTGAGGATCTATCTAACAGTTGTACCAGGGAGTTCCTAAACATGATGAACTCTTTTAACTTCTCTCAACACGTGTCTGGTCCCACTCACAGAGCAGGCCACACCCTGGATCTGGTCTTTTCCTACGGACTTCTTGTTGATAAACTGCAGATAAATGATGTTGTGTTCAGTGACCATAAGTCAGTTTCTTTTCATATTAACCTAAATTCTGAATCTCTTTTACCAGTCTCTGCTAAGCAACAACGTATTATCAACAGTTCTACCATTTTAAATTTCTCCTCCCTCATTGACTTTGTACCTCCTTCCTCTGATGACGTAGAACTCCTTACCAACTCATTTAATGATCGCTGCCTCAAAATTCTAGATCAGGTCACCCCTTACAAAACCAGCCGCAGTTCCAGTGCCTCCAGTTCACCCTGGCTGAACAACCAGATTCTTGATCTTAGACGCTCCTATAGAAAAGCGGAACGACGGTGGAAGAGGACAGGTTTGGTTGTTCATCGCAAATATTTTAAAGAACTTCTAGAGTCATACAACAAAGCTGTAGAAAATGCCAGGTCTTCTTTCTTCAGCAACCTCATATGTCAAAATAAGAATAATCCTAAGGTTTTGTTTGATACCATCTCCAGCATCGTGTCTTCTCCTCCGCAGCAGGCTCAGCTATCTTCAGCTGATGATTGTAACACCTTTCTCCACTTTTTTGCCAACAAGGTGCTGAATCTGAGATCCAGCATTCCACCCCCCCCCCCACCCCCCACACCCCCCCAAGGAGGGGAGGCCCCCCCAGTGCTCTGTCTTTCACCTCCTTCTCCCCAATTACACTAAATGACTTAGCCTCAATAATCAGTCAGATGAAGCTCTCATCATGCTCATCAGACATCTTACCTCCCTCTGTCTTAGTCGGGTCCCTTGCCTCCATCAGTCCATCTCTGTTGACTATGATCAACAGCTCACTGAGCCAAGGCTGTGTTCCATCTTACTTTAAAAATGCAGTAGTTACTCCTCTCTTAAAGAAACCCAACCTTGACGCCAGCTCCACCAGTAACTTTAGGCCCATTTCTAAACTACCTTTCATCAGTAAAGTTCTTGAGAACCCCCGCTCTCTCCGCTCTACTAATGTGTCTCCAGCAGGGGATGTTCCCCCTGGTCCAAGCACCTCAGCATAAGCATGTCTCTTCGGGTGCTGTCCTATGATTGTCGTGGCCTGCGTTTGGGCCAGGATGCAGGGGATAGAGCTCGATGTATTGTTGTGGACAGCTTGCTTGAAGAATGTGAAATATTGTGTTTGCAAGAGACTTTTTTTTACCTAAACAAGACCTGGACAAACTTAACTGCCTTAACTCTAAATTTTTCGGAGTGGGGTAATCAACTACTGATCTCAGCACAGCTATAGTCAGGGGTAGAATATCAGGAGGAGTGGCTGTGCTTTGGAACAAAAGAATTGATGCTGTAATTAAGCCAGTTAGGCTGGATGTAGATTGGTGTATTGGCATACAATATATCCAGAATAACATTAGTTTTGTTATCCTTAATATTTATACTCCATACGAAACTGCTGGAAATGAAGGGGAATATATTAGTAGGTTGGCTTTTATTAATGCATTCATTCAGAATCACAGTACTTATAGTATATATGTTGTGGGCGACTTTTAATGCTGATCTTTCAGATAAAAAATCTCAGTTTGCTAAACACTTAACACAGTTGTGTGAAGACAATGATCTTATTCTATCTAGCAAAGTGTTGTTGCCAAAAGACAGTTACACATATATTAGTGAGGGTTGGCATACTACATCATGGCTGGATCATTGTATTATTACAGCTGATGGTCATGCAGCTTTGGATAGCATGACTATAAAATATGGGGTAACTGTGTCAGACCATAGACCTTTTGCTTTTGCTATAAATGTGGAACAACTGCCTGATACAATGGGAGTTAATTATGTCAATAATAATGATGATAATATAAAATTAGAATGGCAGCATTAAGTGACAAAGACATATTGGCTTATAGTTATAATACAGATCAATACCTGAACAATATCTCTGTGGCTAAAGAGGCTATCCTGTGTGAAGATGTCAATTGTAAGATTCTCAAACACAAAAGTGATCTACACTCTATGTATGAGGATATAGTGGACGCTTTGTATGAAAGTGGTAGACCATTTCATGTCAAAGGTAAGCATAAGCAGAAACCTCATATCCGGCCTGGCTGGAAAGAACATGTTGCCATGTATCAGGATGAAGCACGTGGTGGGAGACCTAGGCAGGGTATGGAATTTGAACAGAAAAAATTTGCAAATGCCAGATATAAGTATGCTGTTCATTTTATATAAAAAAAAATGAGCAGATCATGAGGGTAGATTCTATGGCCAGGAAATTTATGAGTAATGATGTCAAAGGTTTTTGGAAAGATGTGAAAACAGTTAATAATTGCAAATCATCTCTACCAGGTACTGTTGAAGGTGTTTCTGGGGAAGATAATATTGCAGCACTATGGAGACATCATTATTTTAATTGTTTAAAAAGTGATCAGCATGAGGATGGCTCTGCAATTACTGATGCATCTATATGTTTAACGACCCATGAGGTGCATGATGCTATTCACAAACTAGCTGATAATAAGGCTTGTGGTCTGGATCACATTAGTGCAGAGCATTTGAAATATGCTAGCCAATTACTAGCTCCCCTTTTAGCTCTTTGTTTTACAGGGTTTATGATTCATGGCATACTACCAGACTCAATGATGGCAATTGTGCTTGTTCCAGTCATTAAGAACAAATCTGGAAAGGTGACCAGTATGGATAATGATAGGCTGATTGCACTAGCCAGTGTTTTGTCTAAAGTTCTTGAAAGACTTATATTTGATAGAATCACTGTGTACCACAGTTCCTTGGATAATCAGTTTGGCTTTAAGCCAAAACATGGTACTGACATGTGTATATACGCACTTAAAGAAATGGTCAACTGGTATAGAAATAGAAATTCTTCTGTCCTTATGTGTTGTATTGATGCCTCTAAGGCTTTTGATCGTGTAAACCACAGAAAACTTTTTATTAAGTTAAAGCTACGGGGGTCCCTGGGTTTATTGTGAGAATCCTGTCTTACTGGTATGCTCATCAGACGATGCAGGTTAAATGGGGTGTCAGCATCTCTGCACCATTTGGCGTTAGTAATGGTGTTAGGCAGGGTGGAATTCTGTCTCCTATCTTATTTAATTTGTATGTTGACGATCTGTCTGTGCAGCTGAGAGCCTGTAACACAGGATGTTTGATGGGTACAACTTTGATCAACCATCTGATGTATGCGGATGATCTGGTGGTCTTTAGTCCAAGTAGTGCTGGTTTACAGCAGCTCCTAAATATCTGTTCTGAATATGGTGTGCAGTATGATATTCAGTATAATGCTGTTAAAAGTGCTATCTTGATATGTAAAACCAAGCAGGATAAAAAGCTAAACTTTCCTGTGTTCAAACTGTCTAATAGTGATATTAATGTGTGTGAGAAGGTGAAATACCTTGGCCACTTTATAACCGATCAAATGCGTGATAATGCTGACATCCACAGACAGTGCTGTAAGCTATATGCGCAGACTAATACTATAGCTCGTAAGTTTGGTTTTTGTTCACCTCCAGTTAAGGTGGGTTTATTTAAAGCATATTGTACTCTGCTTTACACAGCCCAACTGTGGTCATCCTACAATCAAAGCAGCATGAATAAGCTGCAAGTTGCATACAATAATGCCTTTAGAATCATACTTAAAATACCCAGAGGGGGCAGTGCCAGTCAGATGTTTGTAACAGCAGGCATTTGTACTTTTAAAGCACTTTTAAGAAAACTTATATTCACTTTTACAGGCCGACTGGATAGCTCTGCCAACAGTATAATTTTAGCAATCACTGATCCTACTGTGAGCAGTTGTCACTATTTGTCCAGTATAAGGAAACACTGGTTGAAGTGTTAGTGTGGTTAACCTTGTGTGGAACAATTTATAGTAAAGTTTTTAAATTACATTTAGATTTTAATTCTTTTTTTTTTTGCTGTTATCTTTTTATTTCTATTTATCTATTTTGTTTCATTGATCTGTTGTTTTATATATATTTTATCTGGACCTAAGAGTCTGTCAATAAAGATTATCTATCTATCTACTTGAGAAGGTTGTGGAAACCCAACTCAGATCCTGGTTTTCCAAGTCAAAGATCTCTGACCCCTTCCAATCTGGCTTTCTGAAGCAGCACTCAACCGAGACTGCTCTAGTAAGGGTGCATAATAGGGTTGTCACGGTAACCGGTATAGCGGTAAAACCCGGTAAAAAAGTTGACAATAAAAATAACCGTCCAGTTTTTAAAAAACTATATTATCTCGGTGGGTTTACCGTGGCCGCGGTTTCGGCGCGATGACCCTAACCAGCCACCGTCGCTTCAGCTGAAGTTCCCGCGGCGCGCGCACACACTTTTTAGTTTGCAACGGCACCAAAACTTTGAAGCTGAAATAACGGCCGAAGGAGGAGACGGCAGCGCCCAGGACATCCATCAGCCCTCAAAGAAGACTAAATCGGAAGTATGGGCATATTTGGGATTTCTGAAAAATGCTGAGGGACAGTTAATAGAAGACGGCTATCCCGTTTGCAGAACGTGCAGGAAACAAGTGTCTGCAAAAGGCAGCAACACTTCATATCTCATGGCACATCTGCGTGACCATCACCCACGTCTCTACAGCCAGTGCAAGGTAAGCTAACATTAGCATTTTAGCTGAAATGCATGACGTGAGGACTTTTGGTTGAGGGAGAATGCAACGAGTCACTATATACTGCAGCCGCAGCGTCCTCTGCCAGCATTTAAACCGTGTCACGGACACCCTGTTGCTGGATGAAGCATCTTATTTGTTGATGATGAAGAGAAATATACAATTAGTTCCTTGTCATTGATTTGTTTACTTATTCAATGCCATTTATACTTGAACATTTGGATTTGATTACATAGTGTAGTAGTTATTTTAGTCATTTGTTTAAAGTGGATATTTATTTTAAATACATATTTTTTAAGGTTGACTTGTACAGTGCTCAAGTCAAGTGTGGACTGGAGTTTTAGATTTTCATTTTGATAATGAAGAAAACAAGTATATGAGAAAACAAGTGGTGTTTCTTTGATTTGTTTACATATTGTTTATGTTTTGAATGTTTGGATTTGTATAATTTAAACCTGCACTGACTACTGTAACATGTTCCAGAAAAATAAGCTATTTGTTCCTTTACTTGTGAAAAGTTGCACTTTTGCTAAGGCTTTGTGTTATTTTAGGTTTAATAAACACTGTTAAACCTTTTCTAAACTATTTCAGTTTGTGTAGAACAGGACTATCAATGCTTTCTGAACATATGCAACACCGTTTAAAAAATACCGCGATAATACCGAAAACCGTGATAATTTTGGTCACAATAACCGTGAGGTTAAATTTTCATACCGTGACAACCCTAGTGCATAATGACCTCCTGATGGCTGCTGATGCTGGGAAATGCTTTGTCATGGTCCTGCTTGACCTCAGTGCAGCTTTTGACACTGTAGACCACAACGTACTACTAAACAGGTTAAATGCCCTGGCTGGGATTTCAGGTTCTGCTCTAGACTGGCTCTCTTCCTATCTCACAAACAGAACATTCACAGTGAAGTCAGAAATCTTCTCTTCAGACTCTGCCTCTCTAACATGCGGGGTTCCACAAGGTTCAGTTCTAGGGCCTCTACTATTCGCATTCTATATTCTTCCTCTAGCTGGCATCATTCAATCTTTCCCAGACATCTCCTACCACTTCTACGCTGACGATATACAGCTCTATATGTCCTTCATGCCACACCAGTTGGACCGGCAGGCCACACTTGTACTCTGCCTGACCCAGATCAGTAACTGGCTGTCCAGCAACTTTCTTGTTCTCAACGTCAACAAGACAGAGACCCTGATCTCTGCACCCCCGGAACTTCAACCAAAAATCAAGCAGGAAATTGCCTCCTTTTGCCCATCAGCCAAGGCCAACATTAGAAACCTAGGAGTTATTTTTGATCCGGTTTTAAGTTTAGACTCACACGTCAAAACAATCTCCCGCTCTTGTTTCTTCCAACTGAGAAACATTTCAAAAGTCCGTAAACTGGTTTCTACTGCAGATCTGGAAAAAGTCATCCATGCCTTTGTGTCATCACGCTTAGACTATTGCAACGCTTTTTTTACTGGTCTCAGCAAAACCTCCCTCTCACGCCTTCAAGCCATCCAAAATGCAGCAGCCAGACCCCTAACCAAATCCAGCAGACGAGCTCACATCACCCCAGTTTTACAGTCCCTCCACTGGCTCCCGGTAGAATTTAGAATACAGTTTAAAGTTTTAGTGCTGACCTATAGAGCTCTTAACAACCAGGCTCCAAGCTATTTTTCTGCGCTTTTATCCCCACACACCACATCACGGAAACTCCGATCCACATCTGAAAACCTCCTGGCTGTTCCTCGAACCAGACTAAAAACCAAAGGGGACAGGGCCTTTCAGTCTATTGCCCCAGACTTTGGAACAGTCTGCCTTCAAATCTCAGTATCTTGAAATCTGTAGAGGTCTTCAAAAAACATCTTAAAACTCATCTTTTCATCCAGGCTTTCCCCCGCTAAATATTCTAAAAAATGGCTTTGTTCTTGTTCACGCCTTGACTTTGTTTTTACTCCTGATATTGGTTACTATTGTTGTCACTGCTATTGTTTTTATGATGTTTTTATTGGTTTGAGGTATTTGCCCTGATTTTACTCATGTTGTACAGCGCTTTGTGATTTACTATATCTGTGAAAGGCGCTATATAAATAAACTTTACTTACTTACTTATATTCACATACAGCCGTTGTTTACTGATGCACTACTTGATGCACATGCTCTGCAGTCAATAAATATGCATTTTCTGTACAAAAAGCCTTGAAGGGATACCATGCAATATTTTCATATTTTTAAATGATTTTTTTTGAGCCAGTATGTGCTCAAATGACCCACAGGGTTAATGGCATATTACTCAGACCCCACCGCCCCCTGTGGACAGAATACCGCACTTGCAACTTCAAAGTAGCACGTGGTCCCTGTTGGGCTGCTTCCTGCATGTTTTAGATCATGAGCACAGCTGATTTGTTTGATTTAGTGATGAGCTGCTTCTGTAGAAGCTAGTGAGGGCTGGGGACATTTCAACAGTTAGATTAAGTTGTTAAAAAATAAACTCACAGTGAGGAGGAGAGTTTCACTTTTGGCTTTACAACACTGAAATAATATCGGACTCTATGGGGTGCCAAACTGCACAGTTTCCCTCCTTTAACACATATCTAAGGGATACAGAAGAGCATGCTTGGTAATAGCATAATTTTAACAAGCTGAGATTTCTAAATAACATCAGTAAACAAATAATCTAATTTTTTCGAAAGTTTTGTTTTGGAGGATTAATGTGAAAGAAATGAGCGGGAACAAAAGAACAGGAGCATGAGATGGATGTAAACGGAGATGCTTTGAATTAATTTAAATAATACTTTATTGTGCTTTTCAAATTATGCTAGATAAGAAAAACCAAGGCTCTGAAGATGGTGACTCTGTGATGCCGGAACTGTCAGCAAATTAATATTAAAAACTTTGTTATGCTGTGTGTACAAAAAAAGAACACAACCAGGACTAGCAGAGACTAAGGATAAACTACACACAAAGTTTAACCACACAATGAGAACCGGTGGCACAACACTACTCCCAGTACCCACACATAATTATATTTTTCCATTGTAAACCTAGATTTTGGAGCTCAGCTAACCAAAAGTCTAAGATGGGAATTGTGACATGAAATTTAGCTTAATATGCACCCAGTTACACCGTATTCACACAAACAAACCCCCACACAAACATACACGCACACATTCTTGTATTTGAACCCATGTTAGGACTTTGTATTGACTTCCATTCATTTTAGTGAGTCCACTACCTTAACCCTAACCCTAACCCTAACCAGTGCATTCCTAATCTAACCTCTACCATAACCTAACTCTAACCCTAACCAAGGATGTATGACAGCATGTCTTAAACCTTAGATGGGCCACATCCCTAACCCCAGACCTTCAACTCTAACCATAACCTTGGTTCATAACGCATAGAAAAGAAGATCTATTAGGTTATAGATAAAACAAAATAATCTTCAATTTGCATCATAGCCAAAACTACAAAACATTCCAATCTCTTTTACACTTCTCTTCACTATCCCATTCCTTCTCCTTTAATCGGGAGAGGGTATAGGGGGAGCCAGGTTAAGCCTAGTCCGGCTCAGTTGTGGTTAAGACGTAAACACGTTGCCACCTCTGCTACCTAGTCTCTATACTCTTTTGCTCTCTCTCTCTCTCTCCCTCCCTCCCTCTCTCTCTCTCTCTCTCTCTCTCTCTCTCTCTCTCTTCCTTTCGCTCTCTGGCTCTCCTTCGCTCTCAATCTGGAAAAACCAACAATGGATGGGGGTTTCTTAGAGACATGCGGCGGCCCGTGCTCTGCCAGTGATTCCCTAATTAAACTGTTTCGGTCATTGGACTGACTCAGGGGGAATTCATTGAGTTATATCTACTGAACCTAACCCTACCCCTAACCAGTGTATTCCTAAGCTTATCTGTAACAAAAACTCAATTCACATCTTATCTGTAAACCCCACCCCTAGGGAGTACTCCGCATTAGGACCGGATTTTGGTCCTAACAAGGACCATTGGTCATAAGAAGGTTAGTAAATATCCCAAATCCGGTCTTCACAAGGGTAAATATACAAGCCCACACACACACACACACACACACACACACACACACACACACACACACACACACACACACGTACATATAGAGCCTAATTCAAGTGTGGCGAGTATATTTGTATTAGAAAAATCAGAAGAGAAACAGTTTTCCCAGTCTCTTGGGATTTAACTTATGATTCCTACTGTAACAAACAGCATGTCAGCAGTAATGTTCTGGAATTGGACTTGGATTTATGCTGTTAGCATCTCACACAGCCACAAACACAAGGGGAGTGGAGAGGAGAAGGGGAAAGAGACAGTATTACCCAGTCAAGAAGCAGCTTTTTTGGTTGAAGCAATTATCTGAAAACCTGCAGGACTTTTAAAACAGAAATAAGAGTGAGACTTGTGAAAAAACGTTCTGACTTTAGTTAACGACACTTGCTATTGAGAAAAGTCAAAGAAATAAGTAAAGATCAATCCCAATAAAACATTAAAATACAAACTCACCAATGAGAAAGGATTTTATATCTTGCTAAAATCCCAAAAACATTTGTCACCTGTGTGTGTTTTTGTGTGATACTTCATTAGTAGCTATTTAAAAGAAAAATAATTATTACAGAGTCAGAGATATGACCAGGAGTATTAACCCTCTCAAGATCAAAATAAGTTTTGATAAAAGGACGAACAACTAAGTCCTTCTGAGTTAAATGCTCATGAAATACGTATGTGGAGTAACCAGGTAGGTAGGTTTAAACGTTGCAAATCTGCAACACCTGCCTCCAGAGGGTTATGTGTGGCTGTAAATACATGTATAGAAATTATGTTGAAGGAAAAACATATTGGGGTGAAAATTAAAGAAAGAAATCAGATTGATAAATATGTACATATATATATATATATATATATATATATATATATATATATATATATATATATATATATATATATATATATATATATGAGTTGTATTTCTATGGCTACACTGTGATTTCTTAGTATATTCCATTTAGTAAGAGATAAATGTTATTGTCTTTATCTGACTGAATCTATAATCAATTCCACAGATGAACTAGTAGTGGCATTCAATGTCAAAGAAAGTAAAATGTTATTATCAGGAGAGGGAGAATTTTTAGAGGTTAGCAGCAGCCCCTCCATGAGGCCACCACAGCTCAGCAGAACACCATCGTAGCTTCTTGTGGGGAGAAAATTGGAGAGAAAATAAAGTTAACAGATGAAGTAACAGGAAATAATGCTATTAAAGTAGTGGTAGAAGAAAATAGAGAAGAGTGTGGACAGTGTTTAGTATGTCCTCCAGCAGTCTAATAGCAGCATAACTACTGAGATTCTGGATTTCTGGATAACCTAGCCTTTTAGATGGAGGCATGTTGGAGGCAGGGCCAGGGAGAACCGTCTTTACTGAACCTATTCCCTGTTGTACACTCCACTTCCCTCTCTTCCCCCATCGTCCAAACCTGGGCAAACATCACTCAGAATTGAACAAAAAGCCCAATAAAATCAAAAGGTTTTAAGCATTGTCTTGGTAAATGGTCTGTATTTGTATTGTGCCTTTTTATGGTTCTACAACCCCCCAATGCGCCTCACAACACAATCAGTCATCCACCCATTCACACACACATTCACAAACTGGTGATGATGAGCCAAAATGTAACCACAGCTACCCTGGGGTGCACTCACAGAAGCAAAGCTGCTGACCACTGGCACCACCTGTCCCTCTGACCACCATTAATGCTCAAGGCCTTTCTAATGGAAATGTTATGGTGGACCTAGTGTTAACACTTTGTTCCATCTCTGTGTTAGTCCCCTATCTGACTGTACCACTGTAAGAGCATACCCCCACTCTTTCATACATAGCTTTAAAATGTGAATGTGAATGTTTTATGGCAGTTGTGTTGTTTGGCAGAACGGTACTATTACGTGACCCCATCCAAAACACAAAGCTGCAGGAAGAGCAAAGGTCGAATCACTGTATGGAATTAGCATTATGAAAACAAGCTCTTCCTGGTTTATATTTATATTTATGTCACAAATGTTTCACTATTTAAAGCTATAACTGTTCAAATAACAGACAGTATCAAATGTATCTTCAGGGGAAACATAAAAAGCTTTATTATTGCCTCAAAACAAAATTTTCCTTCCCTGAGATAATTTTCTAATTATTAATTGCAGACTCATTTATTATGAGTTTGTGGCAAATCAAAGTGAATGGCTGATGATTTCAAGCCCAAACAGAGCCACCATAACTGTCTGAAAACTGGAAGGATAATCCCACTGGCTGACTGGGAGCTGTTGTATGACAGAGGGACAGGAAATCCAGGTTTTAAGCCAATCCTGTTTCCTGGCTCACTGTAGTGGGCTCTTAAAGCTGACAGGTCAGCAGCGACTCAAACCTGAACCAGCCTGACAGGTTTCCTCACCGAACGTGCTCATCATTCTCACGTTGGCATCATTTTCCTTTTAATTTAGGAGTATTTCCTTTGTATTTCCATCTATTTTCTTCATTGCCCTTGATTAAACAAATAGTCTTGATCATATTTTGATTTATTTTATAAATATAACAAAATACCTTTGTCAATCGGTTTATTTAACAGGTATTACAGAGATAGCCCAGCATTTCCACATGACTGGGGTTGTTTATGCGTTTGTCACCGTGTGTGTGTGTGTGGTCATTTAGACACTGACAGAATCCTGCCAACCACTAGCTGTCTGTATAGCAATGTTCAGTCAGGCTAACCAAAACAAATCAGGCCCAGTTAGCTCAAAGCCGCCTTCCTCACTTTAAATCATCATCACAGGAAGCCGACCGACACACATCCAGACAGGTTTTTTTTTTTCAAAAAAGGAAAGTGTCCACAACAAGTTTGATGTTGTGTCATGAAAAGATGGCTGACTAATGAGATTAGGTGGACTGATATTCTGAGGATTACCAAGCAAATCAGGGGTTTCTCACATTGAAAACGAGCAAATCTATGGACCCGCAAGAGCAGTGTCTCATGAAAAATGTTTGTTCAACTTTCTGAAAAGAAGTCACTGGATGGTCATCTACACCTGAATAGTTCTTAGAGTCAACCTGATTCAAGATGGCAGCCACAGCTAATAAAACGTAGCAAACACACACATGGCTATACTTCTGTTCATAATAGAGACGCTGAACAGTTTTTCCTGTTTGAAGCTTCATTTCAAATGCCACAAATCTACAGACAAAATATTTCAGCTTCTAGGTTTTTTACTGGTTGATTATTATACTTGGTACATAAAAAGACAAATTAGAGCATGTAGCATTGAAACGTAAAACCTAATCAAGTAGCACAAACACCTAAAGAGGATTATAGATTTGTTTCATTCAGTTTTTTTCTGAAAATACAAAATGTATATGATCATGATATAATTACTCTATAAAAATAATGAAAATTGTTAAATTTTTGTTTCCAAATCTATGTTTAAAAGTAGAGAGAGAGAGAGACTGATTTTTGACAAAATCATTAAAGGCAGTGTAGCATGTTATTTTACACTTTTCTGAGTCACAATAGACACAATATATGATAGAATATTACCGTTGGAACAATTGCGATGCCATTTCTATAAAATATAAGTTATTTTGGAGTAGCTAGTTGGTGTTTGCAGTCCAGGAGAGAAGGGATCCGGACCTGAGAGACTACCTGGAAGAGGGGCTGTTGTGCAGCAACCTCATTCAGCCGTCTGCAATAGCTTAGTAAAAATTTGCAGAGCTGACAAAGGAAAATTTGTATGTGAAGCCAAAACTGCTTTGGGGTGTTTTTCATCAGGAAATGACTATAAAACTCAGTCAAAAGCTTCACATGTTGGGTTTTGTACAATATAGGACTTATATGATACAAGTCAAATATTGAACAACAATAAATGTTTATTTTAATAAAAACACACACAAAAAGTTTGTTTAGTTATTTTTAAAAGATCTGATTGCACACTAACATGAGCTCTTGCTGCATCAAGTTTCTGTACAACAACAGGTGCTTTCATGTGTTTCATTATTTCAAACTCACTCCTTTTAACACGAGTATTCTCCTGAAACATCTCCATGGGAACAAACAACTCACGGCTTCCCAATTTAATAAAAAAAGGGGCGCAGATTCCCCAAAGCCATGTTCGCAATTAAATCCAACACAGTTCAGCAAGAAAGACCAGACAGGGGGTGGACAGTCGAGCGGACAGGAGGTGAGGAGGGAGCAACAGGGTGTCAAGCAGTTTCCCAACACAATGTCAGTGGGTCAGTGCTGCGAGTGTCTCTGTGTGTGCAGAAATGAAGAAAGAATAGAGGCTGTCTGAACCCCCCTGAGCTCTGACTGATGCTGCTTTTTGCCTCTTGTGAGCTCTGTTTGGAGAGAATGGAAGTGTCAACCAGAATCCATGGTGGGAAATTACCACCGAATCACAGAATCTCCCAGAAACGTCAAAGAGCTGCCTTGTCACCCCACCCTCTTCCTCCCTGTGAGCCAGCAAATCGTTCCCTTAAAAGACAATTGCTGACTGGAGATGAAGTGGAACAATTAATTGCATGCTTGTCCTCCTTGCCTCAAAAACATGTTGGTGTGCAACACGTTCTCACTCCCAGCGCGTCAAAAACAACCGCTTGGTCAGCCACCCTCCACGTCAGACCCCTGAAGCCAAAAGTGCCCTTTTTCGTTACTAATGTGCGAAAAGGGGTTTTCCCCTTATTTGACTGCAGATCCCAATGCAGTGTAAAACTGAAGCGATGGGATGCCCGCAGCCAGGGCACCAAACAAGCTCATTGTACCTCACCTTAACCTTATCCTCTTATTTAACCTTATCCTCTTATTTAACCTTCCCCTCACCCCTATCCTAACCTTAGCCATCTTGCCAGTGAACACGTTGGTGATGTGTCAATCGCTCTAAAAGCCGGCTCTATGAAGTGAACGGCGGGAGACGCCTCATTATTGGTCGGGTTTGGACCGAGCCAACGCGAGGGGGAGGTTTCAACTACCAAGGTGGAGGTTAAAAGTAGAGGGTATGTGTAACCTCCCCCTCCCCAGATGGTATGTTCTAACGTTCCCCTTGGGCGGCAAATACGAAAACTCACAGTCAGACTCTGACTGTCAGAGTCAGAGCGCAGGGGAAACAAACGCTTGATCGCAGTGAGAGTAATGTTTTAGGTAGCAAGAGGGTTAAGGTTAGGATGAGGGAGAGGGGAAGGTTATAAATAGTGAAACGTTAAGGTTTAGGTGCGGTTAAATGAGCTGGTTCGGTGCCGCATCAGCGGATATCTAATCACGTCAGTTTTACGCTGCATTGGGATCTGCAGTTACAAAAGGGAAGACCCCCTTTTCGCACATAAGTAACGAAAAAGGGCACTTTTGGCGTCAGGGGTCTGACGTGGAGGGTGGCTGACCAAGCGTTTGTTTCTGACGCTTAGGGTGTGAGAATGTGTTGTTCAGCGACCTTGTTATCTTTACTCTGTTTTTTTCACCCTTCTTGCAACTTTTTCCAAAGTTATTGTTACCATTTGGATGTAATGGGTGTGTCACTGAGCATCAAGGCTGCTGACAGCTTCTCTCCTGTATCAGACGCACATCCGTGCTGCGGTTTGGAAAGACCACAGCATCAGCTGTTTGGCTAGCTGTTAGCACAGTTATTAGATGAAATTAAAAGATTACATTCCTTTCAGATCATACATAATTAAGGTAAAATATGTTTTTAATCTCATGACAGCAGTAATTTTAATATTGTCTTTATTTTTGATTAGGAGAATTCTCTGATAGAGGACACCTTTGAGGCAGCAAGGTGGTGCACCACAAGGTCCTTCAAAGGAAACATTTCCCTTCCCCAGGTCATCACCATGTACAGGGAAGCTTGCCGGAGGGCAGTGGAGAGGTTATGCTTCTGTAATGGCCTGGATGAAGAGGAGATGAATGATTGCAGGGAACCGTTCCTGTTCATGTTTAGTTTTCAGTCCGACTATGAGGAGTTCTGCAAAGAAATTGCGGAAAAAAGGAAGATGAAGGAGTTTTCTGGCTTTGAAATGCCATAGTACAGCGGTGTCAAAAAGTTTTTGCATTCTGTTTCCTCCTCACATTATTTTTTTGTGTGCTTTTTGGTTCATTTGTTTGTACTTTTTTTTTATTCCTGTGTTGGCTGTTTGCTCTATTAAATTTACCTTTTTTTGAAAATTTTAGTCTGCATTCTTGTGTGTCTCACACAATGTCTCACCACCCCGCCTCAAACCCTGGCGTGTTTTAAGAAGTATCAACACAATTTAAGTCTGTGGTCCTCTTAATGTAGCTGATATAACGGAGTGTACAACAAATTTACCCGTGTCTGTCTATACTGTTTTACACTCACTTGGGAAATGACTATTAAAATAAAGGCAGCATTGATGAAATGGTTTTGACAGGTTCAAAGAATAGTCTTATAAAATGCTTGAACTTTTTATATAACTACCAAAAGTATAGCTAAAAGACAAAAATACCTATGTGCTATAAATACACATACCATACAAAAGTAGAAAAAGAATAAAAATATCAGAACAGATTGGATCAAAAATGGCGCCTGTTTCATTTAACTTAATTATCTGCTCTTTAAAATTATCATGACATCCAGCAAACAAGTAATTTGATTACCAATGTTATGCTTTACATGGGTTTTGTGGGTTTTTAGGGCTTTCTAATCCTTAGAAAGGGGCTACTCGCGGTTTCCCGGTTCCATTGAAGAGGGGCAGGAGTCAAATAGTTGTCTCCGCCCACCTCTAAATGTTTGACCCCGCCCACATTTAGCCCCGCCCCGATCTCCGGGAGGCAGCCAGGGGCTACCATAGACTGTACATGTACTGGACAAACGGATTCCATTGGCTTCAATAACACGTTTGTTGTCTATAATGGGAGGTGGCCACCACCGCCATTTTGACCGTGTCACAGGTTCCGTCCAGCCCAGACAATTCCATAAAAGGGAAGAGAGGAGGCGCTGAGGGTGTGGCTGTAAGGCTGGGCTCGAGTGACGACACCCAGGCGAACTAGCTACGAGCTAACCTGAAGCTAACCCTGGCTAACCCAAAGCTAAAGCGGAGGTGGGAGCCGAGCTAACGGATGTAGCCACCTAGCTTCAACCCAACCGGAGCTAACTGGAACACCCATCGACCTGAACCTTACACGGAGTTTAGGTGGAGGTTTTCTGCGCCTGTTCGTGAGAAGTACCTGTATTAAAAAAGTTTTAAATCGGTAAGTTTATAATTTATTTCCGTAATGAAAACATTTTGCTTTGAGCAAGTTTTCAGTACAGTTTTTTTCGGCGCTATCACTCCTGAGTCGCACCAGCCATTAAATGTATCATGAATAAGAGAAAATATATTTAAGTCATATTTTGGGGGGACATTTTATTATCTTTCTTACAAAATCTGAGACCAAGCGTTTCACATTGCAACACAAGCACCGGTAACCATAACAGAATGAACAACAGCCAGCAGAGGAGAGGATGGCGGTGTTTCAAACCCTCCCGGCCGGTGAGGACAGCTCATTCCTGGGCTGGAGCCGGCCCTCAGCACCCCGCCACAGGCTCTAACAGATGCTGGCGGTGTTACGACACGTGCACATCCACCATGTGAGTGAGAGGGGTCTGTTATTTTTTTCTCTACGGTTAGCATAATTGAAACCACTTTCACACCACACTCATTTCTTTCTTCAATAAAAGTCATCCCCCTGCAGCTCCTGAGTGCGCTTGTGCTTCTGCTGTGATAATGCTGAAAGACTGCCTGGGGGCTTTGGAGAAGAACACTGGAACAACAGCTGGAGATGAACGCAAACACACACAAGGCCTAGCTGGTAGCTTCATTGAGGAGTCTGTCACAGAGTGCAAGACGTCTGTTAGGTATGCACCATTGCCCCTCGAAGTCGCTGCCAAATTCACGCTCCTTCTAATGACTGCCATCTTTCACTGCTTTCACATGCCACCCACTACCTATAATCTAATAAACTTACAGAAGTTCCTAAAAGGCTGAGACTGTCATCAGTTATGCCAGTGTGAAAACATATTTATGCAAAAATAATTCATTTCTAAAGCTAATGCGGATTCCATCTCAAGACTTCAAAAACAAGCTATAGAAATGCCATCCTGAGTTCATTTTTATTCTTTTAGAAACCATAAAAAGAAACCAGCAAAAGCAAAACAGCAGCAAGAGCAGGGCTAATATGATCACACATAACGGAATAATGGTCCACTCTATCTGCACTTGTTTTCATTGAGTTGGTTCCAGTAGAGGCTCTATGCTTAGCAGCATGCATCATGTGCCCTGCTGCTTCCCCGTCCCGCTCCTCGCATCCTCACGGTCTCAAACCGATTACAGCATCAACTGGCGTGAACATGGAAATAGAAAGCAAAACATTGCAGTGGATTCATGAATGCAAAATTAATCCGTGGAGATTCATAATAGGAAGTTTAACTTTTTTTTAACCGCAGTTTTATTTGAGTTTGCTTTGAAGTGAAGAAATGGGGGGATTTGCAGTGGAGACCTTTGAAAATTACAACACATTTATCAGTAAACACCAGAAGGTTGAGTTTAACAAGTAAACTGAGCTAATGACTAACCAAGTTATGCAGTGCTAAGTGGACAAGGTCATAAAATGTTTGAAAAGGAATTTGAATAGACAGTTTGCGTTATATAGGGTTTCATGTCGGAAAATAATCTAAAAACCTCTGACGAGATGAACTTATCCATTCAAATCCAATTTTCTAAACATTCCCAAACTGTGTTTCCAAACTTTATGCATTTTGGTGCAAGGCTGCAGTCACATCTGGTGCCAAGAAAAAAAAAGCTCCTTTGGCATTGATGATACAAAATGTTCCTCTGTAAAAAGACCCCATTTGATCAATGCTGATGAATTGACCAATGACGCCTTTCTGTTTCCTGTGTAAGTAATCGTTTCCCACGTTCCCATTGCTCAGCAAAACTCCAGGGTCATCAGCACATGGGCCAGTGCAGAACATCAGCCAATAAATGCATTACATTACACAGAAGGAGCAAATATGAGGTTGCACAACTAAAATCCTTTATTTTTGTTAAAGGTATTGAGAGAGCTTTTACTGTGTACGTGTTGTGTGTGTTTTCACTGCACATACTAATTTATCCACCTTTTGTTGAGTGCAGGTTTGTGTTTGTGTGAGATGGAGGCAGCTGAAGGTCAGAAGGTGGAGCTGCTGCTGTCCTGCTGAGTTTGATTTGGCAGCAATCTCACAGACAATGAGAAGTGTTGAGTGTGTTTGTTGGTATGTGAGCCAAGTCGGTGTGGAAGCAACTTGAGATGCTTGATGGCATGCAGTAAGTGTAGTGTACTCACTTGTCAAAGTTTACTGGCTGGGTGACAAGGCCTAAATTTGATGATGGTGGTCTGAAGGGTACGGAAAGCCCATGATTATCAACATGGGATGCATACCACTGTGTCTACAGGAGTGATTCTTCACTGAATTAAACAAATCAGCTGTGTTCATCATCTAAAACATGCAGGAAATGTCCTGGAAGCAGACTGCAGCGCCATGTATGTCAGCTCCACTTTACTATGTCCAACAGGGACCGGACCGACAACTCTGAAGTTGCAAATGCAATATAGAGGGCGGTGGGGTTCTAAGTGACTCTTCATTAACTCTGTAAAGCACATGCTGGCTCTAGAAAGGTATTTAAAATTATGAAAAAGTTGCACAGAATGCATTTAAGATTTTTTAAAAAGTTGCACATTTTGTATTTCCCTAATTATACAAATAAAAAAAAAAAGAAATTAATTTTAGTGTGATGTTCTCTTCTCCTGCACTTGTAATTGGTCGAAAGAATCACAAAAGGAAAATAAAGTATTGAAAAATTGCATGATTGCTTCCTATTTAAGAGGAGCATTTACTGTTATTGTGGTGTGACAGTGTTGAGATTTTGGATGCTGTGTTTGGTTGTTGGTTTGTTGTTTTGTTTCTATTACAGGTATTTCTAAGCTATTATTTCATTGTCAGATTTGTTTTAGGATTAGTCTGTTGCTGTTTCTCTCCAATGCCTGCTTCATTGCCCTAATGTCCCTCAGCTCCCCTGATTACTCAGTTCACCTGTTTGTTGTGCTCTCTTATTATTCACTTCTCCCCACTTTAATACTCTGCACTTTCTTCATTCATTTGTCATGTTAAACCATTGTAGGTTCTATATTGTTGACCCCATTGTTTCTTGTCTCAGTTGAATTATGCTCCAGCGATCTGTGGACTGTGCCTTTTTTCTGTTACTTTGTTTTTGCTGACCTTTCATCCTTTTATCTAATACATTAATAAAAAAAACTGCTTGAGTACTATATGAGGCACCAGCATTTCATACGATTGCATTTAAGGGCCTCATTCTCACTACACTATGACATTTTATGCATTTCAGAGGTCAACCACACATTTGAGACTGATCACTTGCCCCAAATATTAGCAGTTCCCAACATCCTTCTTTTGTATTCTTTAGCACCTTGAATGCATCTTATGTATGATTAGAATTAAGCCTCTACTATCAAGAGGTCCTCTGGATGTCATTCATGCCTTGGTCCTCTCTAGAATGGTCTATTGTAATGCGCTATATGCCGACCTAAGTCTGGGTGCAGTGGCGCGGTTACAGTTAGTCCAAAACTCTGCCGCTAGGTTCCTGACAGGCACAACACGCAGGGAGCACATTACTCCGGTATATAGCTATCTGCATTGGCTCCCTGTGCACTTTGGGGTGAAATTCTAAGTGTTAACCTTGGTGTTTAAAGCTCATCAGGGGACTGCTCATCTGTACTTGGAGAGACTGTTGAACAGACATGCTCCATCAAGAGCACTCCATTCAGCTGATAGGGAATTGTTGGTGGTTCCGCTTTCCCGGTGTAACACACGGGCGAATCGTGCATTCTCGGTGTTGGCTCCGAGGCTGTGGAATGAATTGCTTTTAACCGTGTGCCAGTCACCCTCTTTGCTGATTTCTAAGTCCCGTCTGGAGATGCATTTTTATGTTGTGGCCAACAGCAGATGTTGTAGTGTGGCTTCATTGTCCAGCATGTAATATAGTCTTTTTATTGTGTTTATTGTTTTTATGGTTGCTTTTATACCGTTTTTACATGTGTTTCTTATTGCTTCTTGTATTGTTCAGCACATTGGGCATCCAATAAGGTTGTGGAAGGGGCTTTATAAATAAAGTGAAATGAAAATGATTAAAACAGCAAGATAGAAAGAGAATACCTATGGAGAAGAAACTTAAAAAAAAGGAATATGCAAAAAAAAACATGTTGGGGAAAAGTTGACTACAATTTTAAAAGTGGAAGGAAGAAAAGTCAGTCTTAGCTCTTTATTATAAATGTCGTCAAATGATCTGAACATGCAGGAGTTTGGAACACATGACATAGACTCTGTGATTGATGAAGCAGCTGTAATGAGGAGTGATATTCCTTCTTTTCTTTGCAGGTAAAATCTCAAACAAGCAGCTGGATGATTGATGTGGACAGCAGCAAGTCACAGACAGTCCTTCACACAATGCTGCACACGATAATGTGCCTAACCCCGGCTTTCCACGGGAGCCGTCAGCAGCACGTTACTGCAGCAGCACGTCATAGCTGTGGTCAACAGAACCTTTTCCACTGGAGCCGTCGGCAGCCGTCAGCAGCGCGAGTCGGCCGCGTCTCAGGAGCAGCATGTCGCGGCCTTTACGCGCCGGTTCTATTTTCTACGCGCGATGCCTCTGAAACGGGTCAAGTTCGACATTTTTGGAGAAGGAAAGACAGGAAATCGGACGCGGAAATGGAGAGAAGCTACAGAGATTTTCAGAATAAAGAACGTGCTGCCTTCCGGTTGCTTTACTTTTAAAAAATGTTACTAACTGTGCGTCCCCGTGAGAAGTTATCACCTAGCTAGCGGTCTCCTTTGTTTTTCAGGTCCGTATTGGCGATTATAAAACGGACAGAACATAAAACACAAACCATGTTGTAGTTTTCTCCTGCTTGTTGTTGTGTTTACTGACGAAGTCACTCGTGTGACTTCGTGCTCGGTCGGTGACAGCTGCTCCCCTGCTGCTTCGCGTCTCCTGGGAAGGGCCAAGCAGCAGCTTACGCGAGCAAGACGTGCTGCTGCAGTAACGTGCTGCTGACGGCTCCCGTGGAAACCCGGGGTAATAGTATCAACGCTGCCTCCTTTAGCACTTGGAGAATTTTTGCAAGAGGGTCTGGAGCACAGCAGGTGAATAATCTGTCATGATTACAGAAATCTTGGAGAGGGTGTGTGTCTTAGTGTAGGTGTGTGTATTCATTAATGTTGGAGAAACCACAGTGAGATGCTTCTTATGAGGTGATCAGTGGAAGAGGCAGAGCTTAGCAGCCAGTGACAGATGATGGTGAATATTTATCTTTAGTGCTCTCATAGCTAAAGCATTATGAAATATGGAAGCACCGTGTTAAGTGCAGGCGATATGACAATTTTAAATCATGAAGGATTGGAATGTGTTGACGAGCTGCCAAATAACAAAAGACAACCGGTTCAAAATGTTCCCACTACTGAAGTTGGCCTCTTACTTACACTGAAGGGAGATTTTTGTTTGATTAGCATAGACTGTACATACTGGACAAACGGATTCCATAGGCTCCAATAACACGTTTTTTGTCCATAATGGGAGGTGGCCACCACCGCCATTTTGACCGTGTCACAGGTTCCGTCAAGCCCAGACAATTCCATAAAAGGGAAGAGTGGAGGCGCTGAGGGTGGGGCTGTAAGGCTGGGATCGAGTGACGAACTAGCTACGAGCTAACCTGAAGCTAACCCAAAGCTAAAGCAGAGGTGGGAGCCGAGCTAACGGATGTAGCCACCTAGCTTCAATGCAACCGGAGCTAACTGGAACACCCAACGACCTGAACCTCACACGGAGTTTAGGTGGAGGTTTTCTGCGCCTGTTCGTAAGAAGTACCTGTATTAAAAAAGTTTTAAATCGGTAAGTTTATAATTTATTTCCGTAATGAAAACATTTTGCTTTGAGCAAGTTTTCAGTACAGTGTTTTTCGGCGCTATCACTCCTGAGTCGCACCAGCCATTAAATGTATCATGAAGAAGAGAAAATATATTTAAGTCGTATTTTGGGGGGACATTTTATTATCTTTCTTACAAAATCTGAGACCAAGCGTTTCACATTGCAACACAAGCACCGGTAACCATAACAGAATGAACAGCCAGCAGAGGAGAGGATGGCGGTGTTTCAAACCCTCCCGGCCGGCGTGGAGAGCTCATTCCTGGGCTGGAGCCGGCCCTCAGCACCCCGCCACAGGCTCTAACAGATGCTGGCGGTGTTTCATATATTTCCAAAACGTAATACTTGTTTGTATCTTGTACAGCTAACTAGCCTTTATTCTGGACTCAGTACAATTTACCAAAAGTAAAGAGACATTATACAGATGAAGTAAGCACAAGATAACTTACTGGAAGACACAGAATTATCATCAGAACCAGAACAAGAGAGCCTGATAACAGTCATGTGAAAATAACAGTTAAAAAGTATGTATGTATAATAGAAATAAAAATATATTAGAATTAGTTTAACTCACTGTGATCCAAACAAATCAGCCATAGCTGATTAGTAAATGTGACATGAGGTCTGGGAGTTTTTAAGTTTCATTCTTTTATTACATTTTTTTCTTAGATCTGTTAAAAGGTCACTATGGCAGCCTGTGTGTCAACGTCAGCTACACAAAGCAGCAAGTGTAAGTACCAAGTACTTGTCTTGACCACTTCATGAATGGTTTTGTACTTTAAACAGCTAGGCCAAACCTGTTATTTTTTCCTCCATAGCCATTTGGATCATTGGAGACAGCTATGTGAGGCGTGGTGCCCAGAGAGCTGCAGAGACCGTCGGAGACAACCTTGGCCTCCCTGACGTCTGTGTCTCCTGGTTCGGTTGGGGCGGACCATCGACATACATACATGTGCCGACACTTTGCGCCCTGTTTTATAAAATGTAGTGTTAAAAATAAATGTTTTTGCTCAATTACTGGAATTTCTTTGGTTAAGACAAAAGTGAGGAATAATCATTTACAAGTTATTTGTACAACAGGCCCATTTTAAATCCCAACAGTTTCTTAGCAGACAATAGAAATGTGTTCTTTACTAACTTTACTTGGTTTGAAAATCTTACTAAAATAAACTTGAGTGCCATATTGCAAAACCCAATCATACTTGTTATGTAAACATTAGCTTTGTAGATATTTTTTACAGATATATATTTGTGTGCAACAAAAACCAAACTTAAATAATTTGTCATTCTTTATTGAAAAACAACAAAATACAGGTATACAGAAGTGTGGGAAAATGATAATGTGAAAGTATTGCACTATAAATGAAGTGAGATGAGATGAAGGTGAGATGAAGGTGGACGCCAGCGGGCTGGACGCCGGACGAGGAAACCTGGAGACGGATCGCTCAGACAGGAAGGGAAGAGCTTCCTCTTACCTTGATGGAATTAAAGTTAGCCGTCATCTGAACGCCCAACCGTACGGTCTGAGGTCAAAGGTCACAGGAAACACACACCAGTCAGCAGTCATACAGATGCATAAAGATAACTGTAGCCATGGCAACCAGCTGAAATGTCCCCACTTTCACCAGCACCTGTTGCCTGCCGGGTCACCTGAATTCCTGTGTGATGTCAGCACGGTCGGCCGTGACTGCGGCCATCAGAGGTGACCTCTGATCAGCTGAATGAACTCACCTTCCAGGGTGACGCCGTGTTAGAGTCGGCTTCATCCTGTAAACAAACAAACAAACAAATGAGTGGTAACAAAAACACCACGTCTGGTTCTGGTGGAGGCGGAGGACAACATGCACCTTTCCAGGAGCAGAACCCAGATGTTCTTGTTGCTACAAACAGAGACGAGCAGAGTTAAACCAGAAGTGAGAGGGACCAGCTGCTGCAGACAGGTGATGCTCACCTGAGCCTGAACCATAGGAGCCTCCTCAGCCATCAGACCTTCTGACTCCAGTTCAGATGCCACCTTGTTGATGTCCCTCAGGCGGGACTCGTTGGCCTTCAGGTCCTGCAGGACAAAAGCACCTGCTGATTACCTTGTTGCTGTCGGGTTAACAGGTCTGGTGTTAGAACGTGGTGGATAAGAATGTTCTGACAGGCCGAGGGTTCTGAACTCACCCTGCAGGACTGGGCCTGCTCCTTCAGGGCCTGGATGCTGCTGCCGTAAGCCGACAGGTCCAACATCAGGGCTTCAGGAGAGCCTGTGGAGCAGAACATCAGAACCTTCAGCTCGTCTGACACAAGTGGAGCTTTCTCGCAGCGATTGTCCAATCGGATCCGCCACCGTAAAACAAACCCTGCTCAGTTCACCGCAGAAGCAGCTCTGCGGGTGTTTAGTGGAAAAGCGTGAGCCTTCTGCCGGCTGCCACGTGTCATGGCTGCTCTGCAGCGGGAACACACATCACAGCTTGTAAACCGTTTGAAGTAAGAGCGACGGGAACACGTTTGTCATCACTTCCTGTGCGAGGCCAGCACTTCTACCCCTAACCCATGAGACGCTCAAACGAGCAACGACGTCTGGTAGACAACCGAAGGAAATGACAAATACAGAAACACTAATTATGAAGGACTGGAAAGAGAGCAAAGAAAAGCGATTGGAGTTTCTCAGGAAGGGACTTCCATACCTCGGCCAAGTCCTCGTCTTTCCCTTAGTCTGGACTTCCAACAATGGGCTCCTTCTCCCTCATCCAGGACTCGGCCTCATTAGCATCCGCAAAGTACTGCTGGGCCTGCAGAGAGTCCTCCAGGTCCTGCCTCCTCTGGGACGCCTTGGCCTTCAGCGTGTCCCAACGTCCATGAAGCTCCCACAGTTTAGTCTTCACTTCCTCACCAGCGAAGTGACCTGGACCCAAAAAAAGTGAGCCAGAACCTGCAGACACCTCAGAAACATGTCAGGACCAGACCTGCTCTACCTTCCTCCACCATGGTCTCTCCTTTCTGGGTGACAGCCTTGATGCGAGGTTCATGACCTGTGATCTCAGCCTGCAGAGCTTGGTGCTTCTTCAGCAGGTTCTGGACACCAATCAGGTCCTTCCCTGAGGACACGTTAGAGTTCAGCATTATGCAGTAGACAGACCAGTTTAACCCAGGGGTTTCTTTCTTCTACAATCTGCTCTTTAACTGTATTATTTCCTGCTATTTCAGCTGTTTATTTTTTCTCTAAGTGTTTTTCTCCCCAGAAGAAGCTACAATGGTGTTCTGCTGAGCTGTGGTGGCCTCATGGAGGGGGCCATCGGCTAGCACACTGCTGCTAACCACTTAAACATTCTCCCTCTCCTGATAACATTTTACTTTCTTTGATGTTGGATGTGGTGCTACTAGTTTACCCGTTTAATTATAGATTCACTAGGATAAATACAATAAAGTTTATCTCTCGCCAAATAGAATATTTACTGTGGCGAGCCCGTGAAGAGGTGTAGGAGAATGCGACAAATTTGTCTGTTAAAAAGTCTGTTATGTACAAAAAACACAATATCATCACACTATTTTGGACCGATACATGACAGGATACCACAGAACAGCTCTCCGCCCTCTGCTGTCCGGTCCGGGAATTGCTTTGCAACACTCCCCAGGAGACGGAGAAGTATGAGAGCTAAACGTCCCCGTCCGTGCGTGCGTGTCTCTCCCTGTTGGAGCTGACAGAGAAGCATGAATCAGGCTTTATTGTAGCTGTCAATTGTTGCTTGATAAGCAGAAACTGTCACCTTCAAAACACCTCCTCTGCACAGGTGTTTCTTTGTAATTAGGAACAGGAATAAAGTTATAGAGGTCAGCAGGTAAAAAATCTGCTTAAATTAATTTCACCATTAGAACAAAGGATGTTGTGTAGGCGTGAGATCACCAAAGATGATAGGGTCTTTTAAATCTTACTTTCAGATAAGCTGATGACGTTCAAAACTTACCTTGTCATTCCTACTTACCTGTTCTTCCCTTCTTGGTACAGGTTTTTTTACCTTAAAGGACGAGAAGATTGTAGGTACGGCTGTGTCCTTCAGGCAAACTCTCCCCTAAAATAAAAAAAAACATAATTACTTAATTTAAAAAAAGAAATTCACATACACACACATCAGACAAGGTCAGCTTCTGAAGAACACACTGGTACACCAGAGCACTGTGTGTGAGTGAATGTGTGTGTGTGTGTGTGTCTGTGTGTGTGTGTGTGTAAAAGGCATTTGTAGTGTTTGTTATTTATAAAGCATATGTTGTTGGATTTTATCCAGAATCGAGACTTTGAAAATATATAGTTTAATTACAGTTTGATTTATGACATCTGTATAATGTTTATTATTTTGTTTTTTTCCCCCTAAATGCCTAACGTTTTAGTTTAACATGAATATTTGTCATTCATCCCAATACATAAAGTTACTCATTAAAGACTGTCCAAAAATTAATTTGTTTCTCTGAGTAATTAACCATAGAATTAGATGAAAATTAATAACATGATTGTTTCCCATCTAAACAGCCCCAGTCACAGACAATTCAAGGGTGGGGAAGATTTTCTTCTAGTTACACAGCAATGTAACGTCGGTATGTTATACAGCTAATGCTTCAATTTTTTAAATCTCAACTAAAATATGAAGTAATGTGTTTGTACCCTGGAGTCTGTGGTGAAGTGATGACTCTCAAAGTGTTCACTGCACAAGCGGGAGAATGAATTGGGAGTCCAGCACTCTCTTCTTTGGTTGCTCACCCAAAGGTCAAGCCTCTCTGGATCATCTAGAGGAAAACTTCATACAAAGAACTAATTAAGTATATGGCTTTAAAATACTTACCGGAAATTACTGACTCATGCGTACTGCAATATAAGCCTCAACCCCCCCCCCCCCCCCCCAAAAAAAGCGAATTTATCTGATGGCATACAGACTTCTAACATCAAGCACTATCTACCAACTCACCGAGTTGCAGTATATCTACGGTCAGGTCCGGCTTGGGGAGAAAATATGACACGTCTTTCAGGATGGACTTCATCTTTGGTAGCTGGCGAAGCCGGGAAAAGCAGGATCTAACCACCTGGCTAATGTGGGAGTCCGTCCGCATCTCTGGGTCCAAAACCACCCCCAGGTTAGTGATGGTTGGCTTCACTAAGCTGCAAAAACAGGGTTGCAGGACAGGACTAACTGCAGTGGGAGAGGGAGGAACAAATATTCCAGTTATAAATATTAAATATTTGAACAAATAAATATTTGTTAAAAGGAAGAAACTGATGATGACTTTAAGATTAGAGGAATGGTCTAGAACGGGTCTGGAGCCAACGATGGCCCTTTGGATCAAATTTGGATTAAAAAAATAGCTCATGATTTTATTTATGGATGGAATAAAAATACAGGTTTTAAGCATCTTCTCAGTATCTTCATGTTGCACGACTTTCCACAGCAGAAGGACACAAAAACTGCCAGAATTATGATTAGAAAGATTTACGTTTTAATCTCAGAATCCCAACTTTTCCCAGAATCTTCACATTATTCTATGAATTCAGAGAAAATATACATTTTTCAGAGGTCTCGCTCCCCTGTTGTGGATATTTCTCAAAATTCAACCATTTTTTCTTTTCAAAAGCTTTAGTAAGAGTTTGGACTCTAAACAAGTTTTACTTTGCAGACTGCTTGACTACACCTTCATCAGATCTGCTCATAATGGGTTATATTTAATGCCCAGGAAGATGCTCTTCCTGGGCATTAAGTTATCAAAAACAGATAAAAGTATTTTTTACCATAATTTTAACTACTATCAGCTGATAAAAATAATAAAAAACAGCCTGATCATTAAAGGGGTGTAAGTGAAACCGCGCGGATCACACAAACCATCATGCTGTCTATATGACTTTGAAAATATATAGTTTAATTACAGTTTGATTTATTTGACATCTGTATAATGTTTATTATTTTGTTTTTTCCCCCTAAATGCCTAAAGTTTTAGTTTTACATGAATATTAGTCATTCATCCCAATACATAAAGTTACACATTTTAAATTTTAATAGGGGAAGACTGCAGGAGGGAGCGGTAAAATACAGAAATCTCCAGCAAAAACAAGAAACTTTACGAGTCTGATGAAACCCGCTGGTGTTCCTTCAGCAGGCCTGGTGGCAGCTACAATGACCCAGTGGCTGTGCTTGGTCAATGTTATCGAGCTCAGTCCGGCTCGGCCGTGAACGAGCCGAGGCGACATCCTGCTCTGCTTAAGAAGAAGTGTTATTTTCCGCTTCAGAAGAAGCGTCCGTGTTTTACGCTTTCTCAGAGACATGTCACGTTACTAAGTTGTTAGCGCCGCGCGCTAACACGTCAATAGTGCAGCATAGCCTGCTGGAGATTTTAAGGGTTCAGATGAAAACACCCTACCACTCAGGCTGCTTACACATCGATATTAAGTTGTCGCTGTTGCGCTCACGCCGTAATACAGTATTAGATGCGGTTAAAGTCAGACATGAAAAACTCCACGAGCGGTCAGACCGCGCAGCAGCTAGGCGCAGCAAGTAGGCGCCGGATCGGTCAGGCTGCCCGGCCTGACCGCTGGGGATTACCGGATGGAAGAATGGACACAGAAGTCTCCCTCTTAGCGCTCCGTCATATTTCAACCCATTTTTATCTTAAATGCACTGGGTTTTACCCTATTACCCATCTAAATATGCCCTATTAATTATTTTACCGTATTTTACATTTAAATTTCATGGTTAAACAGTACATGCTACATGTTAAACTGATAGTTAGCTAGCTACTTCGGTAAACTCAGCTAGTTTAAAGGCAGCAGTGACATAAAATACGAATATAGAGTTTAACTTACCGAAAAAAATGAAGTGGAGACTCCTTGGACGCTCTATTAGTGCAATTAATACCACTGCAAGTCATTTTGTCCAACAATTGCACCAATAATATCCAAAACAGAATTCACAAGCACAGAGACTCAAAATCCCGAAACAGCTTCCAGGAGGGGCCGAGGCTCTACTGAGGCCTTTCCACGGAGCTAGCTCTGTGGTCACGTAGGTCTGAGGCGGCGGTCACGTGTGTCGGATGCTCATTAATTATACAGAATTTTAGGCTTTCAATACACTTAAACAGAAGAGTGAGAAAAAAATTCACCCCCCTCAGAGTTGTCATGAGTGTAAACTAGATAATTTAGACAAAAAACATGTTTTGGTACCAGGCTGTAAACATGTTTATTTCTGCTGTGAAATCAGCATTTTTAACATGGGAGTCAATAAGGATTTGCTCGCTTCTGACACCAGCCCCCAGCGGATGAGGGTGGAACTGCAATTTTTCTTACTTCCGGGTTGGGACCATTTTTAGAGAGGCATTGTGGGGGCTTGTTGATTAGGCAGAGAGAAAGTGAAACTAACTCAGAGATTACAGAAAGGTTTCACTGGATATCCTCCGTACACTGAATGCAGGCCCACTAAACAGTTAGTTATTTCAGAAAGTAGGTCATCAACAGAGATCATGCAACTCTAATAAAGATCAATAAAAGAAATTACATGATCACAACTCCCATTTGATGGAGACATTGTAAATTTCAGAAAGTAAACATAGAAAGAAAACATTATGTTTTTTAAACACAAAATCCAAACCAGTAAATGGATGATAACCCTACGAGTGACTGGGGCAACATCAAAGGCATGAAGCAAGCAACCAACTCACAAAATCTGCATCAGCAAGTTGAGCTCTTAAAGAGTTTAAGTAATTTAATCCGGTAGCAGAGGGACCCCCCCCCCCCCCCCCACACACACACACACACACACTGCCTGAGCTCTCCATAGAAGAGGAAGTGTGTTTGATACACACTCAAATCTTTTCTCACCAACAAACCACTAATTACACAGAGAGTGAGTGTTAGTGTCGGGTAAAGATGGCCAGCTAGTACATGAAAGGGTGGTAGCACATGCTGCACTTCTGCCTGCTAACAGTGTAATTAACTCTCTGACAAGACCTTCCTCGCCCCCCTACCACCACCAGGCCCCATTTTTCCTGTCTCTGTCTCACTCTCTCTCTTTCTCTCTCTCTCTCACACACACACAAGGCCGGATTAACCATATGGGCAACTGGGCAATTGCCCAGGGCCCACGAACTCTAAAGGGTCCAGGGCAGCAAGGGCACGAGCAAAATACTGTATCTGTAATCTCCCGCTTTATATTAAACTAGGGTGACCGTACGTCTGGTTTTCCCCGGCCATGTCCACTTTTCACTCTCTGTCCGGGCGTCCGGACTGGAGGTTCTTGTATTGATGAAAATGTCTGTTTTTTCATCCAGGACCAGGGATCGAATTATGGGGAGCTGTATATCCTACACATCCAGGGGAGCCGGAAAAAATTTTCTACCGATATTAAATCATTTATGGACTCTTCTGAGCAGAGAGCAGCACAGCGCTGCATTGTTTCGCAGCGATCCAGGCAGCTGCTTCCAGCGCACGGTCCATTCTCAAAGTGGCGCAACCAAAAAACTATAATTAGCACACGATCGTTCATGTCCGCAAATGTTCTCTATTTTCTGTCTTATTTGTGCCTGAAGCACTCTGCCACTGCGGAGCTCATCACCTGTGCTGCGGTGATTTCACCTCACTGACGCAGCATCGAAACGCGCTCTCCGCTTTGCAGTCAGGAGATCCCTTTGACCTGCTCAGAAGTAACTGATGAGGTGAAAAAGTAAGAACCCAGGCAGCAGTTTTTCTGGAGAGTTTAGAGGAGATGCAGGAAGATGAGAGACAGACAGGGCAGGAAATAGTTAAATAGAAACAAGAAAACAAAACAAAGTGTTGAAAAGTAAAATGTAGGTAGATTTATCTCCAACTACACATTTTTACCTGTATAAAACAATAAGTTATTCACATGTCATATTTATACATCTGATACAATTCAGATTACCTTCAACACTCAGTCACACACCCAGTGCCATTTCAAGACATTTTGGGGGCAAAGGCAAAATGACCCCACCCACCCCCACCCCCCATAACTGGGCTCCCCAGAAGCCTCTGTGTAATCCATACCCTCTCCAGTATTGTTAGTTATACAGTTTTTGTAAAAGCCCCTCAGACATTACTGACATGTTCTAATATTATCAGATGAAAAACTAAATTATCAGACATGCTGTCTCATCTGCTGCTTTTCTTAACTTGTAAAAAGTAACAAAACCATTTGAAAGCCTCTATTTGTGGATTCTCTGAAAGTTTCCATGGAGTGTGTGACAGCTTATTTTTTCATTGATCCTATCGTCTAATCTCACAGCTGAAACAAGCATCCTTAATAATCTGTGCACATGAAGCTTACAGATGCTGTAGTAAAACAAAAGGTATAATAATTTCTTATGAATAAAACCTTGTTGCAGCACTAAAGCAGAAAAATGAGATTTTGCAATAAATATGCTAAATATTTACATATGAATTGTTTTAGAGCCCTTTTATTGGCAGAATCTGATATTAATTTAGTTCTTACAAAAAAAAGGGTCCCAACGTGGTTTGTGTGGCGTTGCCATAGTGTGACATCATAGGCGCAGATCCCCTGTCCTCTTGTTTGAAAATGGAAATGTGGTCACCCTATAAACAAACTGTCCACCCGGGCTTTTGCGCTGCACAGAGACGCTTCGCTGCCTATGACTTTGAACGTCAGTTGAGAGTCAGTCTCATGCAGACTGACCAATGAAGAGAGGGCCTCAAGTTAAGACCCTCTCCTCATTGGTCAGTCCACACGAGGTGGGTCAAAGGTTACCGTGTGCGGGTTACGCGATGTCAGGCATTCAAGTATTGAGTACATTTACTGCATATTACAGTAAAATATTCTGTATGTGACCATATTATGGTGATCCTTGGGTCGTGATGATGGAGCCCTTGAATATTGTTGCCCAGGGTACAACAAAGCGTTAATCTGGCCCTGCACACACACACACACACACACACACACACACACACACACACACACACACACACACAAACTTCTTTGAGCAGATCAAATTTAGCACGATCATGCTTTTCTCAATGAGAACATAATCAAGAAGAAGGGAGGGAGAGGGGATGGGCGAACGAAGGGAGGTGAAGGAAAAAGTGACAGTCATCGAGCACACGCCCCACACACACCCTCTCTGTTCACCTCGTTGCCAGCCATCCTGAACCAAACCTGACAGTTATTCAATTTTCTCAAAGCTAAATCTAATCTGCAACTGTCCGTCACTCGCTGACGCGCCGCTACGCTGGAACGCTTCAGCCATCACCAACGTTTCGCAGCAGATTGGTACCATCATGGAACCTTCCTCCTCCCCTTTCATACAAACATACTCACACATTAAACAGTTTATACCAAAAGAAATGAAAGTTTAAATGAAAGAGCCAGATGATATTGGTGTTAAAAAGCAGCAATGATAAACGTACAAATTTACATCTCAGAAAAAAATTTCTCCTAAATGTCTGATTTTATTAATTTACTGAAAAAATAAATCCTATAATTATTGTAAATCCCACTTTGATTGTAGAAGCTGAGATTTTATCTCAAAACCTGTGTAAATATTTTAAAAATCTGATTTCAAAATATTACTTTTGCTTTTCAATGAGATATTTCACCTAAAAATAGAAAAAATAAACAAATATGGTAAACATGGTTTTGCTCATTTTTATAATTACCCCTTCAATCTAGCTTTGTGCACATTTCCAAAAGGTATCTGCTTGTTCAGCTCACCTCCGGCTTTTTTTCATTCCTTTTTCGTTTTAAGGATGCACTCCACTCAGTTATACACTTTCCTTTGGAATATTGACAGCAGGCATGTCAGTGGCTTGCAGCACAAAGCTGTTGGGGAGTGAAAGAAAATGTTATATAGCTCCACTTGCACACACACACACACACACACACACACACACACACACACACACACACACACACACACACACACACACACACACACACACGTTTTCTCACCAAAGCAAATCGATTCTAACACAGCCTTGTCACACATCATTACACCTTCCTACCATCCTCTGCTCTTAAGCTCTGTGTGTGTGTGTGTGTGTGTGTGTGTGTGTGCGTGCGTGCGTGCGTGCATGTGTGTGTGTCTGTGTGTGTGTGTGTGTGTATTTATGTATGCAAACCCAACACACTCAGAGCAGGCATTCAACAGTTGCTACAATTCTTCCTTCTCAGATTAAACTTGTGCTTTTAAAACCATAAAGACAGACATACTTGGACGAGCGCAGACACACTGACTGATTGTGTTTTTCTCTCTGCCATTACGAGTGGATTGAAGTTATTCCCGTGTAGCAAAATATCTTTCCACCTTGATTCCTGCAAACCGTAACGTCATTTTGGGGGAAAGCTGGTCCAACCATTAGTGAACAGCACACAGAGCCAGCCATCGCAGCCAGGCTGGCTCATCTGGACAGGTTGCTCAATAACACATGAAATTAAAGATTTCAACAGAATAACAGCGTGTGTAAAACACACAAAGCTAGTTCCTTCTGCCATTTTTTGATAATTTATTTTGTCTCAACCCGATGTCTTCTTTCTTTCGCACAAGTGTTATTGTAACACTGCTTTTGTAATGAAGATTGTATTGATTTTTTTTTTCATTGGTCCTGACTGGTACAACCTTGAAACAAGAAATGTTTCCAGTGAATTAAGGCAGTGAAAAAGAATTAGATAGGTGAGGTTTACATACAAGAATTTAAAAAATGTACTCAAATACATGAAATTCAATATTGTCTTACTTTAAAAAAAGTTAAATAACTTACATTTCCTGATAATTCTGCAGCTATTTCACATAAATATGCTGATATTATTCATTTTTATATGCCTTCATGAATAATTTGGTCACATATCAGTTTAGGCCTCTGTGCATTTTGATTAGGACTGCACCTAATAATAATAATAATTAAGATGTTTATATCTAGAATTTGTGTTATCATTTATAATTAACAAGTCCTTTTGTACTTGTTAGGAGTACGACTTGTTAAAGATAATTGAATCGGACGTCAAGCATCACATTAATTCTATGTTAACACAAAGGGAGAATCAAATTCAATTTGCTGCAGTTTTACTTAGACTAAATTAAACAAAAAAGAGTGACAATATGTGTTGCATATTTTTCAAACTTCCAAGTTTTAAAGACAAAAATTCAACAATGAAGCCAGGGGGTATTTTATGACGTTTTTCTTAAATGATTATGGTTCTATGGTCGATACAAGTTATGTCTGCAAAGTCAGTGAGTCTGCTGCAGTTTTTTCTTTCCTCCATGACACACTGATCCAACTGCATGGTCAACCTGCTCAATAGCTCTCTATGTTCAGAAGCACATACTTATGTAGCAAATGTTGTTTTTGATGAAGATGAACAAAACAACACAGGAGTCTCACGGATGAACTCCTTCCTCAGCTCAGAGCCCAACCCCCAATCATGCCGTATGTTTGTTGCCACTTGTGGCATGCAATGTCTTTTATGTGAAACTACACAGCGGGTTCCTCTCTCCTCATTTAAATGATAAACGACCCGCGCTTGTTCAGTGCCTTTCAGAGTCAGAGGACTCCAAAGCACTTTACACTACAGTGTATCATTCATCCGTTCACACAGACATTCACACACTGGTAGTGATTAGCGACAATGCAGCCACGGCTGCCCTGGGGCCCACTGACAGAGGTGAGGCTGACGAGCACAGGCGCCACCGGTCCCTTCAACCACCACCAGCAGGCAAGGCGGGTTAAGTGTGTTGCCCAAGGACATGTAGTTTATTCTATTTACACAAAATCTGCAAAATATAATTTGACTTCTAAATATCCAATTAATAAATTACAAGTATAATAATTTTAATCATTATTAATAACAAACTACAATTGTCATCCCATAGTCTGTCAGTGAGTGGCATTCTCCAGTTAATGAAGTGACACACTGGAGTCCAATGCATTAGCACTGGAGCCGTGCCATAACATATTATCTAGGATAAAATCAAGGTCTGATGGCTGATTTTTGTGTGTGACAACGTCAGGATATAAATGATTTTTAAACAGTTTGCATTTTTGAAGTCATATTGTAATTGATACATCTATTTTCTTCCTTTATTCATTGAAACGAATCTTATTTTTAAAGCAGTGATTCTGAATTTCATCTCCATGGGAGTTTAGTTACACTCGGGTCAGACAGATAACCGAGGAGAGACTGAGTCCATCTGTCTCGTGCCCAAGGGAAGCCTGCACACAGACTCACACAAATACATGATTCAGTCTTTTCTCCTCAGTACCAGCCTCCTCTCCGAGTACAACAGCTTTCCAACATATCTACCTATTTAAAAGCATATGTGCCTTCGGGTCGGCTGTGCAGCATTCCTACGTTGTACCAGCCTCACAATAAGACACAGAATAAAGAACACTGTCGCAAATGGGCAAAGCTTTTTGTGCTCTAATGAGCATTTACACAACTTGTACATCTGCAAACAGCCGTGCATCATCAAAACAATCAGCTTCACAAGATGCACTTAACCGACCAAATGGTCCTCTGTCTTTTCTTCACTCAATTAACCCTGCAGCCTTCATTTGCATTTCATAAGGAGGTTGTCACTCTGTGGGAGGGTTATCTTCTTTTGGGAGGCAGAGTAGAAAAAAAAAGATGAGGGGGTGAGTAGTTTTCATTCTGTAAAGAAGATAATACCACTCATCTGCTTTATCAGCAGCTGATGAAACCCACACTGTAGGCTTGAGCTGTGCGACTCTGTCTGGTCACGTCTTTATGCATCATGTCAAAACTCTATCTGGCTTAGTTTGTTGTGGGTCTGTCCATTCATCAAAGCCTTAAGATGCAAGTTTGAGCTTTATCCACTAAATATCCATTAACCAGCACTAACTCAGGCTTCATTATCTGACCCTCCATTAGAAAAATCTGCATTCCACCACACTTAAGTATTGTGTTTATACTGAGCAGGAGATGGTTTAGAGATGACAGCAAAGAGGCACAGAAAGAAGTGAAGGAGGTGTTAGAAATGTAGGAAACACTCAGCTAGATAGCAATAAAACGTGCTCTTTCCTTTAACAGTCATTTGTGAATGCGTGCGCATGAATGCATCTGCCAGAGTGCTTTAAACCCTGACGTCTGTTTAAATGGCACCGAATAAGCTTTTAAATCTGTGCCTACGATGTGCATTACAAATTCTCAAGTGGCTAAAAAGCACAGGTCCTGGAGTTTAAGAGATGAAAATGTCAGAAATTATCCAACTCAAACTGTTGCTCTTACAGGCTGTTTTCATCACATCCACACCACAGTTTTAATATACACTTAAAAGTGAATATATACGGCACTTTAATTGTCAGAATTGCAATTGTGCTAATAAATAATGGGTAAAAGGGATTATTTTAGGCATTTGGATTAGCAATGCAGTCAATAAACCATACTTCAAGGATTTAGGGGAAACCTTAGGCTAAATATTTTCTATTTGAGCCCAGAAAAGTTCCTTTAGACCAGCAGCTCACCTTTTGCAGCAGCTGGGAGCCAGAGTACTTTGCAGAAATGGACTTCATCTCACCACCAAATGCTGATGCCCACAACTTCACCCTGTAATTAATAACACATAAAGAAAAAAGGAACTGCATTAAAGAAATGTACATTATTATTAGAATACGTCTGTGTACTCTTTCATAACAAAAATGTGTCAAAATTGAAATTAATTCATAATAATATATCCTAACTCTGTCACACACACACACACACACACACACACACACACACACACACACACACACATATATAGTTTAGAAATAATAAGTGAACGATTACGGCATCCCGGTACTTACACGGACGCAGGGATGCTCTTGTGGGTGCCTCCCACCCCGCTCGCCCCGACGCTCAGAGTTGAGAAAAGTAAGAGCAGCCAGGTAAACCAAGCACAGCAAACCGCGCATCTCCGATCTACCTGCATCTTTTAAAAAATCTCTTCCACCTCCTGCGCGCACAATGCCAGTTTGGGGGGTTTATGTCGCCAGTGTTTTCCCTCCTTTAGAGAGTCCAAAATAAGAGAAAAACTGAAATCACCTCTACTGGCTGACAAAATATTTCATGACATTCTGTTTAGCTAGTCCATGAGCTGAACGCGTCTTGGCCAACTGCGGACCCCTCTGCTGTAACTTCTCAGGCGCGCTGCGCTGCGGTGCTGCTCCGCTGACCGGTGCGCCGCACGCGGATCTGCTTCCAGACCAAAAATCCTCATGCGAGGAGAATCTGCTTTGATCGCTTTGATTGGTCCAAGCTCGCCCCCTGAGAGCACCACCGTGTAGGTTCGTTGGGTGAGGTGGGGGTAGAGTAGGGAGGGGGACATCAAACGATGCGGCGCGCAGAAGAACACGCCCACTCCTCCTTAGTGACGCGACTAACCTCACCTCTGTTCACAAATATCTCTCTCTCTCTCTCTCTCTCTCTCTCTCTCTCTCTCTCTCTCTCTCTCTCTCTCTCTCTCACACACACACACACACTCACACACACACACACTCACTCACTCACTCACTCACACACCCTTACCCTTTATCTAGACACTGGTTGGCGGTTTTGTTGTTGAATTATACCATACTCCCCCCCCCCCCCCCCACACACACACACACACACTCTTGGTCTCTAATGCGGCAATAATAGCTCCAGCCTTCCGCTTTCAGGTCACATCATGTCATTTACTGTATGCCAGTTCACTGAAGCAGGAATTAGAACTAAAGTGCTGGCAAAAAAAGAGGGAGAGGAATAAAAAGTGTGAAGAATAAAAAAAAAAATGAATAAAACCAGGTAAGTGGAGAGTGTCCAGCTAGCAGAGGATAAGTCAGTTCTGCATTAAAGCATGCCAGATGCACTTTGCAGCAGTGATGTGGCACTAGCAGTGTGTGGGCATGGGTGGTGGAGGAAGAGAGCCTTCTTAAGCCTTTTTAATTCAAGTTAAATCACCAAAACTTAGAGCTACTATAAGTGCATACATTTTAACTGCATATCATTTTTTTTATTGTCAGAACAATTGTTAGTATTTAGACATACTTTTTTATAGCCTTCTGCTAAGATGCATTTATTATTTCTAAACTATATAACAGAGACGTTTCTAATCACATTTACATTAGCTAACTGACAAGCCATATTAGAAATCTAAAGTATTTTCTGTAAATAGAGTAAATAAAACCTAGTAAACTTGGCTTCTTTTTCTGGTTGTAAGTTATGGCCAAACATCTTAGTTTGTTGCTGCTGATGGGAACTGAAATGAGGCAGTTTAGGCTTCTGCTTCCATAATTGTTTTGAAGGTGCAATGAAAATAGGGTCATCCAAAAAGTGGATTTTATATCATTTAATTACATGTAAATTTTTCTACATTGAGTCAAACATCCACTTTTAGGGTAACCTAGGTATGTTTAAGGCATGTCAGTGCTATAAGGCAGCTTGTCCTGAGAGCATACCGGGACATGTGCTGAGGGACTGCGCAGAACAACTGGCTGGGGTTGTCACAAAGATCTTCAACTTGTCATTGTCCCTGGCCTCTGTCCCACACTGTCTGAAATCCTCCACCATAGTCCCCTTACCAAAAAAATCACCTGTAACCTGTTTGACTATCGGCCTGTAGCACTCACTCCAGTCCTGATGAAGTGCTTCGAAAGACTGGTCCAGAGTCATATCATGTCCTTCATCCCTCCCATCTTTGATACTCATCAATTTGCATACCAAGCTAATAGGTCTACTGAGGATGCTGTAGCTGTTGCTCTCCATGCTACTCTGACCCACTTGGATCATCATGGGAACTGTGCATGCCTCCTCTTTCTTTGATTGCAGCAGTGCCTTCAACACTATCCTCCCTGACAGACTGGTGTGCAAACTGTCAGACCTGGGGCTCCCATACTCCAGTCTTTGGATAAAGGACTTCCTGACAGATCGTAAACAAAGGGTCAGGGTGGGCTGGGCTCCCACATTTCCTCAGCTATCACCGTTAGCACTGGCTCCCCTCAGGGTTGTGTACTGAGCCCCTTGCTCTTTACGTTGTACACCCACGACTGTGCACCAACTCATAACAGCAACATCGTTGTGAAATTTGCAGATGACACCACTGTGGTGCGGCTCATATCGGAGGGAGAAGAGTCTACCTATAGGCATGAAGTGCAGCGGCTGACAGCATGATACACAGAGCACAACCTGCTCCTGAACACAGCAAAGACGAAATAAATTGTTGTGGATTTTAGGAAAAAGAAAACTCATATCTGTCCACTCTTCATCAATGGCGACTGCGTGGAGAGGGTGTCTGATTTCTGCTTCCTGGGTGTACACATCACAGATGACCTGTCCTGGGGTGTGAACACAACAGCGGTGGCAAAGAAGGCTCAGCAGAGACTTTATTTCCTGAGGGTCCTCAGGAAAAACAGCACCTGACAAAAACAGCATCTGACAAAAACTGCTGATGTCCTTCTATCCCTGTTCCATAGAGAGCATCTTGTGCTACTGCTTCTGCGCGTGGTTCTCTAGCTGCACATCAGCACAGAAGAAATCACTCCAAAGGATTGTGGAGACCGCCCAGCAGATCATCGGCTGTCGTTTGTCTTCTCTGGATGAACTACACAACTTTAGCTGCCTCAGGAGAGCGGAAAGCCCCCTTAAAGATCCCTCACACCCTGCTCATGATTTGTTCCAACTACTGCCATCAGAAAAAAGATACAGGAACATTAAAACGAGGACAAAAAGACTACACAGCAGCTTTTATCCTGTGGCTATTAAGGCACTGAATGGCAATTAACACCACCACCACCCCACCCCACCCCAAATTCTTAATTCAATTTTATGTGTAAACTGGTGCAATATTATTATGTATATATTGTTAGCTGTATTTCACACATAGTCAGTGTGAAATGATTCAAGTGCAGAGGTTCATGTGCAGTACTGCTCTCCCTTTTTATTCTTTTTTATATATATTTTTAGATCCTTTTTTATCTTTTTATATTTATATATACTTTTTTAATCTAATTTTTTGTTTTCAATTTTGGACACAGGGATTGCATCTAATTTCATTGTACTTGTTGCAATGACAATAAAGGTTATTCTATTCTATTCTAATCTGTTCTTGTGGTTGTGTCCCGCCATGAGCAGTGTTGCTTTTGGAGACTCTGATTCTGATATTGCATCTTGCTCTGCTGTGTCTGTCCTCGCACAGGGCAGCTCAAGCCTCGGCAGTGCTGTCTCAGTGTGTGTATGTGTGTGTTTGTGTGTGCTCTTGACAGGACATCTGAAGGGAACTAGTACCTTTGGGTACTTTATTGCAAGTAGCCTGTCAGAAAGACACTGCTTATTTTTTATGATTCTAAAAATCCAAAGCAACAGAATCTATGGTCTATAATCTTCAACATTAGTGCAACTGTATTTTTTGGTAGTACACTTTTACTAATGTTTGTGCAAACGTAGTTCACTAAGCATCCAGAGGTGTCTTATTGCTTGGGGAAATTTAACATGTAATGAAAGCTCAGGTCTCTGGAAATGACAGGTATAAAATTATGTCAGATATTCACTTTCTGGTGCCTCCAAAACCCCCTGAAGCACCATAAGATGTTTGTAATCCCCAAGCCGTTGCAATAAAAGCTCTTTGCATCACCTAAAACACATATTTTATGTGTGGAGTGAATGACATCCTTGGTATATTTTACATAATGGCTCAGAGACAAGCTGATTTTTGTCTAAACCGCGACGTCTCAGCCAGAGGCGAGTCCCAGGAGATTTTCTGGACAAATGGGAAAGCAATGTAGGAGGCCAAAGTGATTTGTTCACACAGCATAGTCAACCTTGAACCCAATAATGAGCTGACCGCCGCCGTGGTTAAGAGATTATTCATGCAGGAAGTATTATTAGAAGAAGTAACTATGCATGATCTCAAAGAAGTCCTAGAAGTATTGGCATGGCTTACGTCAGCCAGGGATGAAATTCATCTGGTCCTTCAAGTGATTCTTTCTCATCACTGGATGCCCACAGCAGCTCTTGAATTTCTTCATCTTCTGTTCTCAAGGCTGTAATCACATCCATTTTCAGAGAGCAGAGTGTACCAGAGACACTGATAGCCGAGTCGTCAGAAAAAAGTAAAGCACTTCAATGATGACAATAATAAATTTTCTTTAAAAAATACTTTCACTGTCTTTTATTTATTGTTTATTCTAAATAAAAATAAAAGATTATCCAAGAAAGTTAAAAAGAATTATCTAAAAAATAACAAGTCAGAAATTAGATTTTTAGATTTTCCCAGCATAACAAAGAAAGTGGCATTTTCACTCTGGGTTGGGCCTTACAGTTTACCTCCAAGGCTACCTGATTCTGTTACAGCTCATTAGCCCCGAGTCAATTCTGCATGTCGTTATAGAATCACAGATCATTGAGAAAGGATAAGAATACTCGCCTGACTGAACCGTCCTGGACACGGAGTTTCAGCCCACATCCATTCACTTTTCTGAGAGGCTGCCAGCTGTGTCTGTGCTTGAGCAACATTGTTTTTCTTATATCCCTAAACAGAAATGAGCTGAGGCTCGTCAGTGCCAGAAATGTTCACGTCATAAATAATCCTAGTCACCTGGCTCAGAGCTCACTTGTAATATCTCCCTTAAACAATCATGACTTCCATGCACACTGGCAGAGGAACAGCAGCCCTTGGAAAAACGCATCGTCATGGATGAGAATCTGTTGTTTGGAAGATTCATGGAGGGCAGAATGTCTGACATACATACAGCAAAGGTTAGTCACCCTTTACCTGCTGAACAAAAAGAGATAAACAAAGAAATAATTTTTTTCTTCTTCCGGTAGAACTAGAGTTAGCTGAGTTGAAAATGATGGAATTAGAAGTGATAAAAATTAATAAAATAAGGAATAAGTACATCAATGGGACATCACTTCTTAGACATTTTGGCGATAAAATCAGATTAGATGATTTGGATGTGTGGAAAATGTATTGTTTGAGGAAAGATTAAGCTGGGACTGCTAGGACAGAGACCTAGGGAAAGACCAAAGTGCAGAGGTGCTGCGTGATGGCAGGCAGAGCAGGCAATTGCTTCAAGACCCCAGAGGGCTGACAAACTTTATACGTATCATTTGACAGCACTGTTGGCCATCCCTCATCGCATCCTCCTACTCTCTCCTGACTGCTCTGTTGCACGTTTCCTCAGCTGCACCCCCTTGAACAAAGAAATAGGGCACCTAAGTCACGCCCATCTACTTCGGGACCACGGATCCCCAGAAGAACCGGCTGCTACAAAGAGCCGGGGGAAAATGAGCAATAACTGAGAATAATTTGATAATCTAATACTAAGGGCATGAAACTGAAAATAAGAATAAACTAAACAAATAATAACTAACACGGTGGGAACAACAGCTAAGAGAAATACAGGGGTGAAAGGTCATGGACACAAAAGGAGGATTAACAAACAGGAAGCTGACAATACTAAGGTACACAAAAAAGGGAAAGAGAAAACTAAAGAAACAAAACTATTCACGCAGGAACGGAAATGGCAGAACTGATAAAGTAAAGAAATAAAGTTAAGAAATTATTGTAAAGAAAAATCTGAATAATAAATGAGGGGACCGGAGACTAGGGAGATATGTAAGGGACAGAGAGGACAAGGACACCAGGGAGGAGAAAGCATGGAATGAACTGGGGAGACAAGGGACACAGGACATGACACTACTCAGGTTGAATTATTCAAAAGTATTTATAGGAATAAAGTATAGCAGACACTTTTTGTCGAAACGTTAGTTACGTTTGTTTGCACCTTCAGGACCAGTTTGCTCCAGCCATTCTTCCTTCTCTAAATGGGCTGTCGAAGCACCTGTGTCCCTAATTGGATGATGCGCAATGTGCTCATATAATATAGAATTCATTTACTTTTAAAGTTAGCTTCAGCTTAAAGATTCAATTCAATTCAAGTTTATTTATATAGCGCCAAATCACTTCACATAATAAACATTCCAATTCAGGTTAGTTCATTAAGCCAATCAGAAATAATGTTTCCTGTATAAGGAACCCAGCAAATTGCATCAAGTCACTGACTAGTGTCAGTGACTATACAGCAATCCTCATACTAAGCAAGCATAAAGCGACAGTGGAGAGGAAAACTCCCTTTTAACAGGAAGAAACCTCCAGAGAATCCCAAGTGGTGCTCCAGAACCACAAAGGCGGAGCTGCACCAGAAGGTGGAGCTGCACCAGAGTCAGCCCCGCCCATTCCAGAATCAGCTCCGCCCATTCCATAAGAGTCAGTCCAATTCCTTCTAGTTGTCAGACTTGATAGCATTCTGGAACCAAAGAGGGTGTTATAGCTAAAAAATTGAGGACAGAGTTGAGAAGTTAATTGAACAGTTTTTTGTAAAGGTTCCATATAATTAAAAATCTAACTTTTGGAACTTTTTATCATGTTATATGGTCATTTCCTCATAAGAAACACGCCAAAGCCATTTTTGGCCTCATTCATGCATTGTCCTCCCATCTCAGCTTCAATTTGGTCTCCTCCCCCAAAGCGGGTCTGGTCTTGGTTCTCAAATCTGGATATTCTGTCAATTTTCTGACAAATTATTTCTGAAATGACTTCTACTGAGACACCGCCAATAAGCCATACATCCAGGGTCCGAAATTAACACTCGCCACTCGCCAAATGCGAGTAAATTGCTCCATTTGGCGAGTAAATTTTTGAGCTCTACCTGCCACCTGGCGAGTAAATGTTTGCACCAAATTAGTTATGTTTATCAGTCATCTTCCACGGATTTCTGATACTCCTCCCGCCTGCATGCAACTTACACAAACGTACGCGAAACGTAAACGCCGCATCCAGCGTCATTTCCACCTATCCCATTCAATCAGTTTATCAAGTTAGCCGTTAGCTTCGTGTTAAAACTAGCGGTGAAATGTGGTGGTTTTTAACTGGAGTCAGTCAGCCTTCCAAAAGAAAACTCATCGAACTGGAAGAAAAACCACCAGGACCAGTGGCAACCAGAAGATTTTGTGAAAAGTGGCGAACTGGAGATGGCGGAGTCGTGAGACAATGGCTACATTATGATGGCCACGTAGCGTTGCTGCCTTTCACAGACAACTGGCCCTCGGCATTCTTCAAATATCCAAAAAATGCCCATAGTTCCGACTTTGTCTTCTTTGAGGGATAATAAATGTCCCAAGTGCTGCCGTCTCCTCCTGCCATTATTTCAGCTTTAGCTTAAAGAAAGTTTTGGTCGTAAATAACAAAGTGCGCATGTGCCGCCGGCAACTTCCAGCAGATGATACGGTGGCTGGTAAGGGTCACCGCGTCTACACCGCAGCCACGGTAATCCACCGAGATAATATATATATATATATTTTTAAACAAGACTGTTATTATTTATTGTCAACTTTTTTACCGGGGTTTACTGCTACACCGGTTACCGTGACAACCCTAGCCCTGACACACTTTCAGATATTCTCATGGTGAAGCTGTGTTCTCCAGAGATCAAGGACTAGGACCCAAATGAGGCTGTAATGCTTTGGCACAAAGACGGTGTCAGAAGCAGGAGGCCAGACTTCATGGACAGAGAAAACAAGGAGTCTGACTAGATTTCAATGAGAGTTCATAAAAACATCTCTAAAAATAAATAAATAAATAGTAAAAATGACAAAAGAGTTGTTTTCCTTATTAATTGATGTTTTAATTATTTTGTCACTCTGTTTGGAATCAACATAATATAGAATAACATGCTTTAGGTAGATCTAAATCATTTAGAATTTTGGCCGGTAAAAAATATGCTTGGCCGGTAGATTTTCATCATCTACCGGCCAACTTGGCCGGTGAGTAAAAAATTTAATTTCGGACCCTGCATACATCTACAAAGACACACTGGATAGCACAATTACATATAACGCCACTTGCTTTTTCTCAGATGTGGTGGTGTAGTGGTTATGGAGTTAGGTTGGCACGCAATAATGCGCGGATTCGCCTCCTAGTAGCAGAAATATAACGTTGTTTCAAAACCCTTTTCTTCATTTCTAGCTACACTTGCCAGTACTATGTTTACAACAATTTACTGGTATACCGTTTAACATATAATGACTAATGTGTTTATTTATTTATTTATTTGTTTATTTAGCCAGTGTGAGTCCATTTGTGAGCAGAGTTTCAACTAAAATACTGTTTAGGAACGACCATATTCAAAGAACTTTTAGAGACATAAATATTTTGCTGAAAATAAACATTACAACTAAAATATAAACAAATTAAATGTTTCAGCTGGCTAAATAGATTGTTGCCGACCTCACCGAGAATCAAACCAGCATCAGCTGAGGGGAAAGCAAAACTTCATTTAGACAATCTCGCCACTGGACTACCAGAACACATACATTAATCAAATATGCTGTTGTACACCAGTTTTCTTGGAGCGGCTGTGGGCAGATATTCGCTAAAAGAAACCTTTTCATTTCGAGATATATTCAGGCTTTGTCATGTAGCAAGTTATATTTATCTTGTTTAATTGAAGCATGCTTAACAGCATTCAAACAAATAGCTTTTAGCTCTACACACTTATCAATGCAAAGGGACTATAGTATAAATAAAATCCACAGGTTAAGTTTAATTTCAAAGTCATGAGTAACGCACAGCTAAGGAGCACAACTGAGTAGGTTTGTGTCTCCTCGAATGTCTCTGGGAGTCAGCTTAAATATCTGCAGGTGAGGATGACAGATGAGCCGATTGATTTCAGCTGTTTCTGCTGCCGGACCAGGCGCGCTTCTCTCCTTGGTGCTCAACCAGCTCACTAGGAGGGAGATCGTTTGTGGAGCAGGAACTGTTCCTGGTGCTGAAAGGCTGGAATAGCAGAGACACAGAGCCGCAGCAAAAGCATAGGAGGGCTGATGAAAATTACGGGGACCATGACAATGCTTCCAGCTATGGCTCACTAACAGAAGATTCTAGATGACAAGTGAAGATGAGTCCTACACAGTAAATCCATAGGTAGATACATTTGTGTGACTGTAAACTCAAGTTGTTGGTGATTTTAAAAGCAGCTTGAGGTTCTTTAGAGCCAAATATTTTTGTCTAATTCACCATTAGCATTGTTAGCTCAACATTAGCCTCTACCCTACTTTTCGGAAATTAGAGTAAAACAAAGAGACACTGTGGCTTTTTAGGGGTACAGTAAATAGCTTGTGGGTTGCTCCTGTTACTGGCTTAGGACCTTTACAAAATGCTGCTGCATTGTGTCGGCCGGTGTCAAAATCCAAATGCCAACACTGTGGAAATAGCTTTTGCAGGCTTGACAACCACATTGGGTTCAAAGACTGTAAACAAAGACTGCATCCCTCTTCAGCCTTTTTAAAAGGAGAAAATCTGACAACCTCCCAGCTAACTGATAAGGAAATCTGTTTCAATGTAACCTTCCTTCAATCATGACTGAGATATTAGACTCTTTTGTGATTCATTCACTATAAAATGTGTTCATAATTTACGTCTGATCAACAAGTATGGTTTAGTAAAGTCACATTATGTTAGAAACTCTAACATTCTGCTTTTGCGTGTGGTGTGTTTTGACACTGTTGATAGTGAAAGACAGAAATAGCTTGTTCAGCAGGGAAAAAAGCTATAATAGGAAGTGAAGAGGTAATGGTATTAGGCTAATAGCAAAAAGAGGAAAAGATTATTAAATGAATGCTTCAGGCTCTCTTAAAGGGCACCAAAGATAAATTTGTCCCCACAAAAAAAATGATATATCTAGGCTACATAATGGGACGCATATTAGTGGAAGTAATTGTGTTTAAATGCAGTTATACCCCGGCCTTTTCCTTTGCAATGAGATAAGGGTCAGAACTTTGAACGATAACAAGAAACCTGACTGTGGCATTGACCATAATTCAAATTATGGAGGAAAGGAGATCCCCTAAACGAGATTAAAAAAAGCAGCCAATGAGCCAAGGGAGGGGAGCAATTTAAGGTGCAATTAACTATTTCAATGTACTTGTAATCTGTGTTTTTGGTGATGAAAATGGACACAAATGCAGGAAGAGCAAAAGGCACAAGCCAAAATAAAAAGGTTTCTTTCTGCAAATAATAAACTAAACAAAGAAAATAAAAGACTAGATGTCCTTAAAAAAGAGAAACACACACACAGTGTGAGAGTGATATTATAGATGTGGTGAGTAAATTTAAGAGTAAAAAATCCATGGATTGTGACGGCCTTGATATGTCATTAGTTAAAGAAGTTCTTCATAGTATCCTTCAACCGTTAACTTATATTTGTAACAAATCATTTCAAACCGGAATTTTTCCAGATAAAATGAAAATTGCCAAAGTGATCCCAATATATAAAAATGGAGATAAACAGGTTGTGTCAAATTATAGACCAGTATCTTTGCTGCCTACATTTTCAAAGATTCTTGAAAAACTATTTGAAAACAGACTAAATTCTTTTCTTGAAAAATATGATTTATTGAATGACCATCAGTATGGGTTCAGAAGAAATCGATCAACATCTCTAGCAGTAATGGAATTTATTGAAAATATTGCAACAATTGTGGATAAAAAACAGATTGGAATAGGTGTGTTCATTGATTTACGCAAAGCCTTCGATATGATAAATCATTCTTTACTGTTACAGAAATGTGAAAGATTTGGTTTAAGAGGTGTTGTACAACTTTGGTTAAATAGTTACTTGGAAAGAAGGTTCCAATATGTGAGTATTAATAATATGAAATCTAAATAGACAAGTAACTTGTGGAGTTCCGCAAGGATCGGTGTTGGGACCAAAGCTATTTTTACTTTATATAAATGATATTTGTACAGCTAGTGATATTTTAAAATATGTGATGTTTGCTGATGATACAAACTTATTTTGTTCTGGAGATAACATAAAGGAATTACTGAAAACAGTGGAAATAGAATTGATGAAGTTAAATAGATGGTTTGTATTTAATAAACTATCACTGAATGAAAGTAAAACAAAATTTATGTTGTTTGGAGGTATTAAGAATAATATTGAAGTAAAATTAAATCTAAATAATGTTGAAATTGAACGAGTAAATGAGACTAAATTTTTAGGAGTAATAATTGATGATAAACTTTGTTGGAAGTCTCACATAGATCATGTGAAACGGAAATTATCTAAGTCTATTTCTATTCTTTATAAAACAAGAGATTTATTGCACAAGAGCTGCCTTTATTTTTTGTACACTTCCCTTTGCTTGCCTTATATGAGTTATTGTGTGGAAATTTGGGGGAAAACATACAAAACATATCTGGATTCAATTTTTAAATTGCAAAAAAGAGCTATTAGAATAATAAATAAAGCTGGATATAGGGAGTCCACAAACCAATTTTTCGTAGGATCAGCTATGTTAAAATTTAAGGACATTATATATCTTAAAACTTTAGAAATGATGTATAGAGTGGTGAAAAATAATGTTCCAATTTGTATTTTAAGTATGTTTAAATTAAGAGATGGAAAATATGATTTGAGGGGGTCTTATATGTTTGAAATACCTAAAGTGAGAACTAATGCGAAGTATAGATGTGTGTCGGTTTTGGGAGTGAAGTTATGGAATGGACTTAATGATGAACTGAAGATGTGTTATTCTTTGTCGTTTTTCAAGAAAATTTTAAAAAATTGCATCTTCCAAAGTTATAGAAACTTAGTTTGATGTCCAACCTTGTGTTGATTTGATTTCTTGATTTATCATTGTTTTTTCTTTAAATGTTATGCACCTTAGCTATCAGCCTTGGTTAAGGATTTGATTATGTCTGTGGGAGTTAAGGATAGGCTAATTATAAGCCACTAGGCTTCAACCTATTCCTTTTTTCGGTTGCTTGATTACTTTTATGTAAAATTGATAAATTGTTGTTGTTGACCGAATAAAAATATCTATCTATCTATCTATCTATCTATCTATCTATCTATCTATCTATCTATCTATCTATCTATCTATCTATCTATCTATCTATCTATCTATCTATCTATCTATCTATCTATCTATCTATCTATCTATCTATCTATCTATCTATCTATCTATCTATCTAGAGAAGGACAGCTGCTGAGGAACGCTGCTCTAACAGGAACTAACCTAAAACACTGCAGGTGTTATGATTAGAAATCCAGGTGTGACAACAGGAGAACAAAATAATCTATCTGTGTTTGAAATATTCACTCGCATCCTGTTAGAGCTGAGTAAGTAAGTTGATGCAGACAATCCTGTGGTTTTGCATTTCAAACACTATTTGAATGCAGCATTATTACATAATTATGCATCAAGTACTCATATTGAAGTATGTAAACACTGGCAGGATAAACCTGAACACACCTGAATCTAAGTGATGGACTGCATTATTTATCCTGCTGCTTTTGGCTAATTGACACATTTGTCACAAGAACGCTGACATCAAATTTATTTGCACATATCTATAATTACCTGTTACTTTTTCACATTTACTTGGGTGCACTTACACAAGCTGCAGCTATAAGTGTAGCATGTACTAGTTTCACCTGCATATTATTTTTGATCGGCATTATTTTGGATTAAGACAGAAGTCATTACCATCATGCAGACTGGATGTGCACTCAACTTGCACCATCAGTGGTGTTTTGGGGATATTATTTTTGAAGATATTTTGTTTTAACAGTTTACTTTAAAAAAAAAATCTGTTTTTATCTGCTTTTTGAACTTTTTTAAAAACAGGAAGCAGAGCAAGAATTGAAAAACCTGAGATAATAAATAAATAAAGACTAAGCAAAATAATTGTTTAACAAAAATGTTGCCCAACACCTAAAATTAACAAAAAAAATGTGACCATATATAAAATATTTTTGAAATATTGATGTAAATTATATAATATATAACTTGTAGGAACAGCTGCCAAGATCCGGACTGAGATAAAGATATAAGATCTAAAATTAGGATCTGCAGTTTGATCTTTCAAAGAAGAAAGAACAACAGATAGTTTTTTTAATTTTGAGCTAGAGCTTTAACATTGATCTCAATGATTGTTGGGTTAGAAACTTCACCAGTTTCATATTTGATACCACTCTGCACGCAGACAAATAAACTAAGATGTTTTAAGTAGTTTGCGTGTTATTGAAACCGTAGGTTGCACAACGAACGAGCATAGTTGCTCACTCTGCATTGACTTTGGAGAATGAAGAGACACTTCCAGTATGGCGGCAATGCTTTAACACTGTCCAGCAGATTCCCTTCTGCTGACCAAAAATCTGACTAGATAGTTTTGTGGAGTGGGTAGGTATTCTCGGAGGGGCTCTTTACCTGCTTTACAGCTGTTAGCTGTAGTGCTAGCAGTTAGCATTTTCTGTTCACCAATAAAAACACAAGAAGAAAAAGAAGAAGAAGAAGTTTGCTTTTTTGTTGGCATCATGGCAGAGCCAGGAAGTAAAAGTAAGAGAGTAATGTCTTAAGAGGCAAAACAAAGAGCTAAAACCAGAGTAAACATTGGTGTGATCTGTACTAGTTTGAGGGACATAAAGGAAGCTACAAAATCACAGACTGACAGTGACCTAGCTTTGTTGCAACTGGAATTGTAAGTAATACCATTTTTAATCCAATGACTTTGTGGTTCATTTTTAGTATTAGTCGGCGACACTTCCCTCGCAAGCAAGATGGCGCCGACTGTTGCGGCACGCCGTCTGTTGCTTGTAATTGTGGTTTTAGCATTGTTTTTGTGTCACTTTTTAGCTTTTTGTGATCCCATTTTTAAATATGATCGACTCACCCTTCTTGATCTTCGGTTGAGCCCTGGGCTCGGGCTACATGATGCTGAGTTCAGGCTGACGTTTGGTCACCTGTTTGACAAGGTCCCGGCGTTCCTGCTGGCTGTCCCGGACCGAGTGGGGCGAAACCCGAGGCGGCGGAGACGGCGTGGAAAACGTGGTGGCATCCGGGTTAGGATAAGGGCCTTTCGGCGAGATAACAGCGATGGTCGTTTCCTCCAGGACGTACCCCTCTGTGATTTCTCGCCTGGATCCATCCGGGTTCTGCAGCGCCAAAGGCTGCCCCGTGCGCGCGGGAGCTCCCAGCAAGCGCAGCGCACTGGTGGAATAAATCCGGGAAATCTCCTCTATCCCGTGAGGTCGGGGTTTTGGCGAACCTCAAATCAGCTTCCATCCAGCTCCCTGCCGCAGCTTCGGATTGCTCTACTGAACGTCCGCTCACTGGGGAACAAGACAGCTATCCTAAAGGATTTTTACACGGATAACGCTGTGAGCCTGTTCTGCATGACGGAGACGTGGGCTCTGCCAGGTGAGACGGCTTCTTTGGTCGAACTCTGTCCTCCTGACTGTAACATTGTTAATGAACCGAGACTCTCTGGCCTTGGGTGGGTGGGTGGGTGGGGTGGGGGGGGGGGGGGGGGGGGCTTTGCTGTCCCTGTACTGTTCAAATCTCCCACTTAAACCTCTTGCTGGGCTGATGGCTCCAACCAGTTTTGAAGTCTCAGTATTTGAGCTGGGCTTCTCTCCTCCCATCCTTGTTTTACCGTGTTATAGGCCACCAAGATACAATAAGGATTTTATAAATGAATTCTCCAACCTTTTAGCTGATGTGCTCCCAAAATATGAACAGGGGATTATTTTGGGTGATTTTAATATCCACGTCTGCTGCCCTCTGAAACCACTGGTGAGGGATTTTATGAATGTTTTATACTCATTTGGACTACAGCAATTGGTAAATGTTCCAACTCATGCTGACTCGCACACCCTGGATTTGGTTTTATCTTTTGGACTGGATGTGCATGATTTATCCGTGGATCCTGTGGCGTTTTCCAACCATGCTGTGATCACGTTCAGCATCTCATGTCTCCTTCCTCCAGCCCGGCGACGGTCTGCTCATTACTCCAGGCGCTTATCTCCGAGTACGACTTCCAACTTTCTGTCGGTTTTGGACACTGATGCCCTCGCTCCGCCCTTGTCGGTTTCGTGCATTGATGTCGATGGCCTTCTACATCGGTTCAGTGTGACCTGCTCTGCTGCTCTGGACGCTGTAGCCCCTCTGAGACCGAGGCGGAAACAGCCAACATCTGACCCTTGGCTGAATGATTACACCCGTAGCCTCAGGCGACAGTGTAGGGTGCTGGAACGGAGGTGGAAGAGAGACAGACTGTCATGCTCTCGGCTGCTCCTGGTTGATGCACTTTCACGCTACCAGAGAACAGTTAGATCTGCTCGTAATAACTATTTTTCTGCCATCATTTCACAGCATCATGGAGACCAGTCCAGGCTGTACAGCACAGTTAACTCCCTGCTACTGTTAAATGAGTCTGATGGTCTAAATCCTACTGTTGCTTTATGCACAGAGCTACAGAGCTTTTTCTTCAACAAGATCCTTGGTATTAGGCTTAGCCTCCAGCCTCAAATACATACTATCCACGTGGAACCGCAGGATCCACCTGCCTTCTCAGACTTTGCTCCTGTTCAGCTTGCTGACTTGATGAAACTGATTAGCTCCATGAAGCCAGCTGGCTCTTCGGTGGACTGCCTCCCGGCTAAAATGGTACGTGACTCGGTGTCTGCGCTGAGCCCGGCACTCATGAACATTTTTAACATTAGCCTCAGCACTGGAGTGTTCCCTAAGGTTTTTAAAGATGCGGTTGTTCAGCCGATATTGAAAAAACCTGGTTTGGATCCCTCCACTTATGAGAACTTCCGCCCTATATCGAAAGTCCCGTTTCTCTCGAAGGTCCTTGAGAAAATTGTGCATGGCCAGATTACTGCCCATATGAATAGCAACTCGTTGTTGGATGTATTTCAGTCAGCCTTTAGACCAAACCATAGCACTGAGTCTGCGTTGATTAGGGTGCTAAATGACATTCTGGTGGCATCTGACTCTGGGTCTATGGTACTGCTGCTCCAGCTGGACCTTTCAGCGGCTTTTGATACGGTCGATCACCAAATTTTACTGAATCGGCTTGGGTCTTGGGTTGGGGTGACGGGGGTGGCGCTTAAATGGTTCCGCTCCTACCTATCAAACCGTACCATCTCTGTACAGATTGGTGACTGTGCATCCTCCAGTCTTCCACTGCCTTGGGGGGTGCCGCAAGGTTCTGTTCTTGGGCCATTGCTGTTTTCAATCTACCTTCTGCCTCTGGGCAATATCCTGAATCAGCATGGCCTGAGCTACCACATCTACACAGATGACTGTCAGCTATACGTGGAAATGGACGAGAAAAATGCGGGCTCGAAATTGGCTGCATGTATGGATGACGTGAAGGGCTGGCTGGCATCCAACTTCTTAAAACTGAATGAAAAGAAGTCTGAGTTTATTGTTTTTGACCCCCGCAACCACCATGGCTCTCACCCTGTTTGTGACCTTTTAACCCTTAACCCCAAACAGTGTGTGACGAGTCTCGGGGTCAAGCTGGATACTGGACTCACAATGGCCCCACAGATAAACTCTGTAGTGAGGTCTTGTTTTTATCAGCTTCGCCGCCTTACTCACCTCAGACGAATCCTGAAACGGAGGCATTTGGAGTCAGTCATTCATGCATTCATTACCTCTCGCCTGGACTATGCAAACGCCCTCCTCATTGGTGTTCTGGACACTGCCCTGAATCGGCTGCAGGTTGTTCAGAATGCTGCTGCCAGGTTCTTGACGGGTACACACCGACGTAGCCACATTACCCCTGTCCTGGCACATCTTCACTGGCTCCCTGTCATTTTCAGAGTGCAGTTTAAGTTACTGACTTTTGTTTTTAAAGCACTCATTGACCTGGCACCTTCCTACCTCTCTGCCCTTCTCACTCCATATGTGCCCACCCGCTCGTTGAGGTCGGCTGACCTTTTGCTGCTGCACACGCCGCGGATGAGACTCAAATCGCGGGGGGACCGAGCATTTGTCCATGCTGCCCCAAAGCTATGGAACTCACTGCCCATTGGAGTTTGGCAGGCTCCATCTCTGGTGGTTTTTAAATCTCGTTTAAAGATCCACTTTTACACTTTGGCTTTTAGACAGTGACTCGTTTTAGTGTTTTATTGTGTCATTGTTTTAATGTGCTCTTATTATTCATGTTTTCTCTGCTTTTAATTGAGATTTTTATCCTTTGTTTTAGCTCCTTGTAATGGGTGTGTTTTGTTTAGCCTGTGCAGCACTTTGGGCAGCTCCCATGCTGCATTTTAAATGTGCTATATAAATGCTATGCTATGCTATTAGTTGGCTTATGTTAGCATTAGCCAGTTGCTGCTACCTATAGCAGGGTTGTTTATGACAGTTTTTATTCCACTTTCAACCAGTAGGGTGGATGAGCAGGAAGCTGCTCACTCTTACTTTAAAACCACTTATCTTACTAGGTTATAAATTGACGTATTTTTTAAGTGCTATCGGATGTGTTGTCCATATCTTTAATGACAGTACTGCTCAATGTGAACATGTATTAATAAAGACATGGCACACAGAACCATGACAGAGATGACATAGAAATGAGTGATGAGTGAAATTTAAGTGAAATATGTGAGAAATGAAGAACAGTAATGAATAAAAGCAACCCAAACTGTGTGTGCCGTCTGACATTTATTAGAGAGACAACTTGTCAATTTTCTTTTCTATCTTCCAACAAACTGTGCAATGCCTCGAGCAGCCGTGGGATTGCTTTAAAAGAGGAAAAGAGAGGAATAGACGGGCGCTTCATTACGTGAATGAATAACATAACCCAATGGCAGGACTGTGATATTTGCATTGTTTGTGCACAGGACTAAAAGTCATGTTAAAGTGCTGCATTACATTCAGAGCATGCTCACAGTTAATTTGCCCTGAGCATTCAATCTGATTTTACAATCATCTAGCCACTTCAATTAAAGAAAAAAGAAAACACCTTGCTGTTGCAAACCCTTTTTTATTCTTACTCTCTTTTTTTGATTTGCAATCTCCTTTTGTATATAAATATTTATTTCCTCTTTTTGAGTCTTATTGGCCCTGCCTCGGTGCACTTTATTAAAATGTATGATTTCAAATTATTCTTCAAAGACAAGCTGTTTGCTCAGAGCACCAAATCAAAGCATGGTGTTCCAGGAAATTACAGCATGAAGTAGTAAAACTAGCTCCTCTGTAGTGGTTTAGAGACACTCATATATAACATGTATAACATGAGCTGTAGGGCTACAGATAGTCCAGCTCTTCCAATCCACCCTTGGACTGTTTGTTGGTTTATGCCCCATAGGATGCACTTTCTTGTTGATAATCAACTCATTTGCAATGATAAGATACCCAAGAGGCTAAAATGAGGCCATTCACTTCGGCTGAGGAGCTCAGCGGCTGTGATTGGCTACACTGTGATGTTCAACTCATTAAATTGTGACTTGCTTCAATGTGCCTCCATTGGGCCAAATCAGTGATTGACAGAGCTGTCACGATCTGCCCCTGCCCGCCTGACTGTGTTCCTCTCCTGCCATGATTACCCTTATTGTTCTCACCTGTCCCTCGTTAACCTGCCCATGTTTCCCTAATTAGCCCACTGTATTTATACTACCTGTTTTGCCCCTGTCCTTTTTCAGATCATTGTTGTTGTTTGTTGGTGTTCCTGTTCATCCCATCCTGCCATTAAACCATTTTTTACTTTTACTGAAGCCTGCATTTTTACCTCCTGCTCAGCTCATCCACACATGGTCCGCCGTCTCCACCTCCTACACCGTGACAGAATGATCTGACCAACCTGGACCTGTGGTGAGCACTTCTACATCTCCCTGGAGGATTTATTTTTACTTTTTTTCCTTTAGCAGAAGGAGATTCTGGCCCAGTGTGTTGGCGCATCCTACCTGTTCTCCGGGGTGGTCAAGCCTCTGGGTGGGTTTCAGCGCATCCAGTTCATTTCCTGTGGTGGTCGAGCCCTTCTCCTCACCTGCTTTCTGCCCCCGTCCCGTTTTTGTCATGGAAGCCGCGGATCCTGGAGCTTTAAGGGAGTTACACATACTACGCACGCCATCGTTCTCCGGGGTGGTAGGGCTGGTCTCCCCGCTCTTCTCCTGCTTCCCTGCACCCAAGCCTCTTCCTGAGATCCAGCTAATCGTGCCGTGCACCTGCTCTGACCGGCTGTCGAGTGCCTGCCGCCGATCCTGGTTTTCTGGCGTCGCTTCTGCAGATTGTCCACTTCCTGGTCCACCCTGTGGGGCTTATACCTGCCGGTCTCATGCTGCTGCAGTTCTCTGCCTGGGTCCCACGCCTGCTCCTGCAGTTCTCTGCCTGGGTTCCACGCCTCTTCACGTCCAGCCAAGTCTTCACGTCCAGCCGAGTCGAGTCTTCACGTCCAGCCGAGTCGAGTCTTCACGTCCAGCCGAGTCGAGTCTTCACGTCCAGCCGAGTCGAATCTTCACGTCCAGCCGATCGAGTCTTCGAGTCCCCGTCTCCTGTGTTGTATAGCCTTGTGGGCGTCTGGTATCCGCCCTTAAGGGGGGGGGGGGGGGGGGGGGGGGTACTGTCACGATCTGCCCCTGCTCGCCTGACTGTGTTCCTCTCCTGCCATGATTACCCTTATCTCTCGTTAACCTGCCCATGTTACCCTAATTAGCCCTCTGTATTTATACCACCTGTTTTGCCCCTGTCCTTTGTCAGATCATTGTTGTTGTTTGTTGGTGTTCCTGTTCATCCCATCCTGCCATTAAACCATTTTTTTTACTTTTACTGAAGCCTGCATTTTTACCTCCTGCTCAGCTCATCCACACATGGTCCGCCGTCTCCACCTCCTACACCGTGACAAGAGCGGGATTGTTCCAAACCCAAACTGCTGACTACGACTCTCCTGAAACATTATAAGAACAAAATCCTTAGAGGACATAGTGTTTAAAATAAGTAAGAGGAAGTGGAATTGTGTAGCTGTTAAAAACTACATTCAGAGGTCAAAGTTAAACCAACTTCCATCTCTAATGTCTTCTCCATCTGCTGTGAAACCAGAGAGAAGAGCAGCTCAGAGGGCACAGGACTCCACCACAATTTTGATTCAACAAAGGAGTTGTGCGTAGTACCCCGTGGACCATCGTGATTTCAGACTGGAAGCTTTACATGTAAAACAACCGTGCCTATCTGTCTCTGTGCAGGCTGCGGCCACAAAGTCAGAACTCCCAGCTTTGAACACTCTGAGGATTCCCGCTCCAGAGTTCTGCAAAGGGAGAGATTAACAACAAACATGATTCCACTGTTCATGTCAAAGAACAAGAAACGAAAGTATGGTTTACTGAAAAGTTTGGTCAAATAACGGCTATGACTTCACTAGAAAGACTATAGAATGTTACTTCTATGGGATATTTAACTTTATGTTAAATTTAATGTGCTTCCCTGTTACTGTCATGCTGAAAGGTTCAAAAACTCAATTCATAAGGATTTTTAGTAACAAACATTTACACATACATATGGTAATAATTTAAAACATTAATTTTAATGTATCAGAATTTTCACAGTTAAAGGGAACAACTCTTAACACAAGTTCATACTGACATCTGCAGCATGCTTCTGGTAATTACACTTCACAGTCACTGGGGACAGCCCAGTTTGAGATGGAATGATCCTTTTGTTTGGTAGACAGTTTTTGTTTGAGGATCATTCAGATGAATTTTTACCATAGGTTCAGGCATGGCAGGTTCTTGTTGTCCTTCCTGATATGATGCACAATTGATGGCTGAATTATTAATGAGATGCTATTTCTGAATCAACTGATATTGTAAGAGTTCAAGTCCCAGGGCTTTACTGCTGGTAAAAACAGGTGATTAGTTTTCTAACTGTGACCTTATAACTTTTTTCTTATATGCTCACTTGGATTTGAAAATGTGATTAATGGGTTTTTAAACCTTAGTGTAAATTAGTATCTTAGGTTTTTTTGTTAAGTTCTTTGAATGTTCCTTCTCATTTTTTACACCAAAATCCTGCAACCATCATAGTCTGCAACATAATTATTCCTTGTCATCAAAATAAGGAAATTTTAAAAAACAATTATTGACATGAATGAATGTATATAGTCTGGGTTCTGTTTTAATTTTCTTTGTTTTATATTAAAAGCTTTTCAGAGAAAATTATCATGAGAGCTGTCAAATCTTCTTAATAGTCCAGTAATTCCGATGTAATTTCAGGGATGTATCCAGCAGATGTCTCTATTTCACAATTTAAACAACCTGCTCTAGTCTGTGTTCTAGTCTGTGGCCTGTGGTGTGGTCATACAAGCAAAAATGTGCATATTTTTTGTAAAATGTAGAACAAAACAACTCCACACCAGCCTGCAGCTAAGAACTCAAAATGTGAAAGCAGTACCCAATCATGCTCCAATAAATGTATTTTTATTATTATTATTGTTGTTATTATTGTTATAATTATTTGTTCTAAAATTCAAATTTCATCTGTTTTTGCTTTTCGTAAAAGGAGACTTTTTTTGGTGACCTAAACATGCATCACTGGGGTGCAGGCAGCTCTGACCGAGGCAGGAAGAGACTGAACAAGCTAGGTCATAAAGCTAGCTCGGTTCTGATCTGCCCAGTGGATACAGTTGAGGAGACGTGTGAAAGGAGGATTATGGGGAAGATGACAACCATCATAAAAAAACTGACCCACTGCATTCCAATGTGGAGACCATGGACAGCTCCTTCAGAGGCAGACTGAGACATCCCAGATGTAAAACAGAATGCTACCTTAGGTCATTCATCCCCTCTAAGAGTCTATAACTCCTCAGTTTAACTGGTACTGTTATTATCCTGTTACACAATAACACCAATGCAATATTCATTATGTGTTCAATACTCGTTCAATACCAGATTTACATAGTATGTCCGTGTCGCTTACAGTAAGCTGCATAGTCTTAGGTGTGTTCTTGCTGTGGCACATCTCCAATTCCATGCTGTAGTTCTTTTTTAAAACACAGAGCAGTTTTGTTTACCTGTTTTCCCGCTACGTTTCATTTGTGGCTGCAAACTTCCTCAGGCTGACGCTGATGGTGGCGTCACTTCCTTCTCCGTTTATCGGCGGGCAGCAGAAGACGTTGTCGCCCTCTGCTGCCCGCTCTCCCCTCTCCGACGATGCACTCCCATGCGCGGTCCAACGTGTAAACTCCATCGTCCCTGTTCATGGTCCCACATCCACATCTCCTTATCTCGATTGCTTCTTTAATCCATCTTTTGTATTTTTGTTGTTCGGTGTGTTGGGGTTATTAGGAGCGAACAATTCGTAAGCTTTAACTTACTTTTGGATTCTTCAATAAATTCTGTAAATATGGAACTATTTACTGATTTATTAATTAATTAAGATATTCTTAGATATCTTCGGGGCACCACCCTTTAATTAGAAAGGGAAATGAATCCAAAACTCTTATCAGTCTTTCTTGAAGTTCGTAGAATCCTCGGAGCAGAGACTTCTCTTCGACACAACAAAGCTACTGGACACAAAAATCTGAATTTTATAACATTTAATTAACAATTTATCAAATGAATAAACAGTGGAATAGATGAATAATAACCGTGTGATATGATTGAAGATGGATGTGTTTGCATGTGATGGAGGATGTATGAATGGGGTCCTTTGTTCTCACAAAGGAGTAGTGTGTGTGTGTGTGTGTGTGTGTGTGTGTGTGTGTGTGTGTGTGTGTGTGTGTGTGTGTGTGTGCGTGTGTATGGATTCAAAATGGAGTCTTGAATACAAGATGGCTGACCCCTTTGTCTGGCTAAAGTGTGGGTGGCAACTTGCACTTTAACTTCCAAAGCACTTAGAATCAGTAGTAACTTAACCTTAAATCACTCAAAACATTTCAAAAGATCATGAAACAACAAAAAAGATTAATCACAAATTAATATCTTTTAGTTTCAGCCTGGCCATGACAGAAACCATTTTAAGATACCAAACAATGATCAATAAGCAGTTTATTCTTTCAAAATGACCCGACGGACGTGTTTGGGACGAAAGAGGAAAACACGAAGCTACTTTTTAAGCAATAGCGCGGTTTTATTGCTTATTCTGGACTATAGAGTTAACGGAAGAAGAAGGAGAGAGAGAAAGAGATGAGTTGCTGATCACCAGAAGAGCGAGGCGTCCCTCCCTCTTTGATTTGACGGTTCTCCGTGTTTCTCCGCAGCTTTCGGCGTCGTCCGTCGGTTTGATGCTTTCTCCGTTGTTTGGCGTTCACGAGTGTTTCTCCACGGGCTGGACAGAGACAGCAAAGTTTCTTTCTGTGCTGAGTTATAACTTACAGCGTGCTTGATGGAGTTGTTGCTTTCCTCCGCAGTTCTGTGTCCTCAAACATCAGCTGGAGGGGAGCAGAAACGAGCAGATCTGATGGGCTTGCAGTTTAGTTTCCAGCAGTTCCGTGGGCTCAACTTGGGCACTTAGAGCTTCCGCGTGCTCAATTTGTCGGAGCGTTGACAAGCGTGTCCTTACCGCCAGGTATCCTGGGCAAAAGAACAAGGTTTCTTTGTCTCTGCTGAAGATTTATGGTCTTAGTTCGCGGGAAAAGCTCCACGGCTTCCCGCACATGCGCAGAACGTGTTTCTGGTACTAGGCGGTGACATCATCCCAATGCTTCCGTGTGCAAAGCATCATGGGAAATGAAGTTTCTTGGCGCTGATGTGGTTATTTGCTTTTCAGAGCAATTTAAGCACAGTCATTTTGGAGAAAATCACTGCATAGTAATTTCCTCATGAGGTCAGACCCTCAACATTTCCCCTTTTGGTTTCGGGGATCGCGCCCAAAGCTCGATCGTCGGAAGCACAGATGGGTTTGTTCCTCATGAACGTAGGTCGACTTGATTGTTAGAAGCACAGGTGGGTTTGTCCCTTAGGACGTTGGTCTCCTTGGACGCCTTTGTCTTTGGTCTTTGTCTTGGATCCTGGCGCCTTTGGTCTTTGATCCTGGTCAGGCACAAAGAGGATAGGAAACGGGATAGTCCCCAACGCGCATAACGAGAAGAAGCCACTCACGCAGGTGGTACGCAATGAAGATGTCGTCCATGCGAGAGGTAGTAGTGTAGAAGGAGGAAGGTCGGTGGGCGGTTAACTCCACGAGGGGACACAAAGGCATCTCACCACCGGCCATACAGTTCAGTTTATGGAGCACACGGTGATGTACGAGGTCCATAGTTCGCAAACGCGCATTGACCTATGTGGTCCCAAGATTCCCCCCTTTTTGGTCCAAAGGGTGGATCAGGACAGTCTTTGGGCTAAAACAAGGACCATAAAACTAAGAGGTACTACAATGTGCTGGTGTGTCAGACAGAGTCATTGACAGACTGAGCTGGGCCGGCACATAACCACTAGTCAATATGTGACCAAGTAAGAAACAAAAATACAGAAAACCCCCCAAAAAAAACATGTAACATATAACATCCAAGAAAATTCATAGCAACCTTGAGGTCTCATAAAATACATTCTTAGGTCATACATTCAGTGTGTAGCTTATAAAGAATGTGACATAATGCAACACTCAGATAAAAATGTGAGGTAGACTAAAGTGAGAACTACTCTTAGGGTTACAAAATAATAAAGAAAATGTTGCTCACCCCCTTTAGACAGGTGTGGTACATTCACGCTTGGATTCTCCCCGAACGCGGTCACGAGGCACACCGTAGGTGAGCAAGTGCATCTTATCTTGGAGTTTCTTAACACGCCTGTAGGCGGAATAAGCTATCACGGCCGTGATGAGCCATCCCATCCCCAGGGCGACCAATGTGCAGATTAAGGTGGTATAATCTGTGCCAATGTAGCGTCTTGGGTATCTATTCATGGGCGTCAAAGTAAGTTCACGCGGGGTTTGTGTGAACTTAACAAGTTTGGTTCCTTCAATCAGTAATTGTTGGTCAATTTCTAAATCGATGGTAAAGTTATAACCCTGGAAAGCGTCCATGATCTCAATCTCCGAATCATGCTGTTCGAGGTTGAGTTGATGGAGTGCCAGGTTTTCCAGGTGTACAATTGCACCTGGCGGAACTGAGAGGAAAAAGGTTTGGTTCGGCAGTTGTAACTCAGTGGCAACGTTATGCTGGTCATAAGTTACAAGGGCCGAGTCTACTGGGGTGCTGATAAGCCATCTGTCACCTGCACGTTCCACTCTGGTGTCCATGTCAACATCTTTTAACGTGACCGTAGCTTGGCAATTCTGCAGGGGCGCATCGCTCCTGAGGCCGCATTGATAATTGGCAACGTCTCGGACAAATGGGTTACCAAGACACACCCAGTGAATATCTTTGGTTTTTGTGCATAAATCTAAGTTAGGAGTTAGATAGAGTTTGCTATCAGCATCTTGGTAAGCAAGGAAGCTCGGAGTTTTAAGGTGGAAATGTTTACCGTTTTTCCAAAAACCAACGTTTAGCATGGACTTAAGCCTATAGATGTGAGGTGTCTCAATTATGGGAACATTTAACAGGAAACCGAGTTCTAATTTTTCTGCATCAACGTGAATGGGAATTGCACTGCCTAGGCTGTACGCTAGGTGGATTTGTGAAGTGTGTACAGTGGAGGGAGTAGCAGCAGTCAAAACATCTTTGAGCAGATCCATTGGTACCAAATACGCAGGAATGTGACCTTCAACCAGGCTGTCCAGAGTAGAACCAATTTCCCTGAGCAGGTCCTGCATCAAATCTCTCACCACTCGTGTGTACACAATATCCTGATGTATGGTGTCAGACAAAGTCTTGATTGCACGTAGAGATTCATTAATCAGAGCAGAATGTAGGTTGACCGTTACAAGAGTACCCTGTAAGGTTTTAGTAAGAGCTTCCTGTTTGCAGTCTAGGAGGAGGAGGTTCCCCTGGATCTCTGGCATCTCATCCTGGAGTTCGGCAATGTGTCGTTGGACAGTCTTAAGACTAATTGTGTTAGCCGCCGAAAGTCCAATTGAAAAGAGGGAACCCACCGCGGACACCGCAGCGATGAGTCCACCTAGAAACCTTTTTGGGCGGTTATTTTCTCCGAGGTCATCTTCAGTGACTATAAATTTTTGAAGTTGTGCCAACATGTAAGCGGTGGTGCGCTTGGCATGTTGAACAGTACCAATAATGGACTTGTGAGGAGGAGGGGCCGGTATCACGTGTTTGTGATAGACGTCCCACGGGTCCAAACGGACAACGATACGTTGCGTATGAATGCGGCAGTGTGTGATCAACAATCCGGGGTTGTCTTGGAGGACCATCCCGGTTGGTGGTCCCGGTTTAATGATGGCTGATGGAGTGGCTGCCGTTGATCCAAAGAGGATGCAGAAGATCCAGAGGAACTCCATCCTGTAATGGAGAGACTCGTGGTTAGTGAAAAGAATGGCGGGGGGGGGGGCTTGGTTCTTTGTCGGTTAGTACATGTTAGTGGGTTAAACGTGCACTTCCCCCCCTTTTCCATTTCCATGCATAGAACTATGTAGCGACTACGTCTACCTCCTGCGGGGAGTCTGGTCTCTGTACCCGCGGGGATGGTTTGACGTAGGGTTTGATTTGGTTTGCATGCACCCATTTGTAGACAGGCTCCTGTCTCGCTTTGGTGATGCGTAACCTGTATGCAACTGGAGAGAGTTTTGCCACGATCTCAAATGGTCCTGACCAGCAGGGCAGGAACTTCTTAGCTTTGCGTGCCGGTTGGGCGAACCGAAAGTAGAATACTTTGTCACCCACCTCGTATTCGCGGCTGGTTGTCTTTTGGTCGTAGTAGGCTTTAGCGCCTTCTACGTTGGTCTCCAGTTTCTTCTGAGCGTGCGCGAACGTAGCTCTGAGGTGTGTTTTCAAGTCTGCCACATACTGATGAGCGGTATAGGCAGTGGCAACACTGACATCCTCTGGGTGATACAGGAGGTGCAGTGGTAGAGTCATCAGTCTGCCGGTCATCATCTCAAAGGGCGTAACCCCCGTGGATCGCTGTGGAGTGGACCGTATGGCCATCAGGACCAGAGGGAGCTTGACGTCCCAGTCCTTCCCAGTGGAGCAGACGTACTTTTTGAGCATAGAGACGACCGTGCGGTTCATCCGTTCGACCTGTCCGGATGACTGTGGGTGATAGGGGAGGTGGAATCTCACTTCCACTCCCAGAAGTTCAAACAGGGACGTCATTACACTGGATGTGAAATGAGTTCCCCGGTCAGAGTCAATGCAGAGTGGAAGTCCCCATCGACTGAAAACGTGGTTAATCAGCAGTACAGCGGTTGTGACGGCTGTATCATTTGGCGCTGGAAGGCATTCCACCCACTTTGTGAAACTGCAAGTTACAGTTAGCATATATTTGTTTCCTCTTGCCGATTTGGGAACCGGTCCAACCCAGTCGATCTGCAGGTGGGACCAAGGGAAGGTTATTCCCCTGCGTTGCTGTGGTGCTCTAGCAAGCGGCTGGGAGGGTTGAAACTGGGCACAGACGAGGCAGCCTTGGACATAGCTGTGTACGTCCTTGGACATCGACGGCCAATATGCTACTTCTGTCAGTGACGCGAGGGTAGCTTTTGCTCCGCGGTGACCTCCAACTGGAGTGTCGTGGGCGTAGGCAATCATCACTCCTCTGTGGTCGAGTGGAACAACCCAGCGCGGCGGGCTGTGGTCGTCACGCATGTAAACTAACAAATCGTTTTGTAGTTTCAGGTGCGCGAGTTGACGATGCAGGGTTACCAAATCTCGACTTGCGCCAGTAGGTGGTGACGGTTGTTTGGACATCGGCCCCTTTTGGAGAAGCTCGCGGATGAGCTTCAGGTCAGGATCTTGTTCCTGCATGGTGACTAGGTCCGCGTCCTGTGGTTGTCTGCCTAGAAACACGGGTACCTCAACGGTCCGAGGTTCGTCTGCCTGTTTAGCATGGCGACGAGTAATCGCGCAGACCTTGTGAACGGCCTTGGGAGGAAGCCACTCGTCTTTGAATTCCCAACAGGTTCCCTGGTCAGCACCGAGCTTAGCAAGGCGGTCAGCTTCGTCATTACCATCTTTCTCCGGACCTATGGTCCTGGAGTGACCTTTGACCTTTTTCCAGTAGACCATTATGCCTTTCTCAGTGGTGAGCAGATCACACGCTAGGAATAACTCCGAGTGTTTCACGTCTCTGTTCCTGGCGTTTTTCATGTGATTCTCCTTCCACATGGGGAAGTGAGAGATGAAGCTGTGTCTAGCGTAGTTTGAATCAGAGCAAAGGACAATTTGAGTGATGTCCAAGGCTGCCGCCTGCTGGAGGGTTATCAACACTGCAGCAATTTCGGCATACTGACTAGACTTTTGGCCCAACCGGTAGTGATTTGGTTGCTTAGTGTCACAGTCCACCCAAACGACTCCAACCCCAGCACGGAGCTGGCCTTCGTGAAGGTAGGCACATCCGTCAGTGTAAACTTTCGGAAGCCCTTGGCAAACATTCTCATCAAAGTAGCGATGATTGTATGCGGTTGGGTAGACTGCGGCAGGTGTGTCCAGGGGGCCCATGACGGAGTCAGAGTCACAGTGCTGGCAGCCTGCTAGCCCTTGTCCTAGCGCTAGCTTGGTGTTCTGACCATACTTGACCTCAATGTTGTATCCTTGGAGCACCATCATCCACGTTGCATTGCGGCTGTTTGACACTCTTCCTTCGCGAAGTCGCTGGCTGTTTAGGAAGGTGACTGGCTGATGACACGTTTCAATGATCACTTTCTGTCCACCGATGTAACTACGAAAGTGTTCGACGGCCCAGACTGTAGAGAGGAGAGCTCTCTCGCAGTCTGAGAACTGGAGTTCCACCTTGCTCAGAGGCTTGCTGGCGTATGCCACAACTCTCATGTCCTGATCGTGTTTCTGCTTCAAAGCAGCGCTCAGGCAGTGAGAGGAGAAAGTAGCCTCTATGTAGAACTCTTTATCCTTGTCTGGGTAAGCCAGACAGGGTGCGGACGCCAACTTCTGTTTTAGGAACTGGAAGGAGAGTTCTTGGGGTCTGTCCCACACGAAAGGTGTGTCGTTCCGAAGCAGCTCAGTGAGGGGCCTCGCTGTTTCAGCGTACTCCTCAATGAACTGTCTGGAGTAGTTGCAGACTCCGAGGAAGCTCCTGAGTTCAGTCAGATTAGCTGGAGCTTTGATGTCCTGAATGGCTCTAATGCGTCCCGCTTGGGGCTCGACTCCATTAGGGCCAACCAGCAGTCCAACATACTCCACTTTGGTTCGACACCACTGTCCCTTGAGAATCGCCAATTTAGCTCCGGCGTCAGCGAGCTGTTGCAGCACGTGACGGAGTTCGGCCAGGTGCTCCTCGAAGGTTCGACTCCTCATCAAGATGTCATCGACATATATGAGGTTCCCTCTGGAAGCAGCATCTGACATGGCTTTGTGGAGGAAGATGTTGAACTCTGCAGGTGAGTTAGAGTAGCCAAAGGGGCAGCGGTTCCAAGTATATTGGCGATTTCCAAAGGAGAAAGCTAGTTTATACTGGTCCGCCGGCTCAACCTTCATGGTCCAGAAGCCGTTGGCTACGTCAACCGTAGAGAAGAAACGAGCATCTCTGACTCTGGCTAGCTCTTGATCTAAATGGATCATAGGCCATCTGGAGAGAGGTACTTGTTTGTTCAGTGCACGATAGTCTATGGTGAGACGCCCTTTCCCAGTCGGTTTCAGAACCGGCCAGATGGGAGAGTTGTAAGTGGAGTTACACTCTCTGATGATGTTTTTCTCCTTCAGCTGATCGAGGATCTCCTGGATCGACTCATAAGCAGCGAGGGGAATCTTGTACTGACGTACAAAAGTAGGAGGGGCATTCGGGTTCGTTGGAATGCGAACCGTGTGCAGGTTTGTGAGTCCACAGTCCAGGGAGTCCCTGGATAAGACGGACTGAAACTCATAGAACAGGCTTCTAAGCTCTGCTCTCTGCTCCTCTGACTCCAGCGCATCCGCTTTGTCAAGCTGCTGGCTGACTTCGGCCTCGAAGCCGTCATAAGGTTCAGAGGAGGAGGGTCTCTGGTGTTCCGGGCTTTCAGCCGGTGACTCAGAGGGTTGAGTATTTATTGCAAAAACCGTTAGACACTGACCACCGTCAGTATCTAAGGTTGCACTGCAAATGGGTTCCTCAGGAAGGGCTTCATGCCGCTTGATGGTAATCATTTGTGAAGGGAAAGTACTGAATGTGTCTACACCAACCTGTCTGTCATTCAAGAACAACGGAAGTTGTCCGATCACGGGGACTGAAAGTTCGAAGTCATGGAATGAGCTATCTATCAGCATGCCCAAGGGCTTTCCTGCCGGCATGTGGATGGGACTCCGGGTCGGATTTTCGACCAACAAGTAGGCAGAACGATTGTTCAGCTCCAAGAGTGGCGTGCCACAGACGGCTAAGTTGAGCTCCAAGAAGTGTGGTGATGGCTGGAAGAAGGCCTGTGTGCCTGGCAGCTTCTGATGCTTCATCAGGGTCAGACGAACAGGCACTCCTTTGACCAGTGGGGGCAGAACCGTGCTGGCCTCAACCACTGCACGGCAGGCCTGTGGAATGGTCTGACCGGACAGCAAGTGTTCAGGGCCTTCTGAGCGAGGCTCAGAGGATGGTGTGGCTCGGGCCCAAAGGACTTGATTGCAAGTGTCCAGCTGGGCACCGAGTCGAACCAGCAGATCTGCTCCAATGAGTGCAGGTGGATCAAGCTGTGGTATGATGCTGAATGTATGTGTGAGCTGTCTTGCTCCAAGTTGGATAGTCAGAGAGCAGACCTCTGGCGCTTTCAGGAGCCTCTGCGGCCAAGTAGGTGACAAGAGCCGATGGCTACGTGTCACACTGACCAGAAGGGGGTCCTTCTGACGCAGGTGTTCAAACGTCTGCTGGCTGATGGCTGACTTTTCAGACCAAAGAGCAAGGCGAGCATCTGAGATGTGGGTGCAGTTGATGGTAAGACCACCAACTATGTGTGGTGCATATGGCTGCAGGCTGACGTTCTTCAGCGAGCAGAGAAAAGATGAATGTGTGCGGAGAGGAGTTCCAGGAGCGGTTTCGTGCCTTTGCAGGCGGACATCGTCTGTGGGAGCCGTAGGGAGGGGCATGACCTTGGAACAAGGGTTTTGCGGCTCACTTATGCTGACTTTTCGAATGGAGGATGGTCGGCTGCTATCTGGGTTCCAGGGCTTAGGTGTGTCCACCTGGGCCCACAGTTGACCCTTCTGGCAGTCGATGAGGGGAGCTAGACGTTCAAGCAGGTCCTGACCAATGAGAAGTGGTTCAGTGTCTAGCTGGCAGACATAAAACGGGTGAACCAGAGTCATGTCTTGGAAGGTGATATCCAGCCACGCCCGGTGAGTGATACACTCCCGGGTCTGGGTGTAGCTGGTGATTTTCAGGTCACAAGGTTCAACCTGGACTGGTTTCCCGAGCGACCGCATGGTGTCAGACACGCGATGGAACAATGTGGAGCACATCAGGGTGATTTCTGAGCCGGTATCCAGCAGAGCATCAACCTGTATGCACCCACCTACGTTGGTGCTACAGTACAAACGGCGAGCATGATCATGGTTTGTTAAGTCACCAAGGAACTTCAGAAATTTAGCATCAGGTTTCTCTGGGGGGTAGATTTCAGGAGACTCCTGTGATCTACCAGTAGTGTTCCCCCAGCTGATCAGGTAGGTCCTGGCCACGCTGGGAGGTTGAGCCACGCCTAGTCATGCGGACGTTGGCTCTGGGTCTGGCTTCTTAGAAGCAGACTTTGGTGCAGGGGTCTCATCTGCAGATCTCAGCTGTTCCTTCTGTTTAGCTAGGAACTGCTGAAACATCTCCTGGAGGTCGGCTTTGGTCAAGTACTCACCTGCGGACTTGTGTTCGGGACCTACCTGTGGGCGGCGCTCCTTAAACCTTCCACTGTTCCGACCTGCCTGCCGTTGGTTTTGGTTGGGCCACTTCCTGTCTGATTGTCCAGACCTAGGCGGCCAATCAGCACCCCCCTTCCCCTGTTGAGGAGATTGGGACTGCTCTCGCGGTTTAACAGGTCTAGGTTTAGCAGATTTTGGCTTAGTGGGTGGAGCTTCTGTGCCTTCGAGCTCCAAACGCGGCTCGGCGTCGGGAGCTAGGTGCATGACGCGGTGATGTGCGTCAGGCTTTTGGGGCTTTCCGCCGGCTTCCCAAGCCTGTTGAGCGTATCTCCTAATCTCCTGAGTTGTCAGTTTTTTCATCCGACAATACATTGAGACTTCGGATCGAACACACTCGTGCAGGTTGTGAATGAACAGGGATCTGAAGGCAGGGTCTTCCTCGAGCCCAGGGCCGTTTCGACCTTGGAAGTAAGCACTTTTGAGTCGGCGATAATACTCTCTGGGGGGTTCGTTCCTCCCGTGTTTGATGGAGAAGGCCCCCATTGTAGCTGACGCAGAGTCTGCATACGTGGCGTATTCATCTCTCAACGCTCGGCAGAGCGAGGAGTACCGATCACGAATGTCAGGTGGTAGAGTTTCCATGAAACCGTGCACCGTTCTAGATGTGGTTTTCCAAATTAGCTTGAGCTTTTCCCTTGAAGAAGGTGCTGGAAGATCAAGCAGACAACGTTCTATCTCCCTGAGATAATCGTCAACGTTGGATTCATTGGTGTTAGGATCAAAGCGTTCTATGTCTTTTGCTAGCGATTCAAGTTGACGTACACGGAGCCCTGACTCACGGTACGGCGCGTCATCCTCTGACTCTGACCCACGGTCTGTCTCAGAGGGTGCTGGATATCGCTGGTGTGCTCTGGGCTCCCAATGTTGACTCCTGGGGCCCAAATCGGGGTCCGGCATGTTGTGGCGGGCTGCTGGCACGTCACGTGGGTGTCTTGGGAGGTCCTCCTCCCGGAGCACGTCTGCGTAGTGCAGCCTGCGTCTTTCAACTGGGGCTTCTGCGTAATACACTTTGTCCGGATACGGACTGGCGTATGATGCTTTGTCCTGCAGCTGGTTACCGGCATGCCGAATACCGGAGTAGCTAGGATGGGTGGATGGTTGAGGTGCATAACCCCAATCGGCACCTTGCACCCTCCGTGGACTGGGGGAGCGGTCTAAATAGAGGTGCCGCTCAGCTGGTCGACTTCTCACTGATTGAGAAGGCCGTGAAGATGAGGGTGGTGGTCCAACCTGGGGTTCGAGGGCGAACTGCCCTCGGCCCCTAGGTGGTCCTGAATGCCCTATAGTGTGTGTAGGGAACGGGGCCGAAGGTTGGGACAGATAAGCTTCATCTCTCCCCTGCGGCGTGCGTCCGTCCAGAGAGTCATGGTGTTTCCCCCCTTCCCACTGTCTGTTGTCATCAGCAGAGGGGGGCGGGGTCTCCTCCCCATCTTCCCCAGAATCGGTGCTGTCTTCCTCCTCGTCATCCTTCTGCCTTCCATTTTGCTGCCTTTCAGCTAGCATGCTCTGGAGCTTCATGATCTCTCGATCATGTTGGAGTTCTCTCTGATAGAGGATCAAGGCTAACTTAGCTAAGTGAACCTGGATTGGTTTTGTACCATCCGGGTTTTCTATTTGATCGATTACAGCTTCTAGCTCGTCGCTACGCTGTTCTTCAGTGAAATCCCTAGAAGGGTAGTCGGGTTCTCGAGCAACCGCGACCAGTTTGGACAATATTTGTCCAGAAAGTAGGCCAGGTTCATAGTCGTGGGCCGCAGCGCCACCTGGTTGCTGGGAGTTGGTCAGTTCACTACTCTGTCCCTCCATTTTTAACAACCGAACCAAAAATAGCCTAGTAGAGCTTCTGCAGATAGCTCAAACTGCACCTTTTGGGCAGCAACTGCTAGCTTTGTAGCAGAAAAACACTAAATTAACCTTTGTGCGCACAGGTTTTAGCGTTTTAAGATTGCACGGAATGCCGTGACTGACGCTTAAAATACTATTCCTTTCAGTATTTTAGCAAAAGCTGGTGCGTTGCCGTAGCAACGTCTTACAACACTTGCAGTGTTAAATATGCTAGTTATTCCTTCAGAATATTAGCAAACAGGGTGTTATCAGTCTTTGAGTGAAGGTTTCAGTTAGTTATAATAGCCACTGTGAGTTAAAGTCGCTAAATTAGCAGTTAATTTTAGCCTAAAAGGGTTAGTCAGAATTACTTACACGCTGCACCTTTAATGAGGAACTGAATTTTAACCTAAAAGGTTAGCCAGAATTAATTACACGTTGCACCTTTAAGGAAAAACTGAATTTTAACCTAAAAGGTTAGCCAGAATTAATTACACGTTGCACCTTTAAGGAAAAGCTGAATTTTAACCTAAAAGGTTAGCCAGAATTAATTACACGTTGCACCTTTAAGGAAAACTGAATTTTTAACCTAAAAGGTCAACCAGAATTAATTTACACGTTGCACCTTTAAAGAAGCACTGAGTTACTGGTGAGAGTTCGATGCAGCTTCCTGCTCAGCGAAATCAGCACCACTCTGTTGCTGGTTCAAGGCTGAACAACTGATTATTTTTAATTCAAGCTCTTTGGATTTATTTGTTTGTTTGTGCCGGATAGAAATCTCTGTGTATCCAAGCCTCACACGGCCGCACCAATAAAATGTTGGGGTTATTAGGAGCGAACAATTCGTAAGCTTTAACTTACTTTTGGATTCTTCAATAAATTCTGTAAATATGGAACTATTTACTGATTTATTAATTAATTAAGATATTCTTAGATATCTTCGGGGCACCACCCTTTAATTAGAAAGGGAAATGAATCCAAAACTCTTATCAGTCTTTCTTGAAGTTCGTAGAATCCTCGGAGCAGAGACTTCTCTTCGACACAACAAAGCTACTGGACACAAAAATCTGAATTTTATAACATTTAATTAACAATTTGTCAAATGAATAAACAGTGGAATAGATGAATAATAACCGTGTGATATGATTGAAGATGGATGTGTTTGCATGTGATGGAGGATGTATGAATGGGGTCCTTTGTTCTCACAAAGGAGTAGTGTGTGTGTGTGTGTGTGTGCGTGTGTATGGATTCAAAATGGAGTCTTGAATACAAGATGGCTGACCCCTTTGTCTGGCTAAAGTGTGGGTGGCAACTTGCACTTTAACTTCCAAAGCACTTAGAATCAGTAGTAACTTAACCTTAAATCACTCAAAACATTTCAAAAGATCATGAAACAACACAAAAGATTAATCACAAATTAATATCTTTTAGTTTCAGCCTGGCCATGACAGAAACCATTTTAAGATACCAAACAATGATCAATAAGCAGTTTATTCTTTCAAAATGACCCGACGGACGTGTTTGGGACGAAAGAGGAAAACACGAAGCTACTTTTTAAGCAATAGCGCGGTTTTATTGCTTATTCTGGACTATAGAGTTAACGGAAGAAGAAGGAGAGAGAGAAAGAGATGAGTTGCTGATCACCAGAAGAGCGAGGCGTCCCTCCCTCTTTGATTTGACGGTTCTCCGTGTTTCTCCGCAGCTTTCGGCATCGTCCGTCGGTTTGATGCTTTCTCCGTTGTTTGGCGTTCACGAGTGTTTCTCCACGGGCTGGACAGAGACAGCAAAGTTTCTTTCTGTGCTGAGTTATAACTTACAGCGTGCTTGATGGAGTTGTTGCTTTCCTCCGCAGTTCTGTGTCCTCAAACATCAGCTGGAGGGGAGCAGAAACGAGCAGATCTGATGGGCTTGCAGTTTAGTTTCCAGCAGTTCCGTGGGCTCAACTTGGGCACTTAGAGCTTCCGCGTGCTCAATTTGTCGGAGCGTTGACAAGCGTGTCCTTACCGCCAGGTATCCTGGGCAAAAGAACAAGGTTTCTTTGTCTCTGCTGAAGATTTATGGTCTTAGTTCGCGGGAAAAGCTCCACGGCTTCCCGCACATGCGCAGAACGTGTTTCTGGTACTAGGCGGTGACATCATCCCAATGCTTCCGTGTGCAAAGCATCATGGGAAATGAAGTTTCTTGGCGCTGATGTGGTTATTTGCTTTTCAGAGCAATTTAAGCACAGTCATTTTGGAGAAAATCACTGCATAGTAATTTCCTCATGAGGTCAGACCCTCAACAGGTGTTTATGATCCTTGTGTTGTCCCAGTCCATTATATGGTTTTCTCTTATGCAGTGATCTGTTACTGCTGACTTCTTTATTGTGCTTTCTGTTTCTTCTTTTGCTGCTCTTGTGTGTTTTCGACTTGCCTCTTTCTCGCACCCCTTTCTATGTTCTATTGTTCGTGTGTTGAGTTGGTGTCCGGTTTCTCCTACGTATGTTTTATTGCAAAGTTTGCATGGGATTTCGTAAATGACTCCACATTTGAGTCCAGCGGATATTTTGTCTTTTGGGTGTACTAGTCTGTTTCTAACTGTTGTTCATGGTTTTGTTGGTGTGTTTATGTTGTGTTTTTTTCATTGTTGCTCTTATTTTTTCTGTTATGCCTCTAATGTATTGTAAGGTTATGACTGGTTTTGGTTCTTGTCTTTCTGGGTTTCTGGTTCTTTGCTTTGGTTGTTCTTTTCTTTCTGTTGTTGTTTGTTGTTTTCCTTTGTTTATTGCACATGTCGGGTATCAGCAGGTCTTTAAAGCATGTTGTATGTGTTTGTCCTCTTGTTTACGGTCTCTTTCTTCTGTTATTATGTTTGCTCGTAATGTTCTGATTACTGATATTTTGTGTATGGTGGGGTGTTCTGATGTCCATAATAGATATTGGTCTGTGTGTGTGGGTTTCCTATATGTGTTTATGTTTAGGGTCCCATCGGTCTGCCTGCTTATTTTCATGTCCATAAATGCTATGCTGCCTTCTGTTTCTGTCTCATAAGTGAACTTTATGCTGCCTGTGTCGTCAATATTATTCAAGTGTTGTGTTAGTGTTTCGGTTTGTCCTTTTGGTATGATTTCCAGTATGTCGTCTACGTAGCGTTTCCATAGTTTTATTTAGCAGTTGGGGGGGGGGGGGGGGGGGGGTGGCTATGGCTTTTTGCTCAAGGTCTTCCATGACAAACTCGCACAGGGTGGCTGACAACGGGTTACCCATGGCGAAGCCTTCCAGTTGTTTGTATATTGTGTTGTCATATGTGAAGTAAAAGGAGTTACCTCTGCAATAAAATATACATAGGAGAAACCGGACGCCAACTCAACACACGAACAATAGAACATAGAAAGGAGTGCGAGAAAGAGGCAAGTTGAAAACACACAAGAGCAGCAACAGAAGAAGCAGAAAGCGCAATAAAGAAATCGGCTGTAACAGATCACTACATAATGGACTGGGACAACACAAGGATCACAAACACCGAACAACAAAAATACAAAAGATGGATAAAAGAAGCAATCGAGATAAGGAGACGTGGATGTGAGACCACGAACAGGGACGACGGAGTGTACACGTTAGACTGCGCATGGGACTGCATCATTGGAGAGGGGAGAGCAGGCAGCAGAGGGCAACAACATCCTCTGCTGCCCACCGATAAACGGAGACGGAAGTGACGCCACCATCAGCGTCAGCCTGAGGAAGTTTGCAGCTGCAAACGAAACATAGCGGGAAAACAGGTAAACAAAACTGCTCTGTGTTTTAAAAAAGAAATACAGCATGGAAGCTGCATAGTGTTGGAACCCAAGTTTTTTTCTTTTTTTATATGTGGTTTTTAGCGGTCGAAGGTTACAATTCTAGACTTCTTCCTATGTGTCATGACTCCCATCCTTTACCCTCATCTGCCTTATCATTTCCTCCTCATTCAGCTCACCTTGTCCTCTCACCAAGCTCCAGCCAAGCCCTGTTTTCCCCAGCAACCTCTGTCAGCTTCAATCAGCTCCATTCATTCCACCTGCTCCTGTAATCAGCCTCATCCCATACACCTGCTTCCCCTGCTATAAAAGAACCAGCCTTCCAGTCAACAGATGCCAGATTATTACAGCCTTGCCAGTAGTTCTCCAGCCATCCACCCTGCCTGATCTTTGCCTCTGGACCTTGTTTTTTGCCTGACCCCTGCCTTGTATCCTGCCTGCCATTTTGACCTTAGCCTGTCTCCGACTCTGTCTCCAGCCTCGCCCATCTGGTAACTCTGCTTGAAATAAAGACTTTTTTATATATATTTTTACTGTGTTGGCGTCTTCACGGGTCTTCTGAGTTCAGTTCCTGACAGAATAATCTGGCCCAAATTCTGACCCTACGCCAACACAGCACTTGGGAGTAACTTTTTTCTCTCTTCATTCCTGTCATGGAGTATCTCACGCTCCTGGACTTCATTGAACTAGAGATGGAGCAGGCGTCACCGTTCTAGGGAACGCGGCTGGCCATCAGGCCACAGCCACGCAGAGGTTCCACTCCTCCTTCCAGGCCTGCTGCGGCCGTCTTGCGCAACAGATACCTGAACACGCAACAGTGGCAGTCCGGGAGACCTTCTACTAATTCATGACCTTCACAGACGCAAGGTTTTGCAGCTACGCCGCTCAAGCCTCGAGTCCCTCCGTCCACGTCCAGCGGTGGTCCCTGGAGACGCACCGCGTCCACGTCCAGCGGTGGTCCCTGGAGATGCACCGCGTCCACGTCCAGTGGTGGTCCCAGGAGGCGCACCGCATCCACGTCCAGCGGTGGTCCCAGGAGTCTCACTGCATCCACGCTCAGTGGGGTTCCTACTTCCGCCTTTTGAAGAGGCTCCACCTGCCCCGGTCCATCGGTGCTTCCAGGGGTTGCATCGCATCCACGTCCAGCGGTGGTCCCAGGGGGCGCATCGCATCCACCTCCAGCGGTGGTCCCAGAGGTCGCACCACATCCTCGTCCGGCAGAGATTCCACCTCCGCCTGTCCAGGTCCAGCGGTAGTTCCCGGGGTCCGCACCACATCCATGTCCAGCAGGGGTCCCGCCTCCATCTGTCCTGCTCCAGCGGTGGTCTCGAAGGTCGCGCCGCATCTTGTCCCAGCGGTGGTCCTGAAGGTCGCACCGCATCCTGCCTCAGTGGTGGTCCCGGGGGACGCATCGCATCCTGCTCTGGCAGTGGTCCCGGGGGCGCATCGCATCCTGCTCTGGCAGTGGTCCCAGGGGACGCATCGCATCCTGCTCTGGCGGTGGTCCCAGGGGACGCATCGCATCCTGCTCTGGCGGTGGTCCCGGGAAACGCATCGCATCCTGCTCTGGCGGTGGTCCCGGAGGACGCATGGCATCCTGCCCTGGCGGTGGTCTCGGAGGACGCATGGCATCCTGCTTCGGCGGTGGTCTCGGAGGACGCATCGCATCCTGCTTCGGCGGTGGTCTCGGAGGACGCATCGCATCCTGCTTCGGCTGTGGTCTCGGAGGACGCATCGCATCCTGTTTCGGCGGTGGTCTCGGAGGACGCATCGCATCCTGCTTCGGCGGTGGTCCTGGAGGACGCATCGCATCCTGTCTCTGTGGTGGTCCAGGTGGACACATCGCATCTTGCTTCGACGGATGAGGTCCAAGGGGCTCCGGCCCAGCCTGTCCAAGGGGCTCCGGCCCAGCCTGTCCAAGGGGCTCCGGCCCAGCCTGTCCAAGGGTCTCAGGTAAAGCCTTTCCACGAGCCTCCAGTCCAAGGGTCGACGCCTCCAGGCTCTGAAGTAGATGCCTCCAGGATCTGAAGTAGATGTCTCCTGCTCTGAAGTGGACGTCTCCTGCCCTGAAGTGGACGTCTCCTGCTCTGAAGTGGACGTCTCCTGCTCTGAAGTGGACGTCTCCTGCTCTGAAGTGGAGGTCTCCTGCTCTGAAGTGGAGGTCTCCTGCTCTGAAGTGGAGGTCTCCTGCTCTGAAGTGGACGTCTCCTGCTCTGAAGAGGACGTCTCCTGCTCTGAAGAGGACGTCTCCTGCTCTGAAGAGGACGTCTCCTGCTCTGAAGAGGACGTCTCCTGCTCTGAAGAGGACGTCTCATGCTCTGAAGAGGACGTCTCATGCTCTCAAGTTCCCCAGTCTCAAGTTCCAGAGTCTACGTCCCCACAAGTCCCAGAGTCTGTGTCCCCTCTTAGTCGTCCTCCTCTAGTGTCCCCTCTTAGTCGTCCTCTTCTGGTGTCCCCTCTTAGTCGTCCTCTTCTGGTGTCCCCTCTTAGTCGTCCTCCTCTGGTGTCCCCTCTTAGTCGTCCTCCTCTGGTGTCCCCTCTTAGTCGTCCTCCTCTGGTGTCCCCTATTAGTCGTCCTCCTCTGGTGTCCCCTCTTAGTCGTCCTCCTCTGGTGTCCCCTCTTAGTCGTCCTCCTCTGGTGTCCCCTCTTAGTCATGGTCCGGTGTCCCCTCTTAGTCATGGTCCAGTTTCCCCTCTTAGTCATGGTCCAGTTTCCCCTCTTTGTCATGGTCCAGTTTCCCCTCTTTGTCATGGTCCAGTTTCCCCTCTTTGTCATGGTCCAATTTCCCCTCTTTGTCATGGTCCAGTTTCCCCTCTTTGTCATGGTCCAGTTTCACCTCTATGTCATGGTCTAGTTTCCCCTCTTTGTCATGGTCCAGTTTCCCCTCTTAGTCTTAGTCCAGAGTCCCCTCTTAGTCCTCGTCCACCAGTGTCCTCTATCACCACACTCCTACAGTCCTGGCTCCTGGTTCTCCGTCGCCGGCCCCCAAGACTCCCACAGTCCAGGCTCCTGGTTCTCCGTTGTCGGCCCCCCAGACTCCCACAGTCCCGGCTCCTGGTTCCCCGTCGCCGGCCCCCCAGACTCCCGCAGTCCCGGCTTCTGGTTCCCCGTCGCCGGCCCCCCAGGCTCCAACAGTCCCGGCTCCTGGTTCCCCGTCGCCGGCCCACCAGGCTCCAACAGTCCCGGCACCTGGTTCCCCATCGCCAGCCCCCCAGACTCTTCTGGCCCTCCTTCCTGGTCCCCCTCCTCCCGCCCTGCTCTGGCCCTCCGTCCTGGTCCCCCTCCTGCCGCCCTGCTCTGGTTTCCTGTGGGCGTCTGGTATCCGCCCTTGAGGGGTTGGGGGGGGGGGGGGGGGGTCTGTCATGACTCCCATCCTTTACCCTCATCTGCCTTATCATTTCCTCCTCATTCAGCTCACCTTGTCCTCTCACCAAGCTCCAGCCAAGCCCTGTTTTCCCCAGCAACCTCTGTCAGCTTCAGTCAGCTCCATTCTTTCCACCTGCTCCTGTAATCAGCCTCATCCAATACACCTGCTTCCCCTGCTATAAAAGAACCAGCCATCCAGTCAACAGATGCCAGATTATTACAGCCTTGCCAGTAGTTCTCCAGCCATCCACCCTGCCTGATCTTTGCCTCTGGACCTTGTTTATTGTCAGACCCCTGCCTTGTATCCTGCCTGCCATTTTGACCTTAGCCTGTCTCCGACTCTGTCTCCAGCCTCGCCCATCTGGTAACTCTGCTTGAAATAAAGACTTTTTTTATATATATATTTACTGTGTTGGCATCTTCACGGGTCTTCTGAGTTCAGTTCCTGACACTATGAGTATATACATGTACCTTGTTCTTATTTTTCTTCAAATTATCCCCTTAAGTATTAGTGCTATTTCTATTCAAAAGCTAATGCTAACTAGCATGCAACCTGAGGTATCTCTGGTCAATGCACTCCAAGTCAAAATGATTAATCCTGGACCACTCCAATTAAAAGTGAAAGGTTGGCTTTTGGGGGCATTACTTTTGGAAAATATGAAATAATTCCTTCCAGTAATTGCAAATAAACAAAACAAGTATTCAAGCAAGTTTTTTTTTCCCTTTTGTTTTTTTTCCTCCTGATATGTAAAAAGTACAATATGTATAGAATGCAGCCACTTCACATATAAGCCCAGCAGACTTTTCCCTCAGAATATTTTATTGTTCATTCTACATCAAGGTGGCCGGTGCCAGTCGTGGTGGCAACCCCCGTACCCGCTGGTGGACACCAGAGGTTCGGGGAGCCGTCAGGCTGAAGAAGGAGGCCTACAGGGCGTGGCTGGTCTGTGGGTCTCCGGAGGCAGCAGACAGGTACCGGATAGCCAAGCGGGGTGCAGCAGTGGCAGTTGCCGAGGCAAAATCTCGGGTGTGGGAGGAGTTTGGTGAGGCCATGGAGAAAGACTATCGATCAGCTCCAAAGAGGTTCTGGCAAACTGTTCGGCGCCTCAGGAGAGGAAGGCAGCAACTCGCTCACACTGTTTACAGTGGGGATGGGGAGCTGCTGACGTCAACTGAGGCTATAGTCGGACGGTGGAAGGAATACTTTGAGGAGCTCCTCAATCCCACCAATGCGCATTCCGAGGAGGAACCAGAGCTGGGAGGCCTGGGGATGGACTGTCCGATCTCGGGGGCAGAAGTTGCTGAGGTAGTCAAACAACTACACAGCGGCGGAGCCCCGGGGGCGGATGAGGTTCGTCCTGGGTATCTCAAGGCTATGGATGTTGTAGGGCTGTCATGGTTGACACGTCTCTACAACATTGCGTGGTCATCGGGGGCAGTTCCTAGGGAGTGGCAGACCGGGGTGGTGGTCCCCATCTTTAAGAAGGGTGACCTGAGGGTGTGTTCCAACTATAGGGGGATCACACTCCTCAGCCTCCCTGCAAAGGTCTACTCCAAGGTACTGGAGAGGAGGGTCCGATCGATAGTTGAATCTCAGATAGAGGAGGAGCAATGTGGTTTTCGTCCTGGCCGTGGAACTGTGGACCAGCTCTATACCCTTGCAAGGGTGATGGAGGGGGCATGGGAGTTTGCCCAACCAATCCACATGTGCTTTGTGGATTTGGAGAAGGCTTATGACCGTGTCCCCAGGGGCACCCTGTGGGGGGCGCTCCAGGAGTATGGGGTGGGTGGCTTTCTGTTAAGGGCCATTCAGTCCCTTTACCAGAGGAGCGTGAGTTTGGTTAGCATAGCCGGTAGTAAGTCGGACCTGTTCCCAGTGAGGGTTGGACTCCGCCAGGGCTGCCCTTTGTCACCGGTTCTGTTCATCACTTTTATGGACAGAATTTCTAGACGCAGCCGTGGTGTGGAGTGTGTCGAGTTTGGTGGCAGGAGAATCTCGTCTCTGCTTTTTGCGGATGATGTGGTCCTCCTAGCTTCATCCAGCTCTGACCTTCAGCTCTTGCTGGGTAGGTTCGCGGCCAAATGTGAAGCGGCTGGGATGAGGATCAGCACCTCCAAATCTGAGACCATGGTTCTCGACCGGAAAAGGGTGGCTTGCCACCTCCGGGTCGGGGGAGAGGTCCTACCTCAAGTGGAAGAGTTTAAGTATCTCGGGGTCTTGTTCACGAGTGAGGGTAGGAGGGATCGGGAGATCGACAGGCGGATTGGTTCGGCGTCTGCAGTGATGCGGACGCTGAGCCGATCTGTCGTGGGGGAGAGGGAGCTGAGCCAGAAAGCCAGGCTCTCGATTTACCGGTCGATCTACGTCCCAATCCTCACCTATGGTCATGAGCTTTGGGTAATGACCGAAAGAACGAGATCGCGGATACAAGCGGCCGAAATGAGTTTTCTCCGTAGGGTGGCCGGGCTCAGCCTTAGAGATAGGGTGAGGAGCTCGGACATTCGGGAGGGACTCGGAGTAGAACCGCTGCTCCTCCGGATCGAAAGGAGCCAGTTGAGGTGGTTTGGGCATCTGGTCAGGATGCCTCCTGGACGCCTCCCCGGGGAGGTGTTTCGGGCATGTCCTGCCGGCAGAAGGCCCCCGGGTCGACCCAGGACACGTTGGAGAGGTTACATCTCCAATCTGGTCCGGGAACGCCTTGGGGTCCTGCCGGAGGAGCTGGTGGACAAGGCCGGGGAGAGGACGGCCTGGAGCTCCCTACTTGGGATGCTGCCCCCGCGACCCGGACCCGGATAAGCGGAGGAAGACGAGACGAGATTCTACATCAGTTGGTCATTGGACAAACTGCCTCCAGTCAGTTCTTAGTTTGTAGGATACATTTATGACCAAAGAACACATTTCACACTGCTACAGACTGACAGAGCTGCCAAATCGAATGTAAAAATATCTATTTTATTAGTTTAGTTTATTTCAAACAAAGAGAACATACATAATTTTTTTTAAGTACCACAAACAGAAAAAATACATATGATCCCTTCTGTGTTTGAAAAGGAGTAGGCTGAAGTGGAAACTTATATATCCCTACCCCTTTATACAAGTAATTTTTACTTGTTTACTAAATCTAACACAAAACCTACATTAAAACAAACAAAATGGTACAAGTCACGAAAAAACCACCAAATTATATGGAAAAAACAAAAAAGAAAAAAAACATCTTTTTACAATTGATGCAATTTACTTTTCCTTGGAATAAAGGACACCCACATAAATCATCTATTTTCCACTATATACTTGTTCAGAATATGTTTTTTATAATTCATTTTAAACACATTTATAGTTGTACTTTGATTTCTTCTTCTAAATTGTTCCATAATTTAACCCCTATTATTGTGATACACATCTGTTTTAATGTTGTTCTAAACTTATGTATCTTTTTTTTTTTTTTTTTTTTTATCTTAAAATGAACGAGTCTTCACTAGTACCATGCAGACGCACACCTATCTGGAACAATCCTGACATTTTGCAAAACAACAAAATGATGAACCTTCCGGACTGGAAAAATAAAGGAATCCTATACCTGGAACACATATATGAAGGATTGGACTTCATCCCATTTAATCAAATAGTCTCCCAATTTGGAATGGATAAGAATAGCTTTTTAGAATATCACCAAATTAAATCTGTAGTCAAACAACAATTTATGCTCAATAAAATAGAATTACAAACACCACCAAGGGTATTAGACTTTTATAATCTCAAACCCCCCAAACTACTGTCTAAAGTATATAAGACACTGTCCAAAATAGACGATAAAATTGCAATCCCTATTGAAAAATGGGAGGTGGATCTATCATTTAGCTTTGACCAGGACTTCTGGTCCCAAACTTGTTTAAAAACTTTTAAAATGATCAGACACCCCAATTTACAATTAATTCAGTACAAAATTCTACACAGAGTACACTATACAGGTCATCGGATGTTCAAGATGGGGTTTGTGTCGTCTGACACCTGTACACACTGCACAAACAACATTTCTGACAATTACATACATGCACTGTGGTCCTGCCCACCTGTCCAGGAATTTTGGGGTAGAGTATGTGAGGATTTGTCAAAATGTCTGAAATGTCATATCCCAACTTCCCCCTCTCTTTGTTTACTGGGACAGCTGCACGATGTCCCGATTGCAACATCTTTGGTTCACGTGGTTCTGACTGCCATACGCATCGCTAAGAAAACTATCCTCTTGAATTGGAAAAATAGAGAAAGTCTCTGCATTAACCAGTATAGAAATTTTTTGTTAGATCATATTGCACTTGATATAGCCTCTGCTTCCACTTCAGATGAATCTCTCTGGGCTCCTTTGATCGGTTCCATCACATAGCGAGGGTGGGGGGCCATTGATGTTGTCCTGCGGGATGGTGTGGGTGGGGGGGTGTCGGGTCTGAGTTTGGAGTATCCAGATGTTCCCTGGAGGTGGGTTCGCTGGGGGTGTCTGGGACTGGGGGGCTGTTGCCCCCCTCTGGAGGTGCTTGGGTTGCCTAGGGGGGTGGACTGCTGGCGGTTGTGAGTGGGGCCCCTTGGGGATCTTGGCGGCGGCCATGGGTCACTGCCTGGCGGTTGCAATACCCCTGGGCGGGTCTGGGTGGGGGCCTGGGGGCTCGGGGTTTGGGGGTGGCCGGCCCCGTGTGGGGATCTGGGCGGGGCCTTGGGGGTCGGGTCCTGACATGTATGCTGCCGGGAAGAAGGCAGGAACACTCAGCAGTGCCTGGCCCGGGTTCGGGGGCATCAGGTAGACCTTGGCTCCTCTGCCGTTCCATCACAGGGGAGGGGGAGGTCCAGGACGGGGAGGACCAAACCTTACCTGGATGTCCCATGTCTTATATATTCTGGAAGTTGTGCAAATGCAGGGGTGGGCATAGATATTCTGCTGGGATGGGGCTGGGTTGGTGCCCTCGGACTCCGTGAGGCTCTGTAATGCTGCTGCTTTGGGCCCTGGCAGGATGGGCTGGGGTCTCCATGCCCTGGGTGACAGTTTGACAACAGAGGTGCCTATTGGAGCCAGTAGGGGAGCTGGCTCCCTGGAGGGCTAAGCCCAACCAGCCATTCCTCCCCATCCCCGCATATTTCTCTCCTCCTGCTCCCTCACATCATCACACAAACATACACATAGGACCTTGGGGGGTGGGCAAGTCAGGGAGTGCGGGTATGGACCCCATTTCCGCATTCCTGTGGCAACCTGCCCCCCAATTTTATTTGCACCTTATACACTTCCACTGACGACATTCCACACAAACACACACTTAGGGCCTTGGGAGTGAGCACATTCAACGGCATTTGGCAGGGGGATATTTCAGCCTCCTCCCGAGTGCCGGTGCCCACTTCCAATTTTAAACCGCACTTAGACACTGATGGCTGAGGGTGTAAGTGGGGTGGTGCAGTGGCATCAGCTGGCATATGCCGGATGATGCCCGCACTGCCCACTCACCACAGCCATGGAATACACCTCATGATCACACAACACTATATTGGAGCAGGTGGAGGGAGACTAGGGGTCTTAGCCACCTCTGTTGTTGCTAGGCTTCCTGGGGCTGGAGGCTAGGAGGGAGATCTGGCCGTCTGGTTGGGGTCTGGGGTGGTGGGTTGCTGTGCTCAGCGTTGGGCGGGGGAGCCTGCTCATCAGCACCCCAGCAGAAAGGGTCAAACTCTGGTTACCGGTGATGGTTGTACCCCATGTGCAGCAGTACCGGGACTAGAGTTAATAGGGTGTGTATGGGGAGCATGAGTGAGTGTCCGGCGTGCATTTTTGTAAGTCTTGGGTTGTATGTGCATGTGTGAGCATGAGGGAGGGAGTGTGTGACTGTGTTTGTGTATGACTGTATATTTCAGGTGGGGCCTTTGGGTCCTCCCCTCTCCTGGAACTTCTCTTGATGATATAGATCTTTGTCCCCCCTCCCCCTGCCACATCTGGTGTGGGGGCTTGTGCCATGGTCTGCCTGAGTGTTCGTGGCAACCGGGTCTGGGGGTTTAAGATTTTGGCATCTGCCTGATAGATCCCGGTGGCTGCCTGGTGGGGTCTGGGTCCCTGGGCTCTGCTGGGTCTCCGGCGGGGGTGGTCACCCCTGGGTCCCGGGTCGCTGGGTCCCGGGCTCGGCCGGCTAGGGGGTGGGAGGCTGCGGGCGGGCCTGTGGGCTTGCCGCTGATATCTCCAGGGACTCTGCCGGCTGCTGGTTGTGGCCCCCCGGGGCGATCCTCTGTGCCTCTCGAGGGGGGCGGGGGCCTTTCTGGTTGCAGTCTCCTTGGGGTTCCTTTATTCTGGGGCAACGCCTGGATCTCTGGGACTTGGAGCTCCCCTCGTCTCCTGCGCATCTTTGGGGGGCGGATCTGTGGTCCCTCACACTCTCTGTTGGACGCTCCTATAGAGAAACCTTAAATAAACAAGCGCGTGTACACACACAGGTGCTCACATGGTGCTCTCAAAAGTATGGGCTTGGGCACGTTCAACACATGTCTTAAGACTATGGGGGGCACTTAATGCATTGCGATTTATTATTGTGATTATTCAGTCAAGCAATGTTGATTATATGTATGTATATGTGTGTATATATATGTATATATATATATATATATATATATATATATGTATATATATATATATGTATGTATGTATATATATGTATATATATATATATATATTGTTTTTTTTGTTTTTTTTTTCATCAAGTTGACGCAGTGATAGGTAGATCTTGTTGTATTGTTGTTGTGTCCCTTTTTTGTGTCCTTTGTTTTTTTTTTTTTGTCTTTTTCTGCAGGTTTAGAAGCAGACTCTTGTTCACTGTTTATTTTTGTGGAAACCCCCCCCCCCCTCCTCTCTCTCCACCTTTTCTCTTCCTTTCTCTTTCACCTCTGTCTCCGTGTCTGGTCGGAATTACAAAGCATTCAACAACAATAACAATAAAGTTTTAAGTATCAGGCGTGACATTAAAAGCAAACGCTTTGATGCTCCACCTGAGAATAAATCTGTAAGGCTTGTTACCAGCATTCAGACATCAATTCTGCTTGCTTCACAGCCAGACAGGACACGGTAAAAAAAAAAAAAAAACTTATGTATCTTTAAGTTTAGTGTCCCTCTCAGGTTATATCCTCCTTCTCTCTCTGTGAACAGTTTCTGTATTTTATCAGGCATTAATTTATTTCTTACTTTGTACATTATTTGTGCTGTTTTGTATTTAACCAAGTCCTGGAACTTCATCGTCCGCGTTTTAATAAAAAGTTCATTTGTGTGATCCAAATATCCTGCATTTGTTATTAATCTGATAGCCCTTTTCTGCATTGTCGTTATTGTTTGTAAATGACTTTTGTACGTATTTCCCCAGACCTCTACACAATAGCTCAAATATGGCAGTAGCATTGTATTGTATAACATATAAAGTGCTTTCTGATTAAAAATATACTTAGCTTTCCCCAATATAGCAATGCCCCATGCAAGCTTCCCCCTAACATATTTGATGTGTGGCTTCCAACAGATTCTGCTGTCTATGACGACCCCAAGAAATTTTATTTCATATACTCTCTCAGTTTTTACATTATTAATTACTATATCTAATTCATTGTATCTTCTTTCATTACCAAACAACATAAATTTTGTTTTCTCTAAATTTAGTGACAGTTTATTTACATCAAACCATTTTTTTAATTTATTTATTTCCTGTGTGACCACATCCAGGACCTGGTGCAATTCCACACCCGAGCAAAAAACATATGTGTCATCTGCAAACAATACAAACTTGAACACTTGTGAAACCCTACAAATGTCATTTATGTACATTATGAATAGTTTAGGTCCTAAGACTGATCCTTGAGGTACCCCACATTGTATCTCTCTTAGTCCTGATTTATGTTGATTTATTTGCACATATTGTTGTCTATTTGATAAATAACTTTTTATCCAGTCCAATACTATACCCCTGAAACCATATTTTTCCATTTTTCTCATCAATGCGTCATGGTTTACTGTATCGAAAGCTTTCTTCAGATCTAAAAACAACCCTATTGCATGCTTCTTTTTGTCAATGCATTCTGTTATTTCCTCATTAAGATCAATCAGTGCCTGGACTGTTGACCTATTATTCCTGAAGCCATACTGGCATTCCGTCAGCAACTCACATTGATCAACGAAATTATCAAATCTTTTAACAAACAGCTTTTCTAATATTTTGGAAAATTGTGATAGTATTGAAACAGGTCTATAATTTGTAAATTGATGCTTATCTCCTGTCTTGTAAATAGGAATTACCCTTGCTACTTTCATGTTATTCGGAAAAAAAACCCTTTTGAAAAGAAAGATTACAAATGTGTGTTAATGGTTTTACAATGCCCTCAATCACACATTTCAGTGTTTTCATGTCAATATCGTTCCAGTCTGTACTGGTTTTATTCTTCATATTTCTAACTATCTCATAAATCTCCTTCTCATCAACTGCTCTTAAAAAAACAGAATTTTTATTTCTTTCAACATACCCTGTGGCATCCGTTTGTATCTCATCAACTATTATTTTTTCCTCCAATTTAGATCCTATGCTCACAAAATATTTGTTGAATTCATCCACTGCTTCATTCATGTTTGTAATATTATTTTTTCTCTCTATAAAATGTTGTGGATAGTTATTTTCCCCTGTCTCTTTCCTAATTACGCCATTTAATACTTTCCAGATGCCTTTTATGTTGTTTCTATTGTGCTCTAACTTTTTAATAAAATATTCACGTTTACAGCTTCTGACTATATTTATGAGTTTGTTTTGATATCTTTTGTACTTTTGTTCTGCTTCTGTCGTTCTGTTTTTTATAAATTCTCGGTAAAGTGTGTTTTTCTTATTGCAGCATTGCAGCATGCATTTACTGTCATGCTGAGTGTTTTTGTCAGTTGTAATGACTTACTGATGCTGTTACTACTGGTAGTGTGGCTTCTGGCAAAAAAATTGAGTTTACAGGTTCCAAAGGGGAAATTTCAGAGGATCTGACATCTATGGTAAAAATTTGCACTGAAATTTACAGTTAGATGAAACTGCAACCTTGCATGTAGATGGACATTGCATTGTCTGGCCCAGCCTAAATAGAAAGAAAGTGTAGCAAACTGACCCTTATAGAAAAAATATTTTAAGCTTTGATTCGTTCACCAATCCCCATAGCACAATTTTACCTAAGTTCATTAGTTGTGCAGTATTTGAAGATAGTAAACAGCTATGATCGTAGAGATCTTTGTATATGTACAGCTTTGTATATCCTTTTGTGTAAGGGCTGTAGCATAGTCAACCTGCAACTAAAAGTTTTTCATGATTGCACTGAATACAAAATAAAAAGAGACCTCAGCAGAGTGCCATTTCTGTACATGAATGTGTTTTCTTTTTTTTTTTTACATACTTTTAATGGTTAGCTTTCATTTTCACAATGTTTCTGTCTCAGTCGTTCATTTTATGTTATGGCAACTCGGTGGTAGCTCTAATTTGGCAGTCAGTTCCAGTGGTCTAGATGTGGGCACCCAAGGCCTCCCATGTTCCACAATTTGACCCAAACGAGTCGATGCATCCTTAAGCCTGCGTTCCCACCGTGCCCTTAGACAGGCCGAGTCCCCTCAAGTGTCCCGGTCTAAAGAGTCCCCTCAAGAGTCCCGGTCTCAAGAGTTCCGTCAAGTGTCCCGGTCTCAAGAGTCCCCTCAAGTGTTCCAGTCTCAAGTGTTCCGGTCTAAAGAGTCCCATAAAGTGTTCCGGTCTCAAAAGTCCCCTCAAGTGTGCCTGTCTCAAGAGTCCCCACAAGTGTGCCTGTCTCAAGAGTCCCCTCAAGTGTTCCGGTCTCAAGGGTCCCCTCAAGTGTTCCGGTCTCAACTGTTCCGGTCTTAAGTGTTCTGGTCTCAAGAGTCCCCACAAAGTGTTCCTGTCTAAAGATTCCCCACAAGTGTTCCTGTCTAAAGAGTCTCCAAAAGTGTGCCTCTCTCAAGAGTCCCCTCAAGTGTGCCTGTCTCAAGAGTCCCCACAAGTGTGCCCATCTCAAGAGTCCCCACAAGTCTGCCTGTCTCAAGAGTCCCCACAAGTCTGCCTGTCTCAAGAGTCCCCACAAGTGTGCCTGTCTCAAGAGTCCCCAAAAGTGTTCAGGTCTCAAGAGTCCCCACAAGTATTCCTGTCTCAAGAGTCCCGACAAGTGTTCCGGTCTCAAGAGTCCCCTCAAGTGTTCCGGTCTCAAGAGTCCCCACAAGTGTGCCTGTCTTAAGAGTCCCCACAAGTATGCCTGTCTCAAGAGTCCCCACAAGTGTTCCTGTCTCAAGTGTTCCGGTCTCAAGAGTCCCCTCAAGTGTTCTGGTCTCAAGAGTCCCCTCAAGTGTCTGGGTCTCAAGAGTCCCCTCAAGTGTTCCGGTCTCAAGAGTCCCCTCAAGTGTTCCAGTCTCAAGAGCCCCCTCAAGTGTTCCAGTCTAAAGAGTCCCCTCAAGTGTTCCGGTCTCAAGTGTTCCGGTCTCAAGAGTCCCCTCAAGTGTTCCGGTCTCAAGAGTCCCCTCAAGTGTTCCGGTCTCAATAGTCCCCTCAAGTGTTCCAGTCTCAAGAGTCCCCCCAAGTGTTCCGATCTCAAGTGTTCCGGTCTCAAGAGTCCCCACAAGGGTTCCGGTCTCAATAGTCCCCACAAGTGTTCCGGTCTCAATAGTCCCCACAAGTGTTCCGGTCTCAAGAGTCCCCACAAGTGTTCTGGTCTCAAGTGTTCCAGTTTCAAGAGTCCCCTCAAGTGTTCCGGTCTCAAGTATTCCGGTCTCAAGAGTCCCCTCAAGTGTCTCGGTCTCAACAGTCCCCTCAAATGTTCCAGTCTCAAGAGTCCCCTCAAGTGTTCCGGTCTCAAGAGTCCCCTCAAGTGTTCCGGTCTCAAGAGTCCCCACAAGTGTTCCGGTCTCAAGTGTTCCAGTCTCAAGAGTCCCCTCAAGTGTTCCGGTCTCAAGTGTTCCGGTCTCAAGAGTCCCCTCAAGTGTTCCGGTCTCAAGTGTTCCAGTCTCAAGAGTCCCCTCAAGTGTTCCGGTCTCAAGTGTTCCGGTCTCAAGAGTCCCCTCAAGTGTCTTGGTCTCAAGAGTCCCCTCAAGTGTTCCGGTCTCAAGAGTCCCCTCAAGTGTTCCGGTCTCAAGAGTCCCCACAAGTGTTCCGGTCTCAAGAGTCCCCTCAAGTGTTCCGGTCTCAAGTGTTCCGGTCTCAAGAGTACCCGCAACTGTTCCGGTCTCAAGAGTCCCAACAACTGTTCCAGTGTCAAGAGTCCCCACAAGTGTTCCGGTCTCAAGAGTCCCCTCAAGTTTTCCGGTCTCATGAGTCCCCAAAAGTATTCCTGTCTCAAGAGTCCCCACAAAGTGTTCCTGTCTCAAGGGTCCCCACCAATGTGCGTGTCTCAAGAGTCCCCTCAAGTGTGCCTGTCTCAAGAGTCCCCTCAAGTGTTCCGGTCTCAGGAATCCCCACAAGTGTTCCGGTCTCAAGTGTTCCGGTCTCAAGAGTCCCCTCAAGTGTTCCGGTCTCAAGTGTTCCGGTCTCAAGAGTCCCCTCAAGCGTTCCAGTCTCAAGAGTCCCCTCAAGGGTTCTGGTCTCAAGAGTCCCCTCAAGTGTCGCGGTCTCAAGAGTCCCCTCAAGTGTTCCGGTCTAAAGAGTCCCCTCAAGTGTTCCGGTCTCAAGAGTCCCCTCATGTGTTCCGGTCAAAAGTGTTCCGGTCTCAAGAGTCTCCTCAAGTGTTCTGGTCTCAAGAGTCCCCTCAAGTGTCTCGGTCTCAAGAGTCCCCTCAAGTGTTCCGGTCTCCAGAGTCCCCTCAAGTGTTCCGGTCTCAAGAGTCCCCTCAAGTGTTCTGGTCTCAAGTGTTCCGGTCTCAAGAGTCCCCACAAGTGTTCCGGTCTCAGGAGTCCCCCCAAGTGTTCCTGTCTCAAGTGTTCCGGTCTCAAGAGTCCCCACAAGTGTTCCGGTCTCCATAGTCCCCACAAGTAGTCTGGTCTCAATAGTCCTCTCAAGTGTTCCGGTCTAAAGAGTCCCCTCAAGTGTTCTGGTCTCAAGGGTCCCCTCAGGTGTTCCGGTCTCAACTGTTCCGGTCTTAAGTGTTCTGGTCTCAAGAGTCCCCACAAAGTGTTCCTGTCTAAAGATTCCCCACAAGTGTTCCTGTCTAAAGAGTCTCCAACAGTGTGCCTCTCTCAAGAGTCCCCTCAAGTGTGCCTGTCTCAAGAGTCCCCACAAGTGTGCCCATCTCAAGAGTCACCACAAGTCTGCCTGTCTCAAGAGTCCCCACAAGTCTGCCTGTCTCAAGAGTCCCCACAAGTGTGCCTGTCTCAAGAGTCCCCAAAAGTGTTCAGGTCTCAAGAGTCCCCACAAGTGTTCCTGTCTCAAGAGTCCCGACAAGTGTTCCGGTCTCAAGAGTCCCCTCAAGTGTTCCGGTCTCAAGAGTCCCCACAAGTGTGCCTGTCTTAAGAGTCCCCACAAGTATGCCTGTCTCAAGAGTCCCCACAAGTGTTCCTGTCTCAAGTGTTCCGGTCTCAAGAGTCCCCTCAAGTGTTCTGGTCTCAAGAGTCCCCTCAAGTGTGTGGGTCTCAAGAGTCCCCTCAAGTGTTCCGGTCTCAAGAGTCCCCTCAAGTGTTCCAGTCTCAAGAGCCCCCTCAAGTGTTCCAGTCTAAAGAGTCCCCTCAAGTGTTCCGGTCTCAAGTGTTCCGGTCTCAAGAGTCCCCTCAAGTGTTCCGGTCTCAAGAGTGCCCTCAAGTGTTCCGGTCTCAATAGTCCCCTCAAGTGTTCCAGTCTCAAGAGTCCCCCCAAGTGTTCCGATCTCAAGTGTTCCGGTCTCAAGAGTCCCCACAAGGGTTCCGGTCTCAATAGTCCCCACAAGTGTTCCGGTCTCAATAGTCCCCACAAGTGTTCCGGTCTCAAGAGTCCCCACAAGTGTTCTGGTCTCAAGAGTCCCTAAAGTGGTCCGGTCTCAAGAGTCCCCACAAGTGTTCCGGTATCAAGAGTCCCCACAAGTGTTCCGGTCTCAAGTGTTCCAGTTTCAAGAGCCCCCTCAAGTGTTCCGATCTCAAGTGTTCCGGTCTCAAGAGTCCCCTCAAGTGTTCCGGTCTCAAGAGTCCCCTCAAGTGTCTCGGTCTCAACAGTCCCCTCAAGTGTTCCAGTCTCAAGAGTCCCCTCAAGTGTTCCGGTCTCAAGAGTCCCCTCAAGTGTTCCGGTCTCAAGAGTCCCCACAAGTGTTCCGGTCTCAAGTGTTCCAGTCTCAAGAGTCCCCTCAAGTGTTCCGGTCTCAAGTGTTCCGGTCTCAAGAGTCCCCTCAAGTGTTCCGGTCTCAAGTGTTCCAGTCTCAAGAGTCCCCTCAAGTGTTCCGGTCTCAAGTGTTCCAGTCTCAAGAGTCCCCTCAAGTGTTCCGGTCTCAAGAGTCTCCTCAAGTGTCTTGGTCTCAAGAGTCCCCTCAAGTGTTCCGGTCTCAAGAGTCCCCTCAAGTGTTCCGGTCTCAAGAGTCCCCACAAGTGTTCCGGTCTCAAGAGTCCCCTCAAGTGTTCCGGTCTCAAGTGTTCCGGTCTCAAGAGTACCCGCAACTGTTCCGGTCTCAAGAGTCCCCACAACTGTTCCAGTGTCAAGAGTCCCCACAAGTGTTCCGGTCTCAAGAGTCCCCTTAAGTTTTCCGGTCTCATGAGTCCCCACAAGTATTCCTGTCTCAAGAGTCCCCACAAAGTGTTCCTGTCTCAAGGGTCCCCACCAATGTGCGTGTCTCAAGAGTCCCCTCAAGTGTTCCGGTCTCAGGAATCCCCACAAGTGTTCCGGTCTCAAGTGTGCCTGTCTCAAGAGTCCCCTCAAGTGTTCCGGTCTCAAGAGTCCCCTCAAGTGTTCCGGTCAAAAGTGTTCCGGTCTCAAGAGTCTCCTCAAGTGTTCTGGTCTCAAGAGTCCCCTCAAGTGTCTCGGTCTCAAGAGTCCCCTCAAGTGTTACGGTCTAAAGAGGCCCCTCAAGTGTTCCGGTCTCAAGAGTCCCCTCAAGTGTTCCGGTCTCAAGAGTCTCCTCAAGTGTTCTGGTCTCAAGAGTCCCCTCAAGTGTCTCGGTCTCAAGAGTCCCCTCAAGTGTTCCGGTCTCAAGTGTTCCGCTCTCAAGAGTCTCCTCAAGTGTTCTGGTCTCAAGAGTCCCCTTAAGTGTCTCGGTCTCAAGAGTCCCCTCAAGTGTTCCGGTCTCAAGAGTCCCCTCAAGTGTTCCAGTCTCAAGAGTCCTCTCAAGTGTTCCGGTCTCAAGTGTTCCAGTTTCAAGAGTCCCCTCAAGTGTTCCGGTCTCAAGTGTTCCGGTCTCAAGAGTCCCCTCAAGTGTTCCGGTCTCAAGAGTCCCCTCAAGTGTCTCGGTCTCAACAGTCCCCTCAAGTGTTCCAGTCTCAAGAGTCCCCTCAAGTGTTCCGGTCTCAAGAGTCCCCTCAAGTGTTCCGGTCTCAAGAGTCCCCACAAGTGTTCCGGTCTCAAGTGTTCCAGTCTCAAGAGTCCCCTCAAGTGTTCCGGTCTCAAGTGTTCCGGTCTCAAGAGTCCCCTCAAGTGTTCCGGTCTCAAGTGTTCCAGTCTCAAGAGTCCCCTCAAGTGTTCCGGTCTCAAGTGTTCCAGTCTCAAGAATCCCCTCAAGTGTTCCGGTCTCAAGAGTCTCCTCAAGTGTCTTGGTCTCAAGAGTCCCCTCAAGTGTTCCGGTCTCAAGAGTCCCCTCAAGTGTTCCGGTCTCAAGAGTCCCCACAAGTGTTCCGGTCTCAAGAGTCCCCTCAAGTGTTCCGGTCTCAAGTGTTCCGGTCTCAAGAGTACCCGCAACTGTTCCGGTCTCAAGAGTCCCCACAACTGTTCCAGTGTCAAGAGTACCCACAAGTGTTCCGGTCTCAAGAGTCCCCTCATGTTTTCCGGTCTCATGAGTCCCCACAAGTATTCCTGTCTCAAGAGTCCCCACAAAGTGTTCCTGTCTCAAGGGTCCCCACCAATGTGCGTGTCTCAAGAGTCCCCTCAAGTGTGCCTGTCTCAAGAGTCCCCTCAAGTGTTCCGGTCTCAGGAATCCCCACAAGTGTTCCGGTCTCAAGTGTTCCGGTCTCAAGAGTCCCCTCAAGTGTTCCGGTCTCAAGTGTTCCGGTCTCAAGAGTCCCCTCAAGCGTTCCAGTCTCAAGAGTCCCCTCAAGGGTTCTGGTCTCAAGTGTCCCCTCAAGTGTCTCGGTCTCAAGAGTCCCCTCAAGTGTTACGGTCTAAAGAGTCCCCTCAAGTGTTCCGGTCTCAAGAGTCCCCTCAAGTGTTCCGGTCAAAAGTGTTCCGGTCTCAAGAGTCTCCTCAAGTGTTCTGGTCTCAAGAGTCCCCTCAAGTGTCTCGGTCTCAAGAGTCCCCTCAAGTGTTACGGTCTAAAGAGGCCCCTCAAGTGTTCCGGTCTCAAGAGTCCCCTCAAGTGTTCCGGTCTCAAGAGTCTCCTCAAGTGTTCTGGTCTCAAGAGTCCCCTCAAGTGTCTCGGTCTCAAGAGTCCCCTCAAGTGTTCCGGTCTCAAGAGTCCCCTCAAGTGTTCCGGTCTCAAGAGTCCCCTCAAGTGTTCTGGTCTCAAGTGTTCCGGTCTCAAGAGTCCCCACAAGTGTTCCGGTCTCAGGAGTCCCCCCAAGTGTTCCTGTCTCAAGTGTTCCGGTCTCAAGAGTCCCCACAAGTGTTCCGGTCTCCATAGTCCCCACAAGTGTTCTGGTCTCAATAGTCCTCTCAAGTGTTCCGGTCTCAAGAGTCCCCTCAAGTGTTCTGGTCTCAAGAGTCCCCACAAATGTTCTGGTCTCAAGAGTCCCCTCAAGTGTTCCGGTCTCAAGAGTCCCTTCAACTGTTCCGGTCTCAAGAGTCCCCTCAAGTGTTCCAGTCTCAAGAGTCCTCTCAAGTGTTCCGGTCTCAAGTGTTCCTGTCTCAAGAGTCCCCTCAAGTCATCCGGTCTCAAGTGTTCTGGGCTCAAGTGATCCGTTCTCAAGTGTTCCGGTCTCAAGAGTCCCCTCAAGTGTTCCGGTCTCAAGAGTCCCCACAAGGGTTCCGGTCTCAATAGTCCCCACAAGTGTTCCGGTCTCAATAGTCCCCACAAGTGTTCCGGTCTCAAGAGTCCCCACAAGTTTTCTGGTCTCAAGAGTCCCTAAAGTGTTCCGGTCAAAAGTGTTCCGGTCTCAAGAGTCTCCTCAAGTGTTCTGGTCTCAAGAGTCCCCTCAAGTGTCTCGGTCTCAAGAGTCCCCTCAAGTGTTACGGTCTAAAGAGGCCCCTCAAGTGTTCCGGTCTCAAGAGTCCCCTCAAGTGTTCCGGTCTCAAGAGTCTCCTCAAGTGTTCTGGTCTCAAGAGTCCCCTCAAGTGTCTCGGTCTCAAGAGTCCCCTCAAGTGTTCCGGTCTCAAGTGTTCCGCTCTCAAGAGTCTCCTCAAGTGTTCTGGTCTCAAGAGTCCCCTTAAGTGTCTCGGTCTCAAGAGTCCCCTCAAGTGTTCCGGTCTCAAGAGTCCCCTCAAGTGTTCCAGTCTCAAGAGTCCTCTCAAGTGTTCCGGTCTCAAGTGTTCCAGTTTCAAGAGTCCCCTCAAGTGTTCCGGTCTCAAGTGTTCCGGTCTCAAGAGTCCCCTCAAGTGTTCCGGTCTCAAGAGTCCCCTCAAGTGTCTCGGTCTCAACAGTCCCCTCAAGTGTTCCAGTCTCAAGAGTCCCCTCAAGTGTTCCGGTCTCAAGAGTCCCCTCAAGTGTTCCGGTCTCAAGAGTCCCCACAAGTGTTCCGGTCTCAAGTGTTCCAGTCTCAAGAGTCCCCTCAAGTGTTCCGGTCTCAAGTGTTCCGGTCTCAAGAGTCCCCTCAAGTGTTCCGGTCTCAAGTGTTCCAGTCTCAAGAGTCCCCTCAAGTGTTCCGGTCTCAAGTGTTCCAGTCTCAAGAATCCCCTCAAGTGTTCCGGTCTCAAGAGTCTCCTCAAGTGTCTTGGTCTCAAGAGTCCCCTCAAGTGTTCCGGTCTCAAGAGTCCCCTCAAGTGTTCCGGTCTCAAGAGTCCCCACAAGTGTTCCGGTCTCAAGAGTCCCCTCAAGTGTTCCGGTCTCAAGTGTTCTGGTCTCAAGAGTACCCGCAACTGTTCCGGTCTCAAGAGTCCCCACAACTGTTCCAGTGTCAAGAGTCCCCACAAGTGTTCCGGTCTCAAGAGTCCCCTCATGTTTTCCGGTCTCATGAGTCCCCACAAGTATTCCTGTCTCAAGAGTCCCCACAAAGTGTTCCTGTCTCAAGGGTCCCCACCAATGTGCGTGTCTCAAGAGTCCCCTCAAGTGTGCCTGTCTCAAGAGTCCCCTCAAGTGTTCCAGTCTCAGGAATCCCCACAAGTGTTCCGGTCTCAAGTGTTCCGGTCTCAAGAGTCCCCTCAAGTGTTCCGGTCTCAAGTGTTCCGGTCTCAAGAGTCCCCTCAAGCGTTCCAGTCTCAAGAGTCCCCTCAAGGGTTCTGGTCTCAAGTGTCCCCTCAAGTGTCTCGGTCTCAAGAGTCCCCTCAAGTGTTACGGTCTAAAGAGTCCCCTCAAGTGTTCCGGTCTCAAGAGTCCCCTCAAGTGTTCCGGTCAAAAGTGTTCCGGTCTCAAGAGTCTCCTCAAGTGTTCTGGTCTCAAGAGTCCCCTCAAGTGTCTCGGTCTCAAGAGTCCCCTCAAGTGTTACGGTCTAAAGAGGCCCCTCAAGTGTTCCGGTCTCAAGAGTCCCCTCAAGTGTTCCGGTCTCAAGAGTCTCCTCAAGTGTTCTGGTCTCAAGAGTCCCCTCAAGTGTCTCGGTCTCAAGAGTCCCCTCAAGTGTTCCGGTCTCAAGAGTCCCCTCAAGTGTTCCGGTCTCAAGAGTCCCCTCAAGTGTTCTGGTCTCAAGTGTTCCGGTCTCAAGAGTCCCCACAAGTGTTCCGGTCTCAGGAGTCCCCCCAAGTGTTCCTGTCTCAAGTGTTCCGGTCTCAAGAGTCCCCACAAGTGTTCCGGTCTCCATAGTCCCCACAAGTGTTCTGGTCTCAATAGTCCTCTCAAGTGTTCCGGTCTCAAGAGTCCCCTCAAGTGTTCTGGTCTCAAGAGTCCCCACAAATGTTCTGGTCTCAAGAGTCCCCTCAAGTGTTCCGGTCTCAAGTGTTCCGGTCTCAAGAGTCTCCTCAAGTGTTCTGGTCTCAAGAGTCCCCTCAAGTGTCTCGGTCTCAAGAGTCCCTTCAACTGTTCCGGTCTCAAGAGTCCCCTCAAGTGTTCCAGTCTCAAGAGTCCTCTCAAGTGTTCCGGTCTCAAGTGTTCCTGTCTCAAGAGTCCCCTCAAGTCATCCGGTCTCAAGTGTTCTGGGCTCAAGTGATCCGTTCTCAAGTGTTCCGGTCTCAAGAGTCCCCTCAAGTGTTCCGGTCTCAAGAGTCCCCACAAGGGTTCCGGTCTCAATAGTCCCCACAAGTGTTCCGGTCTCAATAGTCCCCACAAGTGTTCCGGTCTCAAGAGTCCCCACAAGTTTTCTGGTCTCAAGAGTCCCTAAAGTGTTCCGGTCTCAAGAGTCCCCACAAGTGTTCCGGTATCAAGAGTCCCCACAAGTGTTCCGGTCTCAAGTGTTCCAGTTTCAAGAGTCCCCTCAAGTGTTCCGGTCTCAAGTGTTCCGGTCTCAAGAGTCCCCTCAAGTGTTCCGGTCTCAAGAGTCCCCTCAAGTGTCTCGGTCTCAACAGTCCCCTCAAGTGTTCCAGTCTCAAGAGTCCCCTCAAGTGTTCCGGTCTCAAGAGTCCCCTCAAGTGTTCCGGTCTCAAGAGTCCCCACAAGTGTTCCGGTCTCAAGTGTTCCAGTCTCAAGAGTCCCCTCAAGTGTTCCGGTCTCAAGTGTTCCGGTCTCAAGAGTCCCCTCAAGTGTTCCGGTCTCAAGTGTTCCAGTCTCAAGAGTCCCCTCAAGTGTTCCGGTCTCAAGTGTTCCAGTCTCAAGAGTCCCCTCAAGTGTTCCGGTCTCAAGAGTCTCCTCAAGTGTCTTGGTCTCAAGAGTCCCCTCAAGTGTTCCGGTCTCAAGAGTCCCCTCAAGTGTTCCGGTCTCAAGAGTCCCCACAAGTGTTCCGGTCTCAAGAGTCCCCTCAAGTGTTCCGGTCTCAAGTGTTCCGGTCTCAAGAGTACCCGCAACTGTTCCGGTCTCAAGAGTCCCCACAACTGTTCCAGTGTCAAGAGTCCCCACAAGTGTTCCGGTCTCAAGAGTCCCCTCAAGTTTTCCGGTCTCATGAGTCCCCACAAGTATTCCTGTCTCAAGAGTCCCCACAAAGTGTTCCTGTCTCAAGGGTCCCCACCAATGTGCGTGTCTCAAGAGTCCCCTCAAGTGTTCCAGTCTCAGGAATCCCCACAAGTGTTCCGGTCTCAAGTGTGCCTGTCTCAAGAGTCCCCTCAAGTGTTCCGGTCTCAGGAATCCCCACAAGTGTTCCGGTCTCAAGTGTTCCGCTCTCAAGAGTCCCCTCAAGTGTTCCCGTCTCAAGTGTTCCGGTCTCAAGAGTCCCCTCAAGCGTTCCAGTCTCAAGAGTCCCCTCAAGGGTTCTGGTCTCAAGAGTCCCAAGTGTTCCAGTCTCAAGAGTCCCCTCAAGTGTTCCGGTCTCAAGAGTCTCCTCAAGTGTCTTGGTCTCAAGAGTCCCCTCAAGTGTTCCGGTCTCAAGAGTCCCCTCAAGTGTTCCGGTCTCAAGAGTCCCCACAAGTGTTCCGGTCTCAAGAGTCCCCTCAAGTGTTCCGGTCTCAAGTGTTCCGGTCTCAAGAGTACCCGCAACTGTTCCGGTCTCAAGAGTCCCCACAACTGTTCCAGTGTCAAGAGTCCCCACAAGTGTTCCGGTCTCAAGAGTCCCCTCATGTTTTCCGGTCTCATGAGTCCCCACAAGTATTCCTGTCTCAAGAGTCCCCACAAAGTGTTCCTGTCTCAAGGGTCCCCACCAATGTGCGTGTCTCAAGAGTCCCCTCAAGTGTGCCTGTCTCAAGAGTCCCCTCAAGTGTTCCGGTCTCAGGAATCCCCACAAGTGTTCCGGTCTCAAGAGTCCCCTCAAGTGTTCCGGTCTCAAGTGTTCCGGTCTCAAGAGTCCCCTCAAGCGTTCCAGTCTCAAGAGTCCCCTCAAGGGTTCTGGTCTCAAGAGTCCGCTCAAGTGTCTCGGTCTCAAGAGTCCCCTCAAGTGTTACGGTCTAAAGAGTCCCCTCAAGTGTTCCGGTCTCAAGAGTCCCCTCAAGTGTTCCGGTCAAAAGTGTTCCGGTCTCAAGAGTCTCGTCAAATGTTCTGGTCTCAAGAGTCCCCTCAAGTGTCTCGGTCTCAAGAGTCCCCTCAAGTGTTACTGTCTAAAGAGGCCCCTCAAGTGTTCCGGTCTCAAGAGTCCCCTCAAGTGTTCCGGTCTCAAGAGTCTCCTCAACTGTTCTGGTCTCAAGAGTCCCCTCAAGTGTCTCGGTCTCAAGAGTCCCCTCAAGTGTTCCGGTCTCAAGAGTCCCCTCAAGTGTTCCGGTCTCAAGAGTCCCCTCAAGTGTTCTGGTCTCAAGTGTTCCGGTCTCAAGAGTCCCCACAAGTGTTCCGGTCTCAGGAGTCCCCCCAAGTTTTCCTGTCTCAAGTGTTCCGGTCTCAAGAGTCCCCACAAGTGTTCCGGTCTCCATAGTCCCCACAAGTGTTCTGGTCTCAATAGTCCTCTCAAGTGTTCCGGTCTCAAGAGTCCCCTCAAGTGTTCTGGTCTCAAGAGTCCCCACAAATGTTCTGGTCTCAAGAGTCCCCTCAAGTGTTCCGGTCTCAAGTGTTCCGGTCTCAAGAGTCTCCTCAAGTGTTCTGGTCTCAAGAGTCCCCTCAAGTGTCTCGGTCTCAAGAGTCCCCTCAACTGTTCCGGTCTCAAGAGTCCCCTCAAGTGTTCCAGTCTCAAGAGTCCTCTCAAGTGTTCCGGTCTCAAGTGTTCCTGTCTCAAGAGTGCCCTCAAGTCATCCGGTCTCAAGTGTTCTGGGCTCAAGTGATCCGTTCTCAAGTGTTCCCGTCTCAAGAGTCCCCTCAAGTTATCCGGTCTCAAGTGTTCCGGTCTCAAGAGTCCCCTCAAGTGTTCCGGTCTCAAGAGTCCCCACAAGGGTTCCGGTCTCAATAGTCCCCACAAGTGTTCCGGTCTCAATAGTCCCCACAAGTGTTCCGGTCTCAAGAGTCCCAACAAGTTTTCTGGTCTCAAGAGTTCCAACAAGTGTTCCGGTCTCAAGAGTCCCCACAGGTGTTCCGGTCTCAAGTGTTCCAGTCTCAAGAGTCCCCTCAAGTGTTCCGGTCTCAAGTGTTCCGGTCTCAAGAGTCGCCTCAAGTGTTCCGGTCTCAAGAGTCCCCTCAAGTGTCTCGGTCTCAACAGTCCTCTCAAGTGTTCCAGTCTAAAGAGTCCCCTCAAGTGTTCCGGTCTCAAGAGTCCCCTCAAGTGTTCCGGTCTCAAGAGTCCCCACAAGTGTTCCGGTCTCAAGTGTTCCAGTCTCAAGAGTCCCCTCAAGTGTTCCGGTCTCAAGTGTTCCGGTCTCAAGAGTCCCCTCAAGTGTTCAAGTCTCAAGTGTTCCAGTCTCAAGAGTCCCCTCAAGTGTTCCGGTCTCAAGTGTTCCGGTCTCAAGAGTCCCCTCAAGTGTTCCGGTCTCAAGAGTCCCCTCAAGTGTCTAGGTCTCAAGAGTCCCCTCAAGTTTTACGGTCTCAAGAGTCCCCAAAAGTGTTCCGGTCTGAAGTGTTCCAGTCTCAAGAGTACCCGCAACTGTTCCGGTCTCAAGAGTCCCCACAACTGTTCCAGTGTCAAGAGTCCCCACAAGTGTTCCGGTCTCAAGAGTCCCCTCAAGTTTTCCGGTCTCATGAGTCCCCACAAGTATTCCTGTCTCAAGAGTCCCCACAAAGTGTTCCTGTCTCAAGGGTCCCCACCAATGTGCGTGTCTCAAGAGTCCCCTCAAGTGTGCCTGTCTCAAGAGTCCCCTCAAGTGTTCCGGTCTCAGGAATCCCCACAAGTGTTCCGGTCTCAAGTGTTCCGGTCTCAAGAGTCCCCTCAAGTGTTCCGGTCTCAAGTGTTCCGGTCTCAAGAGTCCCCTCAAGCGTTCCAGTCTCAAGAGTCCCATCAAGGGTTCTGGTCTCAAGAGTCCCCTCAAGTGTCTCGGTCTCAAGAGTCCCCTCAAGTGTCCCGGTCTAAAGAGTCCCCTCAAGTGTTCCGGTCTCAAGAGTCCCCTCAAGTGTTCCGGTCAAAAGTGTTCCGGTCTCAAGAGTCTCCTCAAGTGTTCTGGTCTCAAGAGTCCCCTCAAGTGTCTCGGTCTCAAGAGTCCCCTCAAGTGTTCCGGTCTCAAGAGTCCCCTCAAGTGTTCCGGTCTCAAGAGTCCCCTCAAGTGTTCTGGTCTCAAGTGTTCCGGTCTCAAGAGTCCCCACAAGTGTTCCGGTCTCAGGAGTCCCCCCAAGTGTTCCTGTCTCAAGTGTTCCGGTCTCAAGAGTCCCCACAAGTGTTCCGGTCTCCATAGTCCCCACAAGTGTTCTGGTCTCAATAGTCCTCTCAAGTTATCCGGTCTCAAGAGTCCCCTCAAGTGTTCTGGTCTCAAGGGTCCCCTCAAGTGTTCCGGTCTCAACTGTTCCGGTCTTAAGTGTTCTGATCTCAAGAGTCCCCACAAAGTGTTCCTGTCTAAAGATTCCCCACAAGTGTTCCTGTCTAAAGAGTCTCCAACAGTGTGCCTCTCTCAAGAGTCCCCTCAAGTGTGCCTGTCTCAAGAGTCCCCACAAGTGTGCCCGTCTCAAGAGTCCCCACAAGTCTGCCTGTCTCAAGAGTCCCCACAAGTCTGCCTGTCTCAAGAGTCCCCACAAGTTTGCCTGTCTCAAGAGTCCCCAAAAGTGTTCAGGTCTCAAGAGTCCCCACAAGTGTTCCTGTCTCAAGAGTCCCGACAAGTGTTCCGGTCTCAAGAGTCCCCTCAAGTGTTCCGGTCTCAAATGTCCCCACAAGTGTGCCTGTCTTAAGAGTCCCCACAAGTATGCCTGTCTCAAGAGTCCCCACAAGTGTTCCTGTCTCAAGTGTTCCGGTCTCAAGAGTCCCCTCAAGTGTTCTGGTCTCAAGAGTCCCCTCAAGTGTGTGGGTCTCAAGAGTCCCCTCAAGTGTTCCGGTCTCAAGAGTCCCCTCAAGTGTTCCAGTCTCAAGAGCCCCCTCAAGTGTTCCAGTCTAAAGAGTCCCCTCAAGTGTTCCGGTCTCAAGTGTTCCGGTCTCAAGAGTCCCCTCAAGTGTTCCGGTCTCAAGAGTCCCCTCAAGTGTTCCGGTCTCAATAGTCCCCTCAAGTGTTCCAGTCTCAAGAGTCCCCCCAAGTGTTCCGATATCAAGTGTTCCGGTCTCAAGAGTCACCACAAGGGTTCCGGTCTCAATAGTCCCCACAAGTGTTCCGGTCTCAATAGTCCCCACAAGTGTTCCGGTCTCAAGAGTCCCCACAAGTGTTCTGGTCTCAAGAGTCCCTAAAGTGTTCCGGTCTCAAGAGTCCCCACAAGTGTTCCGGTATCAAGAGTCCCCACAAGTGTTCCGGTCTCAAGTGTTCCAGTTTCAAGAGTCCCCTCAAGTGTTCCGGTCTCAAGTGTTCCGGTCTCAAGAGTCCCCTCAAGTGTTCCGGTCTCAAGAGTCCCCTCAAGTGTCTCGGTCTCAACAGTCCCCTCAAGTGTTCCAGTCTCAAGAGTCCCCTCAAGTGTTCCGGTCTCAAGAGTCCCCTCAAGTGTTCCGGTCTCAAGAGTCCCCACAAGTGTTCCGGTCTCAAGTGTTCCAGTCTCAAGAGTCCCCTTAAGTGTTCCGGTCTCAAGTGTTCCGGTCTCAAGAGTCCCCTCAAGTGTTCCGGTCTCAAGTGTTCCAGTCTCAAGAGTCCCCTCAAGTGTTCCGGTCTCAAGTGTTCCAGTCTCAAGAGTCCTCTCAAGTGTTCCGGCCTCAAGTGTTCCAGTTTCAAGAGTCCCCTCAAGTGTTCCGGTCTCAAGTGTTCCGGTCTCAAGAGTCCCCTCAAGTGTTCCGGTCTCAAGAGTCCCCTCAAGTGTCTCGGTCTCAACAGTCCCCTCAAGTGTTCCAGTCTCAAGAGTCCCCTCAAGTGTTCCGGTCTCAAGAGTCCCCTCAAGTGTTCCGGTCTCAAGAGTCCCCACAAGTGTTCCGGTCTCAAGTGTTCCAGTCTCAAGAGTCCCCTCAAGTGTTCCGGTCTCAAGTGTTCCGGTCTCAAGAGTCCCCTCAAGTGTTCCGGTCTCAAGTGTTCCAGTCTCAAGAGTCCCCTCAAGTGTTCCGGTCTCAAGTGTTCCAGTCTCAAGAGTCCCCTCAAGTGTTCCGGTCTCAAGAGTCTCCTCAAGTTTCTTGGTCTCAAGAGTCCCCTCAAGTGTTCCGGTCTCAAGAGTCCCCTCAAGTGTTCCGGTCTCAAGAGTCCCCACAAGTGTTCCGGTCTCAAGAGTCCCCTCAAGTGTTCCGGTCTCAAGTGTTCCGGTCTCAAGAGTACCCGCAACTGTTCCGGTCTCAAGAGTACCCACAACTGTTCCAGTGTCAAGAGTCCCCACAACTGTTCCGGTCTCAAGAGTCCCCTCATGTTTTCCGGTCTCATGAGTCCCCACAAGTATTCCTGTCTCAAGAGTCCCCACAAAGTGTTCCTGTCTCAAGGGTCCCCACCAATGTGCGTGTCTCAAGAGTCCCCTCAAGTGTGCCTGTCTCAAGAGTCCCCTCAAGTGTTCCGGTCTCAGGAATCCCCACAAGTGTTCCGGTCTCAAGTGTTCCGGTCTCAAGAGTCCCCTCAAGTGTTCCGGTCTCAAGTGTTCCGGTCTCAAGAGTCCCCTCAAGCGTTCCAGTCTCAAGAGTCCCCTCAAGGGTTCTGGTCTCAAGAGTCCCCTCAAGTGTCTCGGTCTCAAGAGTCCCCTCAAGTGTTACGGTCTAAAGAGTCCCCTCAAGTGTTCCGGTCTCAAGAGTCCCCTCAAGTGTTCCGGTCAAAAGTGTTCCGGTCTCAAGAGTCTCCTCAAGTGTTCTGGTCTCAAGAGTCCCCTCAAGTGTCTCGGTCTCAAGAGTCCCCTCAAGTGTTACGGTCTAAAGAGTCCCCTCAAGTGTTCCGGTCTCAAGAGTCCCCTCAAGTGTTCCGGTCTCAAGAGTCTCCTCAAGTGTTCTGGTCTCAAGAGTCCCCTCAAGTGTCTCGGTCTCAAGAGTCCCCTCAAGTGTTCCGGTCTCAAGAGTCCCCTCAAGTGTTCCGGTATCAAGAGTCCCCTCAAGTGTTCTGGTCTCAAGTGTTCCGGTCTCAAGAGTCCCCACAAGTGTTCCGGTCTCAGGAGTCCCCCCAAGTGTTCCTGTCTCAAGTGTTCCGGTCTCAAGAGTCCCCACAAGTGTTCCGGTCTCCATAGTCCCCACAAGTGTTCTGGTCTCAATAGTCCTCTCAAGTGTTCCGGTCTCAAGAGTCCCCTCAAGTGTTCTGGTCTCAAGAGTCCCCACAAATGTTCTGGTCTCAAGAGTCCCCTCAAGTGTTCCGGTCTCAAGTGTTCCGGTCTCAAGAGTCTCCTCAAGTGTTCTGGTCTCAAGAGTCCCCTCAAGTGTCTCGGTCTCAAGAGTCCCCTCAACTGTTCCGGTCTCAAGAGTCCCCTCAAGTGTTCCAGTCTCAAGAGTCCTCTCAAGTGTTCCGGTCTCAAGTGTTCCTGTCTCAAGAGTCCCCTCAAGTCATCCGGTCTCAAGTGTTCTGGGCTCAAGTGATCCGGTCTCAAGTGTTCCGGTCTCAAGAGTCCCCTCAAGTGTTCCGGTCTCAAGAGTCCCCACAAGGGTTCCGGTCTCAATAGTCCCCACAAGTGTTCCGGTCTCAATAGTCCCCACAAGTGTTCCGGTCTCAAGAGTCCCCACAAGTTTTCTGGTCTCAAGAGTCCCTAAAGTGTTCCGGTCTCAAGAATCCCCACAAGTGTTCCGGTCTCAAGAGTCCCCACAAGTGTTCCGGTCTCAAGTGTTCCAGTCTCAAGAGTCCCCTCAAGTGTTCCGGTCTCAAGTGTTCCGGTCTCAAGAGTCGCCTCAAGTGTTCCGGTCTCAAGAGTCCCCTCAAGTGTCTCGGTCTCAACAGTCCCCTCAAGTGTTCCAGTCTAAAGAGTCCCCTCAAGTGTTCCGGTCTCAAGAGTCCCCTCAAGTGTTCCGGTCTCAAGAGTCCCCACAAGTGTTCCGGTCTCAAGTGTTCCAGTCTCAAGAGTCCCCTCAAGTGTTCCGGTCTCAAGTGTTCCGGTCTCAAGAGTCCCCTCAAGTGTTCCGGTCTCAAGTGTTCCAGTCTCAAGAGTCCCCTCAAGTGTTCCGGTCTCAAGAGTCCCCTCAAGTGTTCCGGTCTCAAGAGACCCCTCAAGTGTCTAGGTCTCAAGAGTCCCCTCAAGTTTTACGGTCTCAAAAGTCCCCAAAAGTGTTCCGGTCTGAAGTGTTCCAGTCTCAAGAGTACCCGCAACTGTTCCGGTCTCAAGAGTCCCCACAACTGTTCCAGTGTCAAGAGTCCCCACAAGTGTTCCGGTCTCAAGAGTCCCCTCAAGTTTTCCGGTCTCATGAGTCCCCACAAGTATTCCTGTCTCAAGAGTCCCCACAAAGTGTTCCTGTCTCAAGGGTCCCCACCAATGTGCGTGTCTCAAGAGTCCCCTCAAGTGTGCCTGTCTCAAGAGTCCCCTCAAGTGTTCCGGTCTCAGGAATCCCCACAAGTGTTCCGGTCTCATGTGTTCTGGTCTCAAGAGTCCCCTCAAGTGTTCCGGTCTCAAGTGTTCCGGTCTCAAGAGTCCCCTCAAGCGTTCCAGTCTCAAGAGTCCCATCAAGGGTTCTGGTCTCAAGAGTCCCCTCAAGTGTCTCGGTCTCAAGAGTCCCCTCAAGTGTTCCGGTCTAAAGAGTCCCCTCAAGTGTTCCGGTCTCAAGAGTCCCCTCAAGTGTTCCGGTCAAAAGTGTTCCGGTCTCAAGAGTCTCCTCAAGTGTTCTGGTCTCAAGAGTCCCCTCAAGTGTCTCGGTCTCAAGAGTCCCCTCAAGTGTTCCGGTCTCAAGAGTCCCCTCAAGTGTTCCGGTCTCAAGAGTCCCCTCAAGTGTTCTGGTCTCAAGTGTTCCGGTCTCAAGAGTCCCCACAAGTGTTCCGGTCTCAGGAGTCCCCCCAAGTGTTCCTGTCTCAAGTGTTCCGGTCTCAAGAGTCCCCAAAAGTGTTCCGGTCTCCATGGTCCCCACAAGTGTTCTGGTCTCAATAGTCCTCTCAAGTGTTCCGGTCTCAAGAGTCCCCTCAAGTGTTCTGGTCTCAAGGGTCCCCTCAAGTGTTCCGGTCTCAACTGTTCCGGTCTTAAGTGTTCTGGTCTCAAGAGTCCCCACAAAGTGTTCCTGTCTAAAGATTCCCCACAAGTGTTCCTGTCTAAAGAGTCTCCAACAGTGTGCCTCTCTCAAGAGTCCCCTCAAGTGTGCCTGTCTCAAGAGTCCCCACAAGTGTGCCCGTCTCAAGAGTCCCCACAAGTCTGCCTGTCTCGAGAGTCCCCACAAGTCTGCCTGTCTCAAGAGTCCCCACAAGTGTGCCTGTCTCAAGAGTCCCCAAAAGTGTTCAGGTCTCAAGAGTCCCCACAAGTGTTCCTGTCTCAAGAGTCCCGACAAGTGTTCCGGTCTCAAGAGTCCCCTCAAGTGTTCCGGTCTCAAATGTCCCCACAAGTGTGCCTGTCTTAAGAGTCCCCACAAGTATGCCTGTCTCAAGAGTCCCCACAAGTGTTCCTGTCTCAAGTGTTCCGGTCTCAAGAGTCCCCTCAAGTGTTCTGGTCTCAAGAGTCCCCTCAAGTGTGTGGGTCTCAAGAGTCCCCTCAAGTGTTCCGGTCTCAAGAGTCCCCTCAAGTGTTCCAGTCTAAAGAGCCCCCTCAAGTGTTCCAGTCTAAAGAGTCCCCTCAAGTGTTCCGGTCTCAAGTGTTCCGGTCTCCATAGTCCCCACAAGTGTTCTGGTCTCAATAGTCCTCTCAAGTGTTCCGGTCTCAAGAGTCCCCTCAAGTGTTCTGGTCTCAAGGGTCCCCTCAAGTGTTCCGGTCTCAACTGTTCCGGTCTTAAGTGTTCTGGTCTCAAGAGTCCCCACAAAGTGTTCCTGTCTAAAGATTCCCCACAAGTGTTCCTGTCTAAAGAGTCTCCAACAGTGTGCCTCTCTCAAGAGTCCCCTCAAGTGTGCCTGTCTCAAGAGTCCCCACAAGTGTGCCCGTCTCAAGAGTCCCCACAAGTCTGCCTGTCTCGAGAGTCCCCACAAGTCTGCCTGTCTCAAGAGTCCCCACAAGTGTGCCTGTCTCAAGAGTCCCCAAAAGTGTTCAGGTCTCAAGAGTCCCCACAAGTGTTCCTGTCTCAAGAGTCCCGACAAGTGTTCCGGTCTCAAGAGTCCCCTCAAGTGTTCCGGTCTCAAATGTCCCCACAAGTGTGCCTGTCTTAAGAGTCCCCACAAGTATGCCTGTCTCAAGAGTCCCCACAAGTGTTCCTGTCTCAAGTGTTCCGGTCTCAAGAGTCCCCTCAAGTGTTCTGGTCTCAAGAGTCCCCTCAAGTGTGTGGGTCTCAAGAGTCCCCTCAAGTGTTCCAGTCTCAAGAGCCCCCTCAAGTGTTCCAGTCTAAAGAGTCCCCTCAAGTGTTCCGGTCTCAAGTGTTCCGGTCTCAAGAGTCCCCTCAAGTGTTCCGGTCTCAAGAGTCCCCTCAAGTGTTCCGGTCTCAATAGTCCCCTCAAGTGTTCCAGTCTCAAGAGTCCCCCCAAGTGTTCCGATCTCAAGTGTTCCGGTCTCAAGAGTCCCCACAAGGGTTCCGGTCTCAATAGTCCCCACAAGTGTTCCGGTCTCAATAGTCCCCACAAGTGTTCCGGTCTCAAGAGTCCCCACAAGTGTTCTGGTCTCAAGAGTCCCTAAAGTGTTCCGGTCTCAAGAGTCCCCACAAGTGTTCCGGTATCAAGAGTCCCCACAAGTGTTCCGGTCTCAAGTGTTCCAGTTTCAAGAGTCCCCTCAAGTGTTCCGGTCTCAAGTGTTCCGGTCTCAAGAGTCCCCTCAAGTGTTCCGGTCTCAAGAGTCCCCTCAAGTGTCTCGGTCTCAACAGTCCCCTCAAGTGTTCCAGTCTCAAGAGTCCCCTCAAGTGTTCCGGTCTCAAGAGTCCCCTCAAGTGTTCCGGTCTCAAGAGTCCCCACAAGTGTTCCGGTCTCAAGTGTTCCAGTCTAAAGAGTCCCCTCAAGTGTTCCGGTCTCAAGAGTCCCCTCAAGTGTTCCGGTCTCAAGAGTCCCCACAAGTGTTCCGGTCTCAAGTGTTCCAGTCTCAAGAGTCCCCTCAAGTGTTCCGGTCTCAAGTGTTCCGGTCTCAAGAGTCCCCTCAAGTGTTCCGGTCTCAAGTGTTCCAGTCTCAAGAGTCCCCTCAAGTGTTCCGGTCTCAAGTGTTCCGGTCTCAAGAGTCCCCTCAAGTGTTCCGGTCTCAAGAGTCCCCTCAAGTGTCTAGGTCTCAAGAGTCCCCTCAAGTTTTACGGTCTCAAGAGTCCCCAAAAGTGTTCCGGTCTGAAGTGTTCCAGTCTCAAGAGTACCCGCAACTGTTCCGGTCTCAAGAGTCCCCACAACTATTCCAGTGTCAAGAGTCCCCACAAGTGTTCCGGTCTCAAGAGTCCCCTCAAGTTTTCCGGTCTCATGAGTCCCCACAAGTATTCCTGTCTCAAGAGTCCCCACAAAGTGTTCCTGTCTCAAGGGTCCCCACCAATGTGCGTGTCTCAAGAGTCCCCTCAAGTGTCCCTGTCTCAAGAGTCCCCTCAAGTGTTCCGGTCTCAGGAATCCCCACAAGTGTTCCGGTCTCATGTGTTCTGGTCTCAAGAGTCCCCTCAAGTGTTCCGGTCTCAAGTGTTCCGGTCTCAAGAGTCCCCTCAAGCGTTCCAGTCTCAAGAGTCCCATCAAGGGTTCTGGTCTCAAGAGTCCCCTCAAGTGTCTCGGTCTCAAGAGTCCCCTCAAGTGTTCCGGTCTAAAGAGTCCCCTCAAGTGTTCCGGTCTCAAGAGTCCCCTCAAGTGTTCCGGTCAAAAGTGTTCCGGTCTCAAGAGTCTCCTCAAGTGTTCTGGTCTCAAGAGTCCCCTCAAGTGTCTCGGTCTCAAGAGTCCCCTCAAGTGTTCCGGTCTCAAGAGTCCCCTCAAGTGTTCCGGTCTCAAGAGTCCCCTCAAGTGTTCTGGTCTCAAGTGTTCCGGTCTCAAGAGTCCCCACAAGTGTTCCGGTCTCAGGAGTCCCCCCAAGTGTTCCTGTCTCAAGTGTTCCGGTCTCAAGAGTCCCCACAAGTGTTCCGGTCTCCATAGTCCCCACAAGTGTTCTGGTCTCAATAGTCCTCTCAAGTGTTCCGGTCTCAAGAGTCCCCTCAAGTGTTCTGGTCTCAAGGGTCCCCTCAAGTGTTCCGGTCTCAACTGTTCCGGTCTTAAGTGTTCTGGTCTCAAGAGTCCCCACAAAGTGTTCCTGTCTAAAGATTCCCCACAAGTGTTCCTGTCTAAAGAGTCTCCAACAGTGTGCCTCTCTCAAGAGTCCCCTCAAGTGTGCCTGTCTCAAGAGTCCCCACAAGTGTGCCCGTCTCAAGAGTCCCCACAAGTCTGCCTGTCTCGAGAGTCCCCACAAGTCTGCCTGTCTCAAGAGTCCCCACAAGTGTGCCTGTCTCAAGAGTCCCCAAAAGTGTTCAGGTCTCAAGAGTCCCCACAAGTGTTCCTGTCTCAAGAGTCCCGACAAGTGTTCCGGTCTCAAGAGTCCCCTCAAGTGTTCCGGTCTCAAATGTCCCCACAAGTGTGCCTGTCTTAAGAGTCCCCACAAGTATGCCTGTCTCAAGAGTCCCCACAAGTGTTCCTGTCTCAAGTGTTCCGGTTTCAAGAGTCCCCTCAAGTGTTCTGGTCTCAAGAGTCCCCTCAAGTGTGTGGGTCTCAAGAGTCCCCTCAAGTGTTCCGGTCTCAAGAGTCCCCTCAAGTGTTCCAGTCTCAAGAGCCCCCTCAAGTGTTCCAGTCTAAAGAGTCCCCTCAAGTGTTCCGGTCTCAAGTGTTCCGGTCTCCATAGTCCCCACAAGTGTTCTGGTCTCAATAGTCCTCTCAAGTGTTCCGGTCTCAAGAGTCCCCTCAAGTGTTCTGGTCTCAAGGGTCCCCTCAAGTGTTCCGGTCTCATCTGTTCCGGTCTTAAGTGTTCTGGTCTCAAGAGTCCCCACAAAGTGTTCCTGTCTAAAGATTCCCCACAAGTGTTCCTGTCTAAAGAGTCTCCAACAGTGTGCCTCTCTCAAGAGTCCCCTCAAGTGTGCCTGTCTCAAGAGTCCCCACAAGTGTGCCCGTCTCAAGAGTCCCCACAAGTCTGCCTGTCTCGAGAGTCCCCACAAGTCTGCCTTTCTCAAGAGTCCCCACAAGTGTGCCTGTCTCAAGAGTCCCCAAAAGTGTTCAGGTCTCAAGAGTCCCCACAAGTGTTCCTGTCTCAAGAGTCCCGACAAGTGTTCCGGTCTCAAGAGTCCCCTCAAGTGTTCCGGTCTCAAATGTCCCCACAAGTGTGCCTGTCTTAAGAGTCCCCACAAGTATGCCTGTCTCAAGAGTCCCCACAAGTGTTCCTGTCTCAAGTGTTCCGGTCTCAAGAGTCCCCTCAAGTGTTCTGGTCTCAAGAGTCCCCTCAAGTGTGTGGGTCTCAAGAGTCCCCTCAAGTGTTCCGGTCTCAAGAGTCCCCTCAAGTGTTCCAGTCTCAAGAGCCCCCTCAAGTGTTCCAGTCTAAAGAGTCCCCTCAAGTGTTCCGGTCTCAAGTGTTCCGGTCTCAAGAGTCCCCTCAAGTGTTCCGGTCTCAAGAGTCCCCTCAAGTGTTCCGGTCTCAATAGTCCCCTCAAGTGTTCCAGTCTCAAGAGTCCCCCCAAGTGTTCCGATCTCAAGTGTTCCGGTCTCAAGATTTCCCACAAGGGTTCCGGTCTCAATAGTCCCCACAAGTGTTCCGGTCTCAATAGTCCCCACAAGTGTTCCGGTCTCAAGAGTCCCCACAAGTGTTCTGGTCTCAAGAGTCCCTAAAGTGTTCCGGTCTCAAGAGTCCCCACAAGTGTTCCGGTATCAAGAGTCCCCACAAGTGTTCCGGTCTCAAGTGTTCCAGTTTCAAGAGTCCCCTCAAGTGTTCCGGTCTCAAGTGTTCCGGTCTCAAGAGTCCCCTCAAGTGTTCCGGTCTCAACAGTCCCCTCAAGTGTCTCGGTCTCAACAGTCCCCTCAAGTGTTCCAGTCTCAAGAGTCCCCTCAAGTGTTCCGGTCTCAAGAGTCCCCTCAAGTGTTCCGGTCTCAAGAGTCCCCACAAGTGTTCCGGTCTCAAGTGTTCCAGTCTCAAGAGTCCCCTCAAGTGTTCCGGTCTCAAGTGTTCCGGTCTCAAGAGTCCCCTCAAGTGTTCCGGTCTCAAGTGTTCCAGTCTCAAGAGTCCCCTCAAGTGTTCCGGTCTCAAGTGTTCCAGTCTCAAGAGTCCCCTCAAGTGTTCCGGTCTCAAGAGTCTCCTCAAGTGTCTTGGTCTCAAGAGTCCCCTCAAGTGTTCCGGTCTCAAGAGTCCCCTCAAGTGTTCCGGTCTCAAGAGTCCCCACAAGTGTTCCGGTCTCAAGAGTCCCCTCAAGTGTTCCGGTCTCAAGTGTTCCGGTCTCAAGAGTACCCGCAACTGTTCCGGTCTCAAGAGTCCCCACAACTGTTCCAGTGTCAAGAGTCCCCACAAGTGTTCCAGTCTCAAGAGTCCCCTCAAGTTTTCCGGTCTCATGAGTCCCCACAAGTATTCCTGTCTCAAGAGTCCCCACAAAGTGTTCCTGTCTCAAGGGTCCCCACCAATGTGCGTGTCTCAAGAGTCCCCTCAAGTGTGCCTGTCTCAAGAGTCCCCTCAAGTGTTCCGGTCTCAGGAATCCCCACAAGTGTTCCGGTCTCAAGTGTTCCAGTCTCAAGAGTCCCCTCAAGTGTTCCGGTCTCAAGTGTTCTGGTCTCAAGAGTCCCCTCAAGCGTTCCAGTCTCAAGAGTCCCCTCAAGGGTTCTGGTCTCAAGAGTCCCCTCAAGTGTCTCGGTCTCAAGAGTCCCCTCAAGTGTTACGGTCTTAAGAGTCCCCTCAAGTGTTCCGGTCTCAAGAGTCCCCTCAAGTGTTCCGGTCAAAAGTGTTCCGGTCTCAAGAGTCTCCTCAAGTGTTCTGGTCTCAAGAGTCCCCTCAAGTGTCTCGGTCTCAAGAGTCCCTTCAAGTGTTCCGGTCTCAAGAGTCCCCTCAAGTGTTCCGGTCTCAAGAGTCCCCTCAAGTGTTCTGGTCTCAAGTGTTCCGGTCTCAAGAGTCCCCACAAGTGTTCCGGTCTCAGGAATCCCCCCAAGTGTTCCTGTCTCAAGTGTTCCGGTCTCAAGAGTCCCCACAAGTGTTCCGGTCTCCATAGTCCTGTTGGTCTTTCTTCTGTTAGACCAAGCACGGGTACGGAGAAGATGGAGTTAAACACCTTTTAAGTTGACAGAACGAGGAGACAAATGATCAGAAGTCCATTCACTGTTTCACCGCTCATGAGGGGGAGAGCCTTTTTGCAGCAGGTCCCGCGACCTGCTCTTGCCAGCTGCTTCGGACAGACTCTCGCCGTTCTACTGAAAACGGCTGATTTTTATTGAAGATTACAGGAATGTTACATACGCAGTTTGCCATGTACATACGTCAATGATTATGACAGGTGAAAATAACAGCCTTGTTAGCGGACAGTCTAGAACATTCATCCTTGAAATTACCAGGAACATCCTGATACATTTATGACAGGAGAAGATACATTCACGGTGTGGAGAGGCACTGAGTGGAGATGGAATGTGCACACTCCTTTCTCTGGTGCAGGAGAAGATACACAGCTGTTAATCTTTGTGTGAAGGCCTTAAGTATCTGAGCGAGTTTCCATAGCATAGAATAATAAAATGAGCTTATAAGGTAAATATATATATATATTGCCTTGTTAGGCAGGATCTAACATGTCACAAGAACTTGTAATTCTTAAGATGAGCAGAAACATCCTTGGTAGCCTGGTACAAGAAGAGACTGCAATGTCTCACTCCCTTTTGGAGTTCCTGCAGCTGTTTTAAGAGCTTGTGCAGGAGAGAAACACAGAGAGGCCTTTATATTATAACATGATCCCATAATGAAAAGAGTAGCATGTAAGAATGAATAATAAAAGAGCTTATATGAGAGTTACATATATTTTCAATCCCCCTTTTGAACTCTTTTAAGAGTTCAACAAAGATGTAGGAAATCAAAACAACAACAACCCCAAATTCCATCAAAAAGAATATAATAAGCAGAGTTTTAAAACACCAATACAAACAATCAATCAGATTACAGCTTCTCATATTTCTAGCAGTAAACTAATACAAAAACATGATCATACGTTCAACTGAACATGTGACAACATGTATGGATCGCATGCACACCCGTATGAGGGCGAAAAACCCTAATTATGTACGTCAAATAGGGAAAATTCCCCCATGTCCCCTCATTTTGAGGCGAACGCCTTTTGGCACAGAGTGGGCATGCCTAGGACATCAATGATCAAAAAAATAAAAACAACACAATCAAAAAACTCATAGAAATGAACAGGTGAAGGGATTGTTACATAAATCACTCAACATTCTCACACTCTAACAACATCTTCTTCATCATGAGAGTCATCACTTTCATCAGAGGGTTCCCCTCCCAAATAGATGTTAGGATTGGCTAGTAACAAGGGCATCTGGATAATTGGGTCAGCAGGTGGAGGAGAGATGGCAATGGTAATCAATCTCTGGACTAGTTGCCTAAGACAAGGGATACAGCAACAACCGCATGTAACAAGAATGGCGGCGAAGACAGACATGGACACCAGGACGGAGGAAACGAGCGATTTGTATTTACCAAATACATCAAGCCAAGAGTCCCACATGGAGGTGTCTACACCAGAGTGGGATTTCATTTTTTCTGTCAAAGAGCGGAGGCCGTCTAAGGCCTTAGTTAAGCTACCGTCCGAGGCCGTATTGTTGGGTATGTAAACACAGCAATCGTGAGAAAACATGGAACACACGCCCCCTTTTTCAGCTAACAGCATGTCTACAGCAATTCTGTTTTGGAACGCCATCAAGGAAGTAGCCGATAGTTGTTGATGAACTGCCTCAAGTGCAGTACGAGTGTAGTTACTTAAGAGTTGAACATTGAAATGGATGTAGTTAATGCGGTCGACATTTTTATTGGGAGTTATCCAGACAAAAATAGATTCCCATCCGGCGGCTATTTGGTCAACTAATTTGTATTCGTCGGGAACACCTCTGGGGACGCCAATGGCATCTATATAAGTGGGATTGTGAAATGCAGGTAAAGCTGGTACAGATCGTTTTCGCCGTATGCTAGAGTAAGAGCTGGAAATAGGGGTATCACGAAGTGTTACAGGAGTAACAGTGACAGGTAACAGTAAAGTAATAAGGGCACACAAACCTGAAGATTTCCTGGGAAAACCATTATAGAGTTGTGGAGCACCACACCACCACCATAGATTGGCACGCTTTTTGGGTTTGAATTGTGATGAAACTGACACGGTTGTATTAACGCACCAAGTAGTGGTGACATTCCCTAGAAAAGGACCGCCTCGTCCAATTAGATGAATACAACTGAAGTTATTAGGGGCCACAATGTTTGAAAAGAAGGGCGTACCAATTACATCACCTGGTTTTTGCTTTGGAAAGATTTGTCCAAACTTAGTACAATTAGAATTTAGGGAAGTCCCGTTCATCAAATGAAGAAAACATTCTGGAGGGATCGGAAGAGGTACAATACGGAGAGTAGGACGAGCTGAAAGGCAAACAAGACAATCTTGATCTGAAGCATTAGCTGCTTGTTCAGCCAGGAGTAACCAATTGTTAGTGCTAGCGGAAATGCCTGTAACCGTCTGAAATGTCTCATCAACAGAAGGGCTTTTAGTGTCAATAGTTATCGCTGGTGAGGGTTTATTTACTTTATCCATGTCAGTTAACACAGGAGTGGGGTGAGATTTACTTAGGCCGACAATATCAAAGACCGTAGAGGTAGGTGAAGTAATATTACGGACACAAAGGTGCACTGTCCAGTAGTACCTTCCACTAATCCAGGGAGCAAGTACAAATAGGGTACATCCGAGAGAGTTTATTGGACTAATTATGAAAGTCAAAGGGCCTGTTTTGGATCCTCCTTGTTTTATCAATTTGATTCTGGTACGCCAAGTTGTAGCTACTCCTTTGGAGTAGGATGACCAATCATCGCCTGTTTCAGCAACAAGACTGCTCCACTTCCATTGAGAATAAGATCCCCACGTTAAGTACCAAACATGCTCTTTCAGATCAGATGGCGTGTAGCGACCATGTGCAGGGTTCGAGGGCAAAACATCGTAGGGGAGTGTAACCGTGGTGGCTGTGGATAATGGGATACACAGAGTGATTGCTTGGGTTAAATAGAGAAAATCAGAGTTACAAGGAGGTGAGGGGGATGGGAGAGGTAGGGATCGCTTGTGCCGGTCAATAGGTGGGGGATGGGCTGTTGGTGTTAGCGGGGTATTCTTAGTGGATGTAGGGGGTGAGGGTGGCAAGGGGAAGTCATTACAGAGGAACAAAATAGCCAATGGGATACATAGCAGGATAACAGTGAGAAGTAGGATCAGGAGACGCTGCCTGCTCGTGATAATGGGAGGGAATGGCCAAGACATAATTAGACTTATACAGGTGTTAATTTAAGAAATTGTAGGGGTTATAGCTGCTGTAATCAGTACCAGAGAACGCGCTATAAGCTAAAATTGCTATTGTTAACAAATCTTCTAAATTAGAGAAATCGCGAAAGTATCTGTCGTTCCACAACCCCAACCTGCTGTCCCTGTATGCCAACCGGTTCAGCTTACTTGGATACCAGACTATTGTAAAGGATTCTTGTTGAATTATGTCACCCTCAGAATCTTCTTCTGGCCAGGACAAATGAGTGATCAGAATGTACATAAAGGTTGTAGAAATGCAATGAGCACAAACATATATCTAATACTAAACAGGTAAATGAATAATAATATAAAATGAGTAGAGGGTGTAAATTATTACCCTTGTAAAATAGATGAGGGTGTGAAATAGAACCCAGATAAAATAAATGAAGGGTGTTAAATATAACCCTTGTAAAATAAATGAGGGTGTTAAATAGAACCCTTGTAGAATGTTCATAGGGTGGTTACTTCTTCCCCCTGTTGAGGTCCCTTCACTGGCTCCAGGCAGCTGCAGGGGGTGATGATATCAAGATTCTCGTCCTGCAGGATGTGGTGGTAGCTTGGCACGCTACCTCGTCCCGCAGAATTGGTAGCTTTGCACGCTACTGTAGTCAGCTACTTCTCTTCCTGGTTTTTAGGTCCCTTGTTTTTTTTTTTTTTTTTTTTTTTTTTTCGGTCAGGCAGAAATCAGCTGCTTCTCGTCCTGGTCCTTGGGTACTTTTCTGGTCAGGCAGATGTCGGCTGCTTCTCTTCCAGGTTAGGCTCCTCCCTCTGTGACAGGTTCTCTTGGACCTCGGTCAGGGTGCGGTGTGGCTCCTCCGCAGCAGCACACTGGGTCCAATGGTACCAGGAGTCTCCTTTGCCGTCCAGCCGGACAGCGTGTGACGTCCTCTCTGTGATCCTGTAGGGTCCGGTCCACCTCGGTTCCGTCCACTTCCTTTTGGTGACCTTCAGCAGGACCCAGTCTGTCCCAGGTTGTGGAGATGGGGCATCTGTGGTGGTACGATCAGCCTTAACCTGTAACGAGAACTGAGAGACAAGACTATGCAACAGGTTATAATATGACCTTGAGTCGAGAGAGTCAGTCAGGTCAGCAGTCAGAGGTAGTTTTGTGGCAGGTCCTGGAAACGGCCGTCCAGTCTGTAGTTCAAAGGGAGTAAACCTTGTGGTTTTGTTAACTGAGCTCCGTGTGGACATCAAAGCAAGGGGCAAAGCATCTAACCAAGTTAATTTGGTCTGTGCACAGATTTTAGCCAATTTGACCTTTAACGTTTGATTCATTCTTTCCACCTTTCCCTGGGACTGAGGATGATACACTGAACCAAACTTGTGTTTCAGTCCCAGCATGGTTTCAACCTCTTGTAGATCTTTGTTCTTAAAATGTGTCCCATTGTCCGATCTGATCTTTTCCGGGAACCCGTGTTGGGGAATGTAATGATTGATCAGACATTTGATGACTGTTTTGCTGTCTTCTTTTTTCGCAGGCCAAGCCTCCGGCCATCCAGTGTAGGCATCTACACACACTAGGAGATACCTGTAGCCTTTTACCCTTTCAATCATGTCCGTGAAATCTATGATTATCTCCTTTCCAGGGCATGTTGGTATTGGAAATTGACCTTGGATTGGTTTCAGGGTAGGTTTAATGCCAAACTGAGTGCACTCTGTACAAGTTTTAACCAAATACCTGGCCATGTCTGTTAAGTATGGATGCCACCAGGGGGACAAATTTCTCATCATCTGTGCTACACCAACATGTCCAACACCATGTGCTTCTTCCATTGCAGTTTGCCTGATGCCAGGAGGTAGTATGGGTCTACCATCTGGACTTCTCCAAACATCTGTGTTAGTGGCACCTCTTGCCAACCATAAAGTTTTTTCCTGTGTTGAAGCCTGATCTTGCATGTCTTTCAGTGTTTCTTTTGTGATGGATATGCTAGGATCAATGCTTTTTTCAACAGTTGCTGTTTCAACCACCAGGTTATATACAGGAAGATATTCAGCTGTTATCTTGGCAGCTCTATCTGCCTCCTGATTTCCCTTAGATACAAAGTCAGAGCCCTGACTATGTCCTTTGCATTTTATCACTGCCACTTCTGCTGGAAGGAATAGAGCTTCTGCTAGTTCCCTCATCTCAGACTCATGTCTTATGGGTTTCACCCCAGCAGTCACAAAGCCAGCTCTCAACCACTGTTTCAATTCAACATGCACGGCTCCTACAGCATAAGCTGAGTCACTGTAAATATTTACTCTCTTCCCTGTGCTCATTTTGAGAGCGGCAATAATAGCTAACACTTCTGCTCTCTGTGCTGACTGTTGTCCTTTCAGCTTTTCCGCTCCTGCAGTGAACCACTCGCCTGTAGGGAGTTGCTCTACTACTGCCCATGCAGCTTTTAATCCATCATTGTCATCTCTGTAACAACAGCCATCTGTGAACCAGTTCTTATCAGGATTTTCTAGTGGGGTTGCACTTAAATCTGGTCTGACTTTTTCTTCTATTGCTGTTCTTTGTTCGCACGAATGAGGCTCCCCATTACCCATGTGGTCTGCCATGTTTATCCCTTCATGTGTGTAGGTGATGTGTGGGGCCTCTAGGATCTTACTGATTTTTCTTTGTCTTAGTGGGGTCATGGTGAAAGCTTGTGATGTAATGTAAGCCACTACACTGTGTGTTGTTAGTACTTTCAAAGGATAGCCCATTACAATATGTGCTGTTTTTTGTAAAATTTTAGCAAGGCCTGCTACATGCTGTGTGCAAGGTGGGTGTCTTTTTTCCATGTTATCTAGCATGACACTTATGTACATCAAGACTTGTCTCTGACCTCCCCCTTTTTTCTGGAACAGAACTCCATTTACATGAGTTTCTGATCCAGAAACATCAAGGAAAAACGTAGAGTTGTAGTCTGCAGTAGCTAAATCACTAGCAGTGGAGAGTTGTTGTTTTAGTTTTATGAAAGCTTCTTCTGCTGGAATAGTCCAGTTCAGGTGAGCTGTGAGTTGACGCATCCCAAAAGGTGCTATAAGAGCACGTAGTGGGGCAGTGAGACCAACATAGTTAGGGATGAAGTGCCTACTGTAGCCTGTCAGGCCTAGGAAAGATAACATGTCTTTGACTGTTTCAGGTTTAGAGTGATGGAGAATGGAGTTTCTTTGATCTGGTGACAATGACACGCCAACTTGTGAAACCATCCTGCCTAGAAATGACACTTGTTTCCTGGCTATTTGAAGTTTGGACCGGCTGACCTTAAATCCAAGCTTGGCCAAATGAGCTAGTAATGTTTGAGTAGCTTGCAGACAGGAGCCTGCAGAGGGCGCAGACAAGAGCAAATCATCAACATACTGCACCAAAACACAGTCATCAGGTAGGGGGCATGTGTCTAGGAGCTGACGCAAACATTGGTTGAACAAACCAGGTGACAGGGTGAACCCTTGTGGCAACCTAGTGTATCTGAATTGCTGCCCTCTGAATGTGAAAGAGAAAATGTCCCTCAGAGACTCATGAAGTGGAAGACAAAAGAATGCATTTGCCAAATCTATGCAGGTAAACCATGCATGTGAAGGTGGTATGTTTGTCAGAGCCACATATGGGTTAGGGACGGGAAGTGAATCTGTGTTAAGTAGGGCGTTTATACGACGCAGGTCATGAACCATTCGATATTTACCAGTATTTTTCTTTTCTACAGGTAAAATCGGAGTGTTCCATTCTGACATGGATGGCTCCAACACCCCTGCCTGCAACAGGCCATTGATGGTGTCTGCTATCCCCTCTTCAGCATATGGTTTGTGTGGGTATTGTGGAACCCACAGGGGAGCATGATCTTTTAGGTGAAAGGTCACAGGTGGGATGGACACCAACCCAACATCAGTGGGGCCTGTTGACCACAGGGAGGTGGGAAGCGAGTCTAACATTATCAGAGCATCAGGGTGATCGGTTCGTTCACGGCCATGAGATCTGCTAATTGTTTCCTGTTGTAAATGTGTCGAATTACTACAAGCCGCAGTGATTTTAAATGTCTGAGTTGATTCTGAATATGACACTTGTGGAAGAGGAGTTGAACGCCAATCAGTGGTTGCTAGGGAACGTTTAACCATTCCTCCTAGTTCTTTTGCCTGATGGGCTGGATGTAAAGCAAGAGAGACATGAGGTACTGCCTCATCTCCCATCATGTACCATGCCAATTGTTCCTGGGTTAGGTTGGCTGCAGCAGCCACACCTTCTGGTGCAGCATAAATATCTGTTGTTTGTACACACCATTGCTGTCCCTCTAAATGATTTTGGAAGGCCTCTTTGTACCAAACTGAATCATGTCTGTCATAGAATAATGTTAGGTGAGGAGGGTCAGGGGGAGAAACATAAGGATGGACCTGAGTCAGCCAGGGTTTCCACTGCTGGTACAGAGTCATTAAGCCAGGAGTGTCCTTGGTTCCAGTGTCCAACAGAGCCCAATAAATCTCAGCACAGTCTGATATGTCAGGCAGTTTTTGGGCCAAGTACATGCCATCACTGGCTTCTCCGGTGCAGGGCAAAATAGTCCCTTCTGGCAGAGTGACAGTAAGTCCCGTAGGACCACACAAAATGGTGGCTCCTAATTTGATGAGGAGATCTCTTCCTAGTAAGTTGACTGGAACTGTTGGTGAACAGACGAAGCTGTGCAGTACTGTCTGGTTTCCCACCGTAGTTGGGAGTGGCAGGGAGAAAGGCAGAGTTTGTTGTTCCCCAGAGAAGCCCGTAACTGAGATAGTGCGCGTAGATGTCTTAGAGGGCGGTACAGTTTGCATGGTGGAGCAGGTGGCACCAGTGTCAACCAGAAATGGTTGATGTTGTCCATCTACAGTTATTGACAGCAGGGGGTCTGCCGTGGCTCCCTGTCCGTCGGAGTTTCTCTGTGGGGCGTCCTATTGTCTTGGACCACCCTCCCACTGTTCCCAGCCCATCATTGGCATCTGGGTGTGGGGTCCGGTAGGCCCTCCTTGTCCTGAAAAGGTGCCTCTGCCTCGACCTTCCTTTTGTGGGCTGTATGGCAAAGGGCAGTTCCTGTACCAATGTCCTGGTTGACCACAGTTAAAGCAATTGTCTTGAGCACGTGGTCCCCCTTTGCTGCCTACTGGCCTCCACTGTCCCCTTCCCCTGAAACCGCCTCTGGTTCGACCAGCAAAAGGTGGTCGCTGGGCAGCATATGGGTTGGGTGTGTTTACATATGGCCCTGAATATTGTGGCTGTGGCTGTGGCTGTGGCTGCCCTGAATATGGTGGCTGCGGCTGCCAAGCTATAGGTGAAACCTGATCAGGAAATGTCTGCTGTGGTGGGGGTGTGGCTGTAGACGCAACCATTTGTTTCTTAACCTTGTCCCCCTTTTCACCTAAAGTCTTTTTTGCAGCTTGTAATTGGACCCTGAGCAATTGTTTTTGTAAATCTTCTAAGTTATCAGAGTCTTTTTCTTCCTTTACCTGCATTTTATTAAGGTTAAAAATAAGATGTTTTTTCCATTTGCTAAAATCACAATCCTGCAAATCAGGGTTATCTTCCATCTTCTGGGTCACTGAATCAGGGACTCCTTTCAGGACTGCATTTTTAAACCACATGCTGCTTGTGCCCCGTTTGGATGGGTGTTGGCCAGTTTGGGCCACCCAGGTGTCAATGGCTTGGTTCAGGTAAATTGAAGGGTTTTGTTTAGCATCCCATTTAAATTTGCACATTGAGCTGCTATCTTTCAGCGGAAACATCTTTCTGACAGCTGGGCCTAATTGGGCTATCACTCTAACGAGAGGTACAGAATTAGGATCACGAGTTGTGCCAGCATCCTTTTCTAAGGCCTCCGCCTGTGAGCGTGACGTGCATCTAGTGATTGCTGCTCTGAAGTCTCCCAATGCAAGATCCTGTCCAGCAGTGAGGGTGTCAAAGTCTGAAAGCCAAGTGTTTCCGCCCTCCTGTATGTCTGGTAATTTATCTATTAAAGCCTGTATGTCCCCAAGGGAATACGGCTGATAGACTTTCTGGGCGTTGGGTTTATTCTGCACCAGGGGTAATTGGTAAGTGGGTGGTCCCATGGACCTAGTGTGTCTTCTTTCTGGCTCTGGGGATGGAGGGTGGGAGAGCAAATCCCCTTCTCCCCCACACTCTTCCTTAGAGGGCGGATTCTGCCATTCCTCCTCTAGGAGAGATTCATGACTCTGACTGGCTGCTGGTGGGGGATCAGATGATTCATGCCCCACCAGAACCATTTTAACTACTACACTTTTATTAGGGTCTTCCTGCTCTTCACCCTTTAACTGAGAGGATGCAAAAATTGGTGTTGGCTTTTGTTCAGGTGCTTTAGGCCATACTTGTGGGCAGTTTGCCCAAGGCGCTGGAGGGGGAGCATGGGAGCTCATACCCGTGCTGTAGTCAGGAGCGACCAGGCCCTGACTGAAGTAGGGAGTAGTGAACTGTTTCTGTGAGTTATCTATTTCCTGACGTTTAGCTCTTAATTCGAACGGCGCAGCTGGGTTGCTCGCAGACGGAATGCTGTTTAATGTTTCATTGCTTCTCAGATAAGGATCATGTGTCTCAGGGGCTGTTGGACTGACTTTAACGTCTGATCCTGAGGTCATAGTTACACTTGACCACTCACTCTCATTATCAAGTGGGACTTCAGGCTGAATGTCCAATGTACCGCTTGTAACTTTAATTAATGGATACATTCCAGCTGTCGGAGCAGTAGAAGAGTAAGGAGGTGGATGCTCCTTTTTTACGCGCTTCATATTAGGTCTGGCGGTGTTCCATAACATTATCCACTGCATGTATTTACTCACACGAGCTGCCTGCCTGTCAACCTCACTTTTTGCTTTTTTCCTTGTCAACATTCCAGCTCCCCTCAAAGCCTCTGCAGCCTCCTGCCTTTTCTCTCTCGCTTCTGCAGCTTTTACTTCCCATATTCTACTCTAATTACCTCTGCTGTTAACATCTACTCCTTTTTCCTTCATCGCCTTTTCTGCTGACTTTCTCAATAAAACCTTATTTCTCGTAGCCTCAGCCGGGCTGCTTGTCAAATTTATTACAGTTTCCATACAAGCTAATTGTTCTCCCAGTGTACTCAGAATGTCATCAGATCTCCACCCATCATCCTCCGTTTCACAAACATGTTCTTTTTCCATCATTCTGTTAGTATGTTGTATGTTGCTGATTTTTTGGTGACAATTTGGACTGACGAGGGGTTTAGCCCATAGGGGGCTCTAGCTCACCAGTATTGATTAGTGAGACAGCGCCAATGACCTCTGTGGTATTTCCTTCTTCAACCTGTGTTTCAGGTGAGGAAATCTTGCCTAGAGCATCCACGAGGGCGCGCTGTATTTCTCTCACTTACACATACAATTTGTTAGTACAGTTCATTCATTCATTACCCATCTTAACTGCGGAATGTGTGATGATTTCTGCTTATTCAACTAATCCCTATCAGTTGTGATATGAAAAATCTATGTGTTTTCACACTTATCCTTACTATCTGCACTTGTGAGAGCAGATGATATGTTTGCTAAGCCTAAAGAGACTTATTCACTCTCATTTGGAGTTTATCTGTCTCTTTTATTATGTAATTCAAGTTAATCAATCAGCTCCATCTGTTTTACCGACAAAGCTGATTGAGACTTGACATTCATACAGCGTGTTCTCTAACTATAGTGTGTGTTTTGTGTAAAAAAAAAATACAGTTTCATATCCACATTGCTTATTTCATGCAGAAACAGCCAAAAAACATTGCTCATTTACGCAGAAACAGCCAAAAGCACGCAGAAATAGCCAAAAGCACTGCTCTCTTCACGCAGAAGCAGTCAAAAACATTTATCATCTTATGCAAAAACAGTTACCTCAGAACATTTTTCTCATTTCATACAAAAGGTCCTTGACCTTTAAAATCTAGGGAGCTCTCTTTAGCCTCCCCTGCCCTTAACACAAAACCAGGTCCTCGACCTGTACTTTAGGGAGCTCTCTTTAGCCTCCCAGGTCCTCAACACAAAACCAGGTCCTCGACCTGTGGACTTTTAGGGTTCCCACACCTATGGACTCTCTCGCCAAGCTCTTATATAACCTCGTTATATATTCTATTCGCTCGTCAGCAAATAGTGTGGTCAGCCACGACCTGGAAATGGAACTTTAGGGCTCCTCTAATAGCCCTGGGCCTCCAACCCTTCTTCTGTACTATTTCCTTATCTCATTTATCATTAAACCATTAGAAAATCCTCATTTCATTTCACCATTAAACCATTACAAAAAAATCTCTTATTCTTTCTGCACTTGTCTCCACTTTCTTCTCCAACTATTATTTTAGGACCACAGCTACTATGATTCTGGACACAAAGGCTTTGGATAAATCCAATGAGCAGATTTTAGATAATAGGCTCTGCTTACCTTATTTCCACCGCGGTGTTTTTGTGCCAAGATTGTTCGCTGGGTCAGTGGGTCGAATCGTCCTCCAAAAACTCCTTTTTCTTCAAAAAGAAAAAATCCTGTTCGTGACGCCAAATTTGTTGGTCTTTCTTCTGTTAGACCAAGCACGGGTACGGAGAAGATGGAGTTAAACACCTTTTAAGTTGACAGAACGAGGAGACAAATGATCAGAAGTCCATTCACTGTTTCACCGCTCATGAGGGGGAGAGCCTTTTTGCAGCAGGTCCCGCGACCTGCTCTTGCCAGCTGCTTCGGACAGACTCTCGCCGTTCTACTGAAAACGGCTGATTTTTATTGAAGATTACAGGAATGTTACATACGCAGTTTGCCATGTACATACGTCAATGATTATGACAGGTGAAAATAACAGCCTTGTTAGCGGACAGTCTAGAACATTCATCCTTGAAATTACCAGGAACATCCTGATACATTTATGACAGGAGAAGATACATTCACGGTGTGGAGAGGCACTGAGTGGAGATGGAATGTGCACACTCCTTTCTCTGGTGCAGGAGAAGATACACAGCTGTTAATCTTTGTGTGAAGGCCTTAAGTATCTGAGCGAGTTTCCATAGCATAGAATAATAAAATGAGCTTATAAGGTAAATATATATATATATATTGCCTTGTTAGGCAGGATCTAACATGTCACAAGAACTTGTAATTCTTAAGATGAGCAGAAACATCCTTGGTAGCCTGGTACAAGAAGAGACTGCAATGTCTCACTCCCTTTTGGAGTTCCTGCAGCTGTTTTAAGAGCTTGTGCAGGAGAGAAACACAGAGAGGCCTTTATATTATAACATGATCCCATAATGAAAAGAGTAGCATGTAAGAATGAATAATAAAAGAGCTTATATGAGAGTTACATATATTTTCAGTCCCCACAAGTGTTCTGGTCTCAACAGTCCTCTCAAGTGTTCCGGTCTCAAGAGTCCCCTCAAGTGTTCTGGTCTCAAGAGTCCCCACAAATGTTCTGGTCTCAAGAGTCCCCTCAAGTGTTCCGGTCCCAAGTGTTCCGGTCTCAAGAGTCTCCTCAAGTGTTCTGGTCTCAAGAGTCACCTCAAGTGTCTCGGTCTCAAGAGTCCCCTCAACTGTTCCGGTCTCAAGAGTCCCCTCAAGTGTTCCAGTCTCAAGAGTCCTCTCAAGTGTTCCGGTCTCAAGTGTTCCAGTTTCAAGAGTCCCCTCAAGTGTTCCGGTCTCAAGTGTTCCGGTCTCAAGAGTCCCCTCAAGTGTTCCGGTCTCAAGAGTCCCCTCAAGTGTCTCGGTCTCAACAGTCCCCTCAAGTGTTCCAGTCTCAAGAGTCCCCTCAAGTGTTCCGGTCTCAAGAGTCCCCTCAAGTGTTCCGGTCTCAAGAGTCCCCACAAGTGTTCCGGTCTCAAGTGTTCCAGTCTCAAGAGTCCCCTCAAGTGTTCCGGTCTCAAGTGTTCCGGTCTCAAGAGTCCCCTCAAGTGTTCCGGTCTCAAGTGTTCCAGTCTCAAGAGTCCCCTCAAGTGTTCGGGTCTCAAGTGTTCCAGTCTCAAGAGTCCCCTCAAGTGTTCCGGTCTCAAGAGTCTCCTCAAGTGTCTTGGTCTCAAGAGTCCCCTCAAGTGTTCCGGTCTCAAGAGTCCCCTCAAGTGTTCCGGTCTCAAGAGTCCCCACAAGTGTTCCGGTCTCAAGAGTCCCCTCAAGTGTTCCGGTCTCAAGTGTTCCGGTCTCAAGAGTACCCGCAACTGTTCCGGTCTCAAGAGTCCCCACAACTGTTCCAGTGTCAAGAGTCCCCACAAGTGTTCCGGTCTCAAGAGTCCCCTCAAGTTTTCCGGTCTCATGAGTCCCCACAAGTATTCCTGTCTCAAGAGTCCCCACAAAGTGTTCCTGTCTCAAGGGTCCCCACCAATGTGCGTGTCTCAAGAGTCCCCTCAAGTGTGCCTGTCTCAAGAGTCCCCTCAAGTGTTCCGGTCTCAGGAATCCCCACAAGTGTTCCGGTCTCAAGTGTTCCGGTCTCAAGAGTCCCCTCAAGTGTTCTGGTCTCAAGAGTACCCACAAATGTTCTGGTCTCAAGAGTCCCCTCAAGTGTTCCGGTCTCAAGTGTTCCGGTCTCAAGAGTCTCCTCAAGTGTTCTGGTCTCAAGAGTCCCCTCAAGTGTCTCGGTCTCAAGAGTCCCCTCAACTGTTCCGGTCTCAAGAGTCCCCTCAAGTGTTCCAGTCTCAAGAGTCCTCTCAAGTGTTCCGGTCTCAAGTGTTCCAGTTTCAAGAGTCCCCTCAAGTGTTCCGGTCTCAAGTGTTCCGGTCTCAAGAGTCCCCTCAAGTGTTCCGGTCTCAAGAGTCCCCTCAAGTGTCTCGGTCTCAACAGTCCCCTCAAGTGTTCCAGTCTCAAGAGTCCCCTCAAGTGTTCCGGTCTCAAGAGTCCCCTCAAGTGTTCCGGTCTCAAGAGTCCCCACAAGTGTTCCGGTCTCAAGTGTTCCAGTCTCAAGAGTCCCCTCAAGTGTTCCGGTCTCAAGTGTTCCGGTCTCAAGAGTCCCCTCAAGTGTTCCGGTCTCAAGTGTTCCAGTCTCAAGAGTCCCCTCAAGTGTTCCGGTCTCAAGTGTTCCAGTCTCAAGAGTCCCCTCAAGTGTTCCGGTCTCAAGAGTCTCCTCAAGTGTCTTGGTCTCAAGAGTCCCCTCAAGTGTTCCGGTCTCAAGAGTCCCCTCAAGTGTTCCGGTCTCAAGAGTCCCCACAAGTGTTCCGGTCTCAAGAGTCCCCTCAAGTGTTCCGGTCTCAACTGTTCCGGTCTCAAGAGTACCCGCAACTGTTCCGGTCTCAAGAGTCCCCACAACTGTTCCAATGTCAAGAGTCCCCACAAGTGTTCCGGTCTCAAGAGTCCCCTCAAGTATTCCGGTCTCATGAGTCCCCACAAGTATTCCTGTCTCAAGAGTCCCCACAAAGTGTTCCTGTCTCAAGGGTCCCCACCAATGTGCGTGTCTCAAGAGTCCCCTCAAGTGTGCCTGTCTCAAGAGTCCCCTCAAGTGTTCCGGTCTCAGGAATCCCCACAAGTGTTCCGGTCTCAAGTGTTCCGGTCTCAAGAGTCCCCTCAAGTGTTCCGGTCTCAAGTGTTCCGGTCTCAAGAGTCCCCTCAAGCGTTCCAGTCTCAAGAGTCCCCTCAAGGGTTCTGGTCTCAAGAGTCCCCTCAAGTGTCTCGGTCTCAAGAGTCCCCTCAAGTGTTCCGGTCTCAAGAGTCACCTCAAGTGTTCCGGTCTCAAGAGTCTCCTCAAGTGTTCTGGTCTCAAGAGTCCCCTCAAGTGTCTTGGTCTCAAGAGTCCCCTCAAGTGTTCCGGTCTCAAGAGTCCCCTCAAGTGTTCTGGTCTCAAGTGTTCCGGTCTCAAGAGTCCCCACAAGTGTTCCGGTCTCAGGAGTCCCCCCAAGTGTTCCTGTCTCAAGTGTTCCGGTCTCAAGAGTCCCCACAAGTGTTCCGGTCTCCATAGTCCCCACAAGTGTTCTGGTCTCAATAGTCCTCTCAAGTGTTCCGGTCTCAAGAGTCCCCTCAAGTGTTCTGGTCTCAAGAGTCCCCACAAATGTTCTGGTCTCAAGAGTCCCCTCAAGTGTTCCGGTCTCAAGTGTTCCGGTCTCAAGAGTCTCCTCAAGTGTTCTGGTCTCAAGAGTCCCCTCAAGTGTCTCGGTCTCAAGAGTCCCCTCAACTGTTCCGGTCTCAAGAGTCCCCTCAAGTGTTCCAGTCTCAAGAGTCCTCTCAAGTGTTCCGGTCTCAAGTGTTCCTGTCTCAAGAGTCCCCTCAAGTCATCCGGTCTCAAGTGTTCTGGGCTCAAGTGATCCGTTCTCAAGTGTTCCGGTCTCAAGAGTCCCCTCAAGTTATCCGGTCTCAAGTGTTCCGGTCTCAAGAGTCCCCTCAAGTGTTCCGGTCTCAAGAGTCCCCACAAGGGTTCCGGTCTCAATAGTCCCCACAAGTGTTCCGGTCTCAATAGTCCCCACAAGTGTTCCGGTCTCAAGAGTCCCCACAAGTTTCCTGGTCTCAAGAGTCCCTAAAGTGTTCCGGTCTCAAGAGTCCCCACAAGTGTTCAGGTCTCAAGAGTCCCCACAAGTGTTCCGGTCTCAAGTGTTCCAGTCTCAAGAGTCCCCTCAAGTGTTCCGGTCTCATGAGTCCCCACACGTATTCCTGTCTCAAGAGTCCCCACAAAGTGTTCCTGTCTCAAGGGTCCCCACCAATGTGCCTGTCTCAAGAGTCCCCACAAGTGTTCCGGTCTCAATAGTCCCCACAAGTGTTCTGGTCTCAAGAGTCCCCACAAGTGTTCTGGTCTCAAGAGTCCCCACAAGTGTTCCGGTCTCAAGAGTCCCCAAAAGTGTTCCGGTCTCAAGTGTTCTGGTCTCAAGAGTCCCGTCAAGTGATCCGGTCTCATGTGTTCCGGTCTCAAGTGATCCGGTCTCAAGTGTTCCAGTCTCAAGAGTCCCCTCAAGTGTTCCGGTCTTAAGAGTCCCCCCAAATGTCTCGTTCTCAAGAGTACCCTCAAGTGTTCCGGTCTCAAGAGTCCCCTCAAGTATTCCCGTCTCAAGAGTCCCCTCAAGTGTTCCGGTCTCAATTGTTCCGGTCTCAAGAGTCTCCTCAAGTGTTCTGGACTCAAGAGTCCCCTCAAGTGTCTCGGTCTCAAGAGTCCCCTCAAGTGTTCCGGTCTCAAGAGTCCCCTCAAGTGTTCCGGTCTCAAAAGTCCCCTCAAGTGTTCCGGTCTCAAGAGTCCCCCCAAGTGTTCCTGTCTCAAGTGTTCCGGTCTCAAGAGTCCCCACAAGTGTTCCGGTCTCCATAGTCCCCACAAGTGTTCTGGTCTCAAGAGTCCCCTCAAGTGTTAAGGTCTCAAGAGTCCCCTCAAGTGTTCCTGTCTCAACTGTTCCGGTCTCAAGAGTCCCCTCAAGTCATCCGGTCTCAAGTGTTCCGGTCTCAAGAGTCTGCTCAAGTGTTCCGGTCTAAAGAGTCCAATCAAGTGTTCCGGTCTCAAGTGTTCCGGTCTCAAGAGTCCCCTCAAGTGTTCCGTTCTCAACTGTTCCGGTCTCAAGAGTCCCGTCAAGTGTTCCGGTCTAAAGAGTCCCCTCAAGTGTTCCGGTCTAAAGAGTCCCCTCAAGTGTCTCGGTCTCAAGAGTCCCCTCAAGTGTTCCGGTCTCAAGAGTCCCCTCAAGTGTTCCGGTCTCAGGAGTCCGCTCAAGTGGTCCGGTCTCAAGAGTCCCCTCAAGAGTCCCCTCAAGAGACCCCTCAAGTGTTCCGGTCTCAAGTGTTCCAGTCTCAAATGTCCCCACAAATGTTCCGGTCTCAATAGTCCCCACAAGTGTTCCGGTCTCAATAGTCCCCACAAGTGTTCTGGTCTCAAGAGTCCCCACAAGTGTTCTGGTCTCAAGAGTCCCCACAAGTGTTCCGGTCTCAAGAGTCCCCACAAGTGTTCCGGTCTCAAGTGTTCTGGTCTCAAGAGTCCCGTCAAGTGATCCAGTCTCAAGTGTTCCGGTCTCAAGTGATCCGGTCTCAAGTGTTCCGGTCTCAAGAGTCCCCTCAAGTGTTCCTGTCTTAAGAGTCCCCTCAAATGTCTCGGTCTCAAGAGTCCCCTCAAGTGTTCCGGTCTCAAGAGTCCCCTCAAGTTTTCCCGTCTCAAGAGTCCCCTCAAGTGTTCCGTTCTCAAGTGTTCCGGTCTCAAGAGTCCCCCAAGTGTTCCGGTCTCAAGAGTCCCCACAACTGTTCCGGTGTCAAGAGTCCCCACAAGTGTTCCGGTCTCAAGAGTCCCCGCAAGTTTTCCGGTCTCATGAGTCCCCACAAGTATTCCTGTCTCAAGAGTCCCCACAAAGTGTTCCTGTCTCAAGGGTCCCCACCAATGTGCCTGTCTCACGAGTCCCCTCAAGTGTGCCTGTCTCAAGAGTCCCCTCAAGTGTTCCGGTCTCAAGAGTCCCCACAAGTATTCCGGTCTCAAGTTTTCCAGTCTCAAGAGTCCCCTCAAGTGTTCCGGTCTCAAGAGTCCCCTCAAGCGTTCCGGTCTCAAGAGTCCCCTCAAGTGTTTCGGTCTCAAGAGTCCCCTCAAGTGTTCCGGTATAAAGAGTCCCCTCAAGTGTTCCGGTCTCAATAATCCCCTCAAGTGTTCCGGTCTCAAGTGTTCCGGTCTCAAGAGTCTCCTCAAGTGTTCTGGTCTCAAGAGTCCCCTCAAGTGTCTCGGTCTCAAGAGTCCTCTCAAGTGTTCCGATCTCAAGAGTCCCCTCAAGTATTCTGGTCTCAAGAGTCCCCTCAAGTGTTCTGGTCTCAAGTGTTCCGGTCTCAAGAGTCCCCACAAGTGTTCCGCTCTCAAGAGTCCCCCCAAGTGTTCCTGTCTCAAGTGTTCCGGTCTCAAGAGTCCCCACAAGTGTTCCGGTCTCCATAGTCCCCACAAGTGTTCTGGTCTCAAGAGTCCCCTCAAGTGTTCCGGTCTCAAGAGTCCCCTCAAGTGTTCCGGTCTCAACTGTTCCAGTCTCAAGAGTCCCCACAACTGTTCCGGTGACAAGAGTCCCCACAAGTATTCCGGTCTCAAGAGTCCCCTCAAGTTTTCCGGTCTCATGAGTCCCCACCAGTATTCCTGTCTCAAGAGTCCCCACAAAGTGTTCCTGTCTCAAGGGTCCCCACCAATGTGCCTGTGTCAAGAGTCCCCTCAAGTGTGCCTGTCTCAAGAGTCCCCTCAAGTGTGCCTGTCTCAAGAGTCCCCTCAAGTGTTCCGGTCTCAAGAGTCCCCACAAGGGTTCCGGTCTCAATAGTCCCCACAAGTGTTCCGGTCTCAATAGTCCCCACAAGTGCTCCGGTCTCAAGAGTCCCCACAAGTTTCCTGGTCTCAAGAGTCCCTAAAGTGTTCCGGTCTCAAGAGTCCCCACAAGTGTTCAGGTCTCAAGAGTCCCCACAAGTGTTCCGGTCTCAAGTGTTCCAGTCTCAAGAGTCCCCTCAAGTGTTCCGGTCTCATGAGTCCCCACACGTATTCCTGTCTCAAGAGTCCCCACAAAGTGTTCCTGTCTCAAGGGTCCCCACCAATGTGCCTGTCTCAAGAGTCCCCACAAGTGTTCCGGTCTCAATAGTCCCCACAAGTGTTCTGGTCTCAAGAGTCCCCACAAGTGTTCTGGTCTCAAGAGTCCCCACAAGTGTTCCGGTCTCAAGAGTCCCCAAAAGTGTTCCGGTCTCAAGTGTTCTGGTCTCAAGAGTCCCGTCAAGTGATCCGGTCTCATGTGTTCCGGTCTCAAGTGATCCGGTCTCAAGTGTTCCAGTCTCAAGAGTCCCCTCAAGTGTTCCGGTCTTAAGAGTCCCCTCAAATGTCTCGTTCTCAAGAGTACCCTCAAGTGTTCCGGTCTCAAGAGTCCCCTCAAGTATTCCCGTCTCAAGAGTCCCCTCAAGTGTTCCGGTCTCAATTGTTCCGGTCTCAAGAGTCTCCTCAAGTGTTCTGGACTCAAGAGTCCCCTCAAGTGTCTCGGTCTCAAGAGTCCCCTCAAGTGTTCCGGTCTCAAGAGTCCCCTCAAGTGTTCCGGTCTCAAAAGTCCCCTCAAGTGTTCCGGTCTCAAGAGTCCCCCCAAGTGTTCCTGTCTCAAGTGTTCCGGTCTCAAGAGTCCCCACAAGTGTTCCGGTCTCCATAGTCCCCACAAGTGTTCTGGTCTCAAGAGTCCCCTCAAGTGTTAAGGTCTCAAGAGTCCCCTCAAGTGTTCCTGTCTCAACTGTTCCGGTCTCAAGAGTCCCCTCAAGTCATCCGGTCTCAAGTGTTCCGGTCTCAAGAGTCTGCTCAAGTGTTCCGGTCTAAAGAGTCCAATCAAGTGTTCCGGTCTCAAGTGTTCCGGTCTCAAGAGTCCCCTCAAGTGTTCCGTTCTCAACTGTTCCGGTCTCAAGAGTCCCGTCAAGTGTTCCGGTCTAAAGAGTCCCCTCAAGTGTTCCGGTCTAAAGAGTCCCCTCAAGTGTCTCGGTCTCAAGAGTCCCCTCAAGTGTTCCGGTCTCAAGAGTCCCCTCAAGTGTTCCGGTCTCAGGAGTCCGCTCAAGTGGTCCGGTCTCAAGAGTCCCCTCAAGAGTCCCCTCAAGAGACCCCTCAAGTGTTCCGGTCTCAAGTGTTCCAGTCTCAAATGTCCCCACAAATGTTCCGGTCTCAATAGTCCCCACAAGTGTTCCGGTCTCAATAGTCCCCACAAGTGTTCTGGTCTCAAGAGTCCCCACAAGTGTTCTGGTCTCAAGAGTCCCCACAAGTGTTCCGGTCTCAAGAGTCCCCACAAGTGTTCCGGTCTCAAGTGTTCTGGTCTCAAGAGTCCCGTCAAGTGATCCAGTCTCAAGTGTTCCGGTCTCAAGTGATCCGGTCTCAAGTGTTCCGGTCTCAAGAGTCCCCTCAAGTGTTCCTGTCTTAAGAGTCCCCTCAAATGTCTCGGTCTCAAGAGTCCCCTCAAGTGTTCCGGTCTCAAGAGTCCCCTCAAGTTTTCCCGTCTCAAGAGTCCCCTCAAGTGTTCCGTTCTCAAGTGTTCCGGTCTCAAGAGTCCCCCAAGTGTTCCGGTCTCAAGAGTCCCCACAACTGTTCCGGTGTCAAGAGTCCCCACAAGTGTTCCGGTCTCAAGAGTCCCCGCAAGTTTTCCGGTCTCATGAGTCCCCACAAGTATTCCTGTCTCAAGAGTCCCCACAAAGTGTTCCTGTCTCAAGGGTCCCCACCAATGTGCCTGTCTCACGAGTCCCCTCAAGTGTGCCTGTCTCAAGAGTCCCCTCAAGTGTTCCGGTCTCAAGAGTCCCCACAAGTATTCCGGTCTCAAGTTTTCCAGTCTCAAGAGTCCCCTCAAGTGTTCCGGTCTCAAGAGTCCCCTCAAGCGTTCCGGTCTCAAGAGTCCCCTCAAGTGTTTCGGTCTCAAGAGTCCCCTCAAGTGTTCCGGTATAAAGAGTCCCCTCAAGTGTTCCGGTCTCAATAATCCCCTCAAGTGTTCCGGTCTCAAGTGTTCCGGTCTCAAGAGTCTCCTCAAGTGTTCTGGTCTCAAGAGTCCCCTCAAGTGTCTCGGTCTCAAGAGTCCTCTCAAGTGTTCCGATCTCAAGAGTCCCCTCAAGTATTCTGGTCTCAAGAGTCCCCTCAAGTGTTCTGGTCTCAAGTGTTCCGGTCTCAAGAGTCCCCACAAGTGTTCCGCTCTCAAGAGTCCCCCCAAGTGTTCCTGTCTCAAGTGTTCCGGTCTCAAGAGTCCCCACAAGTGTTCCGGTCTCCATAGTCCCCACAAGTGTTCTGGTCTCAAGAGTCCCCTCAAGTGTTCCGGTCTCAAGAGTCCCCTCAAGTGTTCCGGTCTCAACTGTTCCAGTCTCAAGAGTCCCCACAACTGTTCCGGTGACAAGAGTCCCCACAAGTATTCCGGTCTCAAGAGTCCCCTCAAGTTTTCCGGTCTCATGAGTCCCCACCAGTATTCCTGTCTCAAGAGTCCCCACAAAGTGTTCCTGTCTCAAGGGTCCCCACCAATGTGCCTGTGTCAAGAGTCCCCTCAAGTGTGCCTGTCTCAAGAGTCCCCTCAAGTGTGCCTGTCTCAAGAGTCCCCTCAAGTGTTCCGGTCTCAAGAGTCCCCACAAGTATTCCGGTCTCAAGTGTTCCAGTCTCAAGAGCCCCCTCAAGTGTTCCGGTCTCAAGTGTTCCTGTCTCAAGAGTCCCCTCAAGCGTTCCGGTCTCAAGAGTCCCCTCAAGTGTCTCGGTCTCAAGAGTCCCCTCAAGTGTTCCGGTATAAAGAGTCCCCTCAAGTGTTCCGTTCTCAATAATCCCCTCAAGTGTTCCGGTCTCAAGTGTTCCGGTCTCAAGAGTCTCCTCAAGTGTTCTGGTCTCAAGAGTCCCCTCAAGTGTCTCGGTCTCAGGAGTCCTCTCAAGTGTTCCGATCTCAAGAGTCCCCTCAAGTATTCTGGTCTCAAGAGTCCCCTCAAGTGTTCTGGTCTCAAGTGTTCCGGTCTCAAGAGTCCCCACAAGTGTTCCGCTCTCAAGAGTCCCCCCAAGTGTTCCTGTCTCAAGTGTTCCGGTCTCAAGAGTCCCCACAAGTGTTTCGGTCTCCATAGTCCCCACAAGTGTTCTGGTCTCAAGAGTCCCCTCAAGTGTTCCGGTCTAAAGAGTCCCCTCAAGTGTCTCGGTCTCAAGAGTCCCCTCAAGTGTTCCGGTCTCAAGAGTCCCCTCAAGTGTTCCGGTCTCAGGAGTCCACTCAAGTGGTCCGGTCTCAAGATTCCCCTCAAGAGTCCCCTCAAGTGTTCCGGTCTCAAGTGTTCCGGTCTCAAATGTCCCCACAAATGTTCCGGTCTCAATAGTCCCCACAAGTGTTCCGGTCTCAATAGTCCCCACAAGTGTTCTGGTCTCAAGAGTCCCCACAAGTGTTCTGGTCTCAAGAGTCCCCACAAGTGTTCCGGTCTCAAGAGTCCCCACAAGTGTTCCGGTCTCAAGTGTTCTGGTCTCAAGAGTCCCGTCAAGTGATCCAGTCTCAAGTGTTCCGGTCTCAAGTGATCCGGTCTCAAGTGTTCCGGTCTCAAGAGTCCCCTCAAGTGTTCCTGTCTTAAGAGTCCCCTCAAATGTCTCGGTCTCAAGAGTCCCCTCAAGTGTTCCGGTCTCAAGAGTCCCCTCAAGTTTTCCCGTCTCAAGAGTCCCCTCAAGTGTTACGTTCTCAAGTGTTCCAGTCTCAAGAGTCCCCCAAGTGTTCCGGTCTCAAGAGTCCCCACAACTGTTCCGGTGTCAAGAGTCCCCACAAGTGTTCCGGTCTCAAGAGTCCCCGAAAGTTTTCCGGTCTCATGAGTCCCCACAAGTATTCCTGTCTCAAGAGTCCCCACAAAGTGTTCCTGTCTCAAGGGTCCCCACCAATGTGCCTGTCTCACGAGTCCCCTCAAGTGTGCCTGTCTCAAGAGTCCCCTCAAGTGTTCCGGTCTCAAGAGTCCCCACAAGTATTCCGGTCTCAAGTGTTCCAGTCTCAAGAGTCCCCTCAAGTGTTCCGGTCTCAAGTGTTCCGGTCTCAAGAGTCCCCTCAAGCGTTCCGGTCTCAAGAGTCCCCTCAAGTGTCTCGGTCTCAAGAGTCCCCTCAAGTGTTCCGGTATAAAGAGTCCCCTCAAGTGTTCCGGTCTCAATAATCCCCTCAAGTGTTCTGGTCTCAAGTGTTCCGGTCTCAAGAGTCTCCTCAAGTGTTCTGGTCTCAAGAGTCCCCTCAAGTGTCTCGGTCTCAAGAGTCCTCTCAAGTGTTCCGATCTCAAGAGTCCCCTCAAGTATTCTGGTCTCAAGAGTCCCCTCAAGTGTTCTGGTCTCAAGTGTTCCGGTCTCAAGAGTCCCCACAAGTGTTCCGCTCTCAAGAGTCCCCCCAAGTGTTCCTGTCTCAAGTGTTCCGGTCTCAAGAGTCCCCACAAGTGTTCCGGTCTCCATAGTCCCCACAAGTGTTCTGGTCTCAAGAGTCCCCTCAAATGTTCCGGTCTCAAGAGTCCCCTCAAGTGTTCCGGTCTCAACTGTTCCTGTCTCAAGGGTCCCCACCAATGTGCCTGTGTCAAGAGTCCCCTCAAGTGTGCCTGTCTCAAGAGTCCCCTCAAGTGCTTTGGTCTCAAGAGTCCCCTCAAGTGTTCCGGTCTCAAGAGTCCCCACAAGTGTTCCGGTCTCAAGTGTTCCAGTCTCAAGAGTCCCCTCAAGTGTTCCGGTCTCAAGAGTCCCCTCAAGCGTTCCGGTCCCAAGATTCCCGTCAAGTGTTCTGGTCTTAAGAGTCCCCTCAAGTGTCTCGGTCTCAAGAGTCCCCTCAAGTGTTCCGGTCTCAAGAGTCTCCTCAAGTGTTCTGGTCTCAAGAGTCCCCTCAAGTGTCTCGGTCTCAAGAGTCCCCTCAAGTGTTCCGATCTCAAGAGTCCCCTCAAGTGTTCCGGTCTCAAGAGTCCCCTCAAGTGTTCCGGTCTCAAGAGTCCCCCCAAGTGTTCCTGTCTCAAGTGTTCCGGTCTCAAGAGTCCCCACAAGTGTTCCGGTCTCCATAGTCCCCACAAGTGTTCTGCTCTCAAGAGTCCCCTCAAGTGTTCCGGTCTCAAGAGTCTGCTCAAGTGTTCCGGTCTAAAGTGTCCAATCAAGTGTTCCGGTCTCAAGTGTTCCGGTCTCAAGAGTCCCCTCAAGTGTTCCGTTCTCAACTGTTCCGGTCTCAAGAGTCCCCTCAAGTGTTCCGGTCTAAAGAGTCCCCTCAAGTGTTCCGGTCTAAAGAGTCCCCTCAAGTGTCTCGGTCTCAAGAGTCCCCTCAAGTGTTCCGGTCTCAAGAGTCCCCTCAAGTGTTCCGGGTTTAGGAGTCCGCTCAAGTGGTCCGGTCTCAAGAGTCCCCTCAAGAGTCCCCTCAAGTGTTCCGGTCTCAAATGTCCCCACAAATGTTCCGGTCTCAATAGTCCCCACAAGTGTTCCGGTCTCAATAGTCCCCACAAGTGTTCTGGTCTCAAGTGTCCCCACAAGTGTTCTGGTCTCAAGAGTCCCCACAAGTGTTCCGGTCTCAAGAGTCCCCACAAGTGTTCCGGTCTCAAGTGTTCTGGTCTCAAGAGTCCCGTCAAGTGATCCAGTCTCAAGTGTTCCGGTCTCAAGTGATCCGGTCTCAAGTGTTCCGGTCTCAAGAGTCCCCTCAAGTGTTCCTTTCTTAAGAGTCCCCTCAAATGTCTCGGTCTCAAGAGTCCCCTCAAGTGTTCCGGTCTCAAGAGTCCCCTCAAGTATTCCCGTCTCAAGAGTCCCCTCAAGTGTTCCATTCTCAAGTGTTCCGGTCTCAAGAGTCCCCCAAGTGTTCCGGTGTCAAGAGTCCCCACAACTGTTCCGGGGTCAAGAGTCCCCACAAGTGTTCCGGTCTCAAGAGTCCCCGCGAGTTTTCCGGTCTCATGAGCCCCCACAAGTATTCCTGTCTCAAGAGTCCCCACAAAGTGTTCCTGTCTCAAGGGTCCCCACCAATGTTCCTGTCTCACGAGTCCCCTCAAGTGTGCCTGTCTCAAGAGTCCATTCAAGTGTTCCGGTCTCAAGAGTCCCCACAAGTATTCCGGTCTCAAGTGTTCCAGTCTCAAGAGTCCCCTCAAGTGTTCCGGTCTCAAGTGTTCCGGTCTCAAGAGTCCCCTCAAGCGTTCCGGTCTCAAGAGTCCCCTCAAGTGTCTCGGTCTCAAGAGTCCCCTCAAGTGTTCCGGTATAAAGAGTCCCCTCAAGTGTTCCGGTCTCAATAATCCCCTCAAGTGTTCCGGTCTCAAGTGTTCCGGTCTCAAGAGTCTCCTCAAGTGTTCTGGTCTCAAGAGTCCCCTCAAGTGTCTCGGTCTCAAGAGTCCTCTCAAGTGTTCCGATCTCAAGAGTCCCCTCAAGTGTTCCGCTCTCAAGAGTCCCCCCAAGTGTTCCTGTCTCAAGTGTTCCGGTCTCAAGATTCCCCACAAGTGTTCCGGTCTCCATAGTCCCCACAAGTGTTCTGGTCTCAAGAGTCCCCTCAAGTGTTCCGGTCACAAGAGTCCCCTCAAGTGTTCCGGTCTCAACTGTTCCGGTCTCATGAGTCCCCACAAGTATTCCTGTCTCAAGAGTCCCCACAAAGTGTTCCTGTCTCAAGGGTCCCCACCAATGTGCCTGTGTCAAGAGTCCCCTCAAGTGTGCCTGTCTCAAGAGTCCCCTCAAGTGCTCCGGTCTCAAGAGTCCCCTCAAGTGTTCCGGTCTCAAGAGTCCCCACAAGTGTTCCGGTCTCAAGTGTTCCAGTCTCAAGAGTCCCCTCAAGTGTTCCGGTCTCAAGAGTCCCCTCAAGCGTTCCGGTCCCAAGATTCCCGTCAAGTGTTCTGGTCTTAAGAGTCCCCTCAAGTGTCTCGGTCTCAAGAGTCCCCTCAAGTGTTCCGGTCTCAAGAGTCCCCTCAAGCGTTCCGGTCCCAAGATTCCCGTCAAGTGTTCTGGTCTTAAGAGTCCCCTCAAGTGCCTCGGTCTCAAGAGTCCCCTCAAGTGTTCCGGTCTCAAGTGTTCCGGTCTCAAATGTCCCCACAAGTGTTCCGGTCTCAATAGTCCCCACAAGTGTTCCGGTCTCAATAGTCCCCTCAAGTGTTCCGGTCTCAATTGTTCCGGTCTCAAGAGTCTCCTCAAGTGTTCTGGTCTAAAGAGTCCCCTCAAGTGTTCCGGTCTCAATAGTCCCCTTAAGTGTTCCGGTCTCAATTGTTCCGGTCTCAAGAGTCTCCTCAAGTGTTCTGGACTCAAGAGTCCCCTCAAGTGTCTCGGTCTCAAGAGTCCCCTCAAGTGTTCCGGTCTCAAGAGTCCCCTCAAGTGTTCCGGTCTCAAGAGTCCCCCCAAGTGTTCCTGTCTCAAGTGTTCCGGTCTCAAGAGTCCCCACAAGTGTTCCGGTCTCCATAGTCCCCACAAGTGTTCTGGTCTCAAGAGTCCCCTCAAGTGTTAAGGTCTCAAGAGTCCCCTCAAGTGTTCCGGTCTCAACTGTTCCGGTCTCAAGAGTCCCCTCAAGTCATCCGGTCTCAAGTGTTCCGGTCTCAAGAGTCTGCTCAAGTGTTCCGGTCTAAAGAGTCCAATCAAGTGTTCCGGTCTCAAGTGTTCCGGTCTCAAGAGTCCCCTCAAGTGTTCCGTTCTTAACTGTTCCGGTCTCAAGAGTCCCGTCAAGTGTTCCGGTCTAAAGAGTCCCCTCAAGTGTCTCGGTCTCAAGAGTCCCCTCAAGTGTTCCGGTCTCAAGAGTCCCCTCAAGTGTTCCGGTCTCAGGAGTCCGCTCAAGTGGTCCGGTCTCAAGAGTCCCCTCAAGAGTCCCCTCAAGAGACCCCTCAAGTGTTCCGGTCTCAAGTGTTCCAGTCTCAAATGTCCCCACAAATGTTCCGGTCTCAATAGTCCCCACAAGTGTTCCGGTCTCAATAGTCCCCACAAGTGTTCTGGTCTCAAGAGTCCCCACAAGTGTTCTGGTCTCAAGAGTCCCCACAAGTGTTCCGGTCTCAAGAGTCCCCACAAGTGTTCCGGTCTCAAGTGTTCTGGTCTCAAGAGTCCCGTCAAGTGATCCAGTCTCAAGTGTTCCGGTCTCAAGTGATCCGGTCTCAAGTGTTCCGGTCTCAAGAGTCCCCTCAAGTGTTCCTGTCTTAAGAGTCCCCTCAAATGTCTCGGTCTCAAGAGTCCCCTCAAGTTTTCCCGTCTCAAGAGTCCCCTCAAGTGTTCCGTTCTCAAGTGTTCCGGTCTCAAGAGTCCCCCAAGTGTTCCGGTCTCAAGAGTCCCCACAACTGTTCCGGTGTCAAGAGTCCCCACAAGTGTTCCGGTCTTTAGAGTCCCCGCAAGTTTTCCGGTCTCATGAGTCCCCACAAGTATTCCAGTCTCAAGAGTCCCCACAAAGTGTTCCTGTCTCAAGGGTCCCCACCAATGTGCCTGTCTCACGAGTCCCCTCAAGTGTGCCTGTCTAAAGAGTCCCCTCAAGTGTTCCGGTCTCAAGAGTCCCCACAAGTATTCCGGTCTCAAGTGTTCCAGTCTCAAGAGTCCCCTCAAGTGTTCTGGTCTCAAGAGTCCCCTCAAGTGTTCCGGTCACAAGAGTCCCCTCAAGTGTTCCGGTCTCAACTGTTCCGGTCTCATGAGTCCCCACAAGTATTCCTGTCTCAAGAGTCCCCACAAAGTGTTCCTGTCTCAAGGGTCCCCACCAATGTGCCTGTGTCAAGAGTCCCCTCAAGTGTGCCTGTCTCAAGAGTCCCCTCAAGTGCTCCGGTCTCAAGTGTCCCCTCAAGTGTTCCGGTCTCAAGAGTCCCCACAAGTGTTCCGGTCTCAAGTGTTCCAGTCTCAAGAGTCCCCTCAAGTGTTCCGGTCTCAAGAGTCCCCTCAAGCGTTCCGGTCCCAAGATTCCCGTCAAGTGTTCTGGTCTTAAGAGTCCCCTCAAGTGTCTCGGTCTCAAGAGTCCCCTCAAGTGTTCCGGTCTCAAGAGTCCCCTCAAGCGTTCCGGTCCCAAGATTCCCGTCAAGTGTTCTGGTCTTAAGAGTCCCCTCAAGTGCCTCGGTCTCAAGAGTCCCCTCAAGTGTTCCGGTCTCAAGTGTTCCGGTCTCAAATGTCCCCACAAGTGTTCCGGTCTCAATAGTCCCCACAAGTGTTCCGGTCTCAATAGTCCCCTCAAGTGTTCCGGTCTCAATTGTTCCGGTCTCAAGAGTCTCCTCAAGTGTTCTGGTCTAAAGAGTCCCCTCAAGTGTTCCGGTCTCAATAGTCCCCTTAAGTGTTCCGGTCTCAATTGTTCCGGTCTCAAGAGTCTCCTCAAGTGTTCTGGACTCAAGAGTCCCCTCAAGTGTCTCGGTCTCAAGAGTCCCCTCAAGTGTTCCGGTCTCAAGAGTCCCCTCAAGTGTTCCGGTCTCAAGAGTCCCCCCAAGTGTTCCTGTCTCAAGTGTTCCGGTCTCAAGAGTCCCCACAAGTGTTCCGGTCTCCATAGTCCCCACAAGTGTTCTGGTCTCAAGAGTCCCCTCAAGTGTTAAGGTCTCAAGAGTCCCCTCAAGTGTTCCGGTCTCAACTGTTCCGGTCTCAAGAGTCCCCTCAAGTCATCCGGTCTCAAGTGTTCCGGTCTCAAGAGTCTGCTCAAGTGTTCCGGTCTAAAGAGTCCAGTCAAGTGTTCCGGTCTCAAGTGTTCCGAACTCAAGAGTCCCCTCAAGTGTTCCGTTCTTAACTGTTCCGGTCTCAAGAGTCCCGTCAAGTGTTCCGGTCTAAAGAGTCCCCTCAAGTGTCTCGGTCTCAAGAGTCCCCTCAAGTGTTCCGGTCTCAAGAGTCCCCTCAAGTGTTCCGGTCTCAGGAGTCCGCTCAAGTGGTCCGGTCTCAAGAGTCCCCTCAAGAGTCCCCTCAAGAGACCCCTCAAGTGTTCCGGTCTCAACTGTTCCAGTCTCAAATGTCCCCACAAATGTTCCGGTCTCAATAGTCCCCACAAGTGTTCCGGTCTCAATAGTCCCCACAAGTGTTCTGGTCTCAAGAGTCCCCACAAGTGTTCTGGTCTCAAGAGTCCCCACAAGTGTTCCGGTCTCAAGAGTCCCCACAAGTGTTCCGGTCTCAAGTGTTCTGGTCTCAAGAGTCCCGTCAAGTGATCCAGTCTCAAGTGTTCCGGTCTCAAGTGATCCGGTCTCAAGTGTTCCGGTCTCAAGAGTCCCCTCAAGTGTTCCTGTCTTAAGAGTCCCCTCAAATGTCTCGGTCTCAAGAGTCCCCTCAAGTGTTCCGGTCTCAAGAGTCCCCTCAAGTTTTCCCGTCTCAAGAGTCCCCTCAAGTGTTCCGTTCTCAAGTGTTCCGGTCTCAAGAGTCCCCCAAGTGTTCCGGTCTCAAGAGTCCCCACAACTGTTCCGGTGTCAAGAGTCCCCACAAGTGTTCCGGTCTTTAGAGTCCCCGCAAGTTTTCCGGTCTCATGAGTCCCCACAAGTATTCCTGTCTCAAGAGTCCCCACAAAGTGTTCCTGTCTCAAGGGTCCCCACCAATGTGCCTGTCTCACGAGTCCCCTCAAGTGTGCCTGTCTAAAGAGTCCCCTCAAGTGTTCTGGTCTCAAGAGTCCCCACAAGTATTCCGGTCTCAAGTGTTCCAGTCTCAAGAGTCCCCTCAAGTGTTCCGGTCTCAAGTGTTCCGGTCTCAAGAGTCCCCTCAAGCGTTCCGGTCTCAAGAGTCCCCTCAAGTGTCTCGGTCTCAAGAGTCCCCTCAAGTGTTCCGGTATAAAGAGTCCCCTCAAGTGTTCCGGTCTCAATAATCCCCTCAAGTGTTCCGGTCTCAAGTGTTCCGGGTTTCAAGAGTCTCCTCAAGTGTTCTGGTCTCAAGAGTCCCCTCAAGTGTCTCGGTCTCAAGAGTCCTCTCAAGTGTTCCGATCTCAATAGTCCCCACAAGTGTTCCGGTCTCAATAGTCCCCTCAAGTGTTCCGGTCTCAATTGTTCCGGTCTCAAGAGTCTCCTCAAGTGTTCTGGTCTAAAGAGTCCCCTCAAGTGTTCCGGTCTCAATAGTCCCCTTAAGTGTTCCGGTCTCAATTGTTCCGGTCTCAAGAGTCTCCTCAAGTGTTCTGGACTCAAGAGTCCCCTCAAGTGTCTCGGTCTCAAGAGTCCCCTCAAGTGATCCGGTCTCAAGAGTCCCCTCAAGTGTTCCGGTCTCAAGAGTCCCCCCAAGTGTTCCTGTCTCAAGTGTTCCGGTCTCAAGAGTCCCCTCAAGTTTTCCCGTCACAAGAGTCCCCTCAAGTGTTCCGTTCTCAAGTGTTCCGGTCTCAAGAGTCCCCCAAGTGTTCCGGTCTCAAGAGTCCCCACAACTGTTCCGGTGTCAAGAGTCCCCACAAGTGTTCCGGTCTTTAGAGTCCCCGCAAGTTTTCCGGTCTCATGAGTCCCCACAAGTATTCCTGTCTCAAGAGTCCCCACAAAGTGTTCCTGTCTCAAGGGTCCCCACCAACGTGCCTGTCTCACGAGTCCCCTCAAGTGTGCCTGTCTAAAGAGTCCCCTCAAGTGTTCCGGTCTCAAGAGTCCCCACAAGTATTCCGGTCTCAAGTGTTCCAGTCTCAAGAGTCCCCTCAAGTGTTCCGGTCTCAAGTGTTCCGGTCTCAAGAGTCCCCTCAAGCGTTCCGGTCTCAAGAGTCCCCTCAAGTGTCTCGGTCTCAAGAGTCCCCTCAAGTGTTCCGGTATAAAGAGTCCCCTCAAGTGTTCTGGTCTCAATAATCCCCTCAAGTGTTCCGGTCTCAAGTGTTCCGGGTTTCAAGAGTCTCCTCAAGTGTTCTGGTCTCAAGAGTCCCCTCAAGTGTCTCGGTCTCAAGAGTCCTCTCAAGTGTTCCGATCTCAATAGTCCCCACAAGTGTTCCGGTCTCAATAGTCCCCTCAAGTGTTCCGGTCTCAATTGTTCCGGTCTCAAGAGTCTCCTCAAGTGTTCTGGTCTAAAGAGTCCCCTCAAGTGTTCCGGTCTCAATAGTCCCCTTAAGTGTTCCGGTCTCAATTGTTCCGGTCTCAAGAGTCTCCTCAAGTGTTCTGGACTCAAGAGTCCCCTCAAGTGTCTCGGTCTCAAGAGTCCCCTCAAGTGTTCCGGTCTCAAGAGTCCCCTCAAGTGTTCCGGTCTCAAGAGTCCCCCCAAGTGTTCCTGTCTCAAGTGTTCCGGTCTCAAGAGTCCCCACAAGTGTTCCGGTCTCCATAGTCCCCACAAGTGTTCTGGTCTCAAGAGTCCCCTCAAGTGTTAAGGTCTCAAGAGTCCCCTCAAGTGTTCCGGTCTCAACTGTTCCGGTCTCAAGAGTCCCCTCAAGTCATCCGGTCTCAAGTGTTCCGGTCTCAAGAGTCTGCTCAAGTGTTCCGGTCTAAAGAGTCCAATCAAGTGTTCCGGTCTCAAGTGTTCCGGTCTCAAGAGTCCCCTCAAGTGTTCCGTTCTCAACTGTTCCGGTCTCAAGAGTCCCGTCAAGTGTTCCGGTCTAAAGAGTCCCCTCAAGTGTCTCGGTCTCAAGAGTCCCCTCAAGTGTTCCGGTCTCAAGAGTCCCCTCAAGTGTTCCGGTCTCAGGAGTCCGCTCAAGTGGTCCGGTCTCAAGAGTCCCCTCAAGAGTCCCCTCAAGAGACCCCTCAAGTGTTCCGGTCTCAAGTGTTCCAGTCTCAAATGTCCCCACAAATGTTCCGGTCTCAATAGTCCCCACAAGTGTTCCGGTCTCAATAGTCCCCACAAGTGTTCTGGTCTCAAGAGTCCCCACAAGTGTTCTGGTCTCAAGAGTCCCCACAAGTGTTCCGGTCTCAAGAGTCCCCACAAGTGTTCCGGTCTCAAGTGTTCTTGTCTCAAGAGTCCCGTCAAGTGATCCAGTCTCTTGTGTTCCGGTCTCAAGTGATCCGGTCTCAAGTGTTCCGGGTTTCAAGAGTCTCCTCAAGTGTTCTGGTCTCAAGAGTCCCCTCAAGTGTCTCGGTCTCAAGAGTCCTCTCAAGTGTTCCGATCTCAAGAGTCCCCTCAAGTATTCTGGTCTCAAGAGTCCCCTCAAGTGTTCTGGTCTCAAGTGTTCCGGTCTCAAGAGTCCCCACAAGTGTTCCGCTCTCAAGAGTCCCCCCAAGTGTTTCTGTCTCAAGTGTTCCGGTCTCAAGAATCCCCACAAGTGTTCCGGTCTCCATAGTCCCCACAAGTGTTCTGGTCTCAAGAGTCCCCTCAAGTGTTCCGGTCTCAAGAGTCCCCTCAAGTGTTCCGGTCTCAACTGTTCCAGTCTCAAGAGTCCCCACAACTGTTCCGGTGTCAAGAGTCCCCACAAGTGTTCCGGTCTCAAGAGTCCCCTCAAGTTTTCCGGTCTCATGAGTCCCCACAAGTATTCCTGTCTCAAGAGTCCCCACAAAGTGTTCCTGTCTCAAGGGTCCCCACCAATGTGCCTGTGTCAAGAGTCCCCTCAAGTGTGCCTGTCTCAAGAGTCCCCTCAAGTGCTCCGGTCTCAAGAGTCACCTCAAGTGTTCCGGTCTCAAGAGTCCCCACAAGTGTTCCGGTCTCAAGTGTTCCAGTCTCAAGAGTCCCCTCAAGTGTTCCGGTCTCAAGAGTCCCCTCAAGCGTTCCGGTCCCAAGATTCCCGTCAAGTGTTCTGGTCTTAAGAGTCCCCTCAAGTGTCTCGGTCTCAAGAGTCCCCTCAAGTGTTCCGGTCTCAAGAGTCCCCTCAAGCGTTCCGGTCCCAAGATTCCCGTCAAGTGTTCTGGTCTTAAGAGTCCCCTCAAGTGCCTCGGTCTCAAGAGTCCCCTCAAGTGTTCCGGTCTCAAGTGTTCCGGTCTCAAATGTCCCCACAAGTGTTCCGGTCTCAATAGTCCCCACAAGTGTTCCGGTCTCAATAGTCCCCACAAGTGTTCTGGTCTCAAGAGTCCCCACAAGTGTTCTGGTCTCAAGAGTCCCCACAAGTGTTCCGGTCTCAAGAGTCCCCACAAGTGTTCCGGTCTCAAGTGTTCTGGTCTCAAGAGTCCCGTCAAGTGATCCGGTCTCATGTGTTCCGGTCTCAAGTGATCTGGTCTCACGTGTTCCAGTCTCAAGAGTCCGCTCAAGTGTTCCGGTCTTAAGAGTCCCCTCAAATGTCTCGTTCTCAAGAGTCCCCTCAAGTGTTCCGGTCTCAAGAGTCCCCTCAAGTATTCCCGTCTCAAGAGTCCCCTCAAGTGTTCCGGTCTCAAGTGTTCCGGTCTCAAGAGTCCCCCAAGTGTTCCGGTCTCAAGAGTCCTCACAACTGTTCCGGTGTCAAGAGTCCCCACAAGTGTTCCGGTCTCAAGAGTCCCCTCAAGTTTTCCGGTCTCATGAGTCCCCACAAGTATTCCTGTCTCAAGAGTCCCCACAAAGGGTTCCTATCTCAAGGGTCCCCACCAATATGCCTGTCTCACGAGTCCCCTCAAGTGTGCCTGTCTCAAGAGTCCCCTCAAGTGTTCCGGTCTCAAGAGTCCCCTCAAGTGTTCCGGTCTCAAGAGTCCCCACAAGTGTTCCGGTCTCAAGTGTTCCAGTCTCAAGAGTCCCCTCAAGTGTTCCGGTCTCAAGTGTTCCGTTCTCAAGAGTCCCCTCAAGCGTTCCGGTCTCAAGAGTCCCCTCAAGTGTTCTGGTCTAAAGAGTCCCCTCAGATGTCTCGGTCTCAAGAGTCCCCTCAAGTGTTCCGGTCTAAAGAGTCCCCTCAAGTGTTCCGGTCTCAATAGTCCCCTCAAGTGTTCCGGTCTCAATTGTTCCGGTCTCAAGAGTCTCCTCAAGTGTTCCGGTCTCAAGAGTCCCCTCAAGTGTTCCGGTCTCAAGAGTCCCCTCAAGTGTGCCGGTCTCAAGAGTCCCCCCAAGTGTTCCTGTCTCAAGTGTTCCGGTCTCAAGAGTCCCCACAAGTGTTCCGGTCTCCATAGTCCCCACAAGTGTTCTGGTCTCAAGAGTCCCCTCAAGTGTTCCGGTCTCAAGAGTCCCCTCAAGTGTTCCGGTCTCAACTGTTCCGGTCTCAAGAGTCCCCTCAAGTCATCCGGTCTCAAGTGTTCCGGTCTCAAGAGTCTGCTCAAGTGTTCCGGTCTAAAGAGTCCAATCAAGTGTTCCGGTCTCAAGTGTTCCGGTCTCAAGAGTCCCCTCAAGTGTTCCGTTCTCAACTGTTCCGGTCTCAAGAGTCCCCTCAAGTGTTCCGGTCTAAATAGTCCCCTCAAGTGTTCCGGTCTAAAGAGTCCCCTCAAGTGTCTCTGTCTCAAGAGTCCCCTCAAGTGTTCCGGTCTCAAGAGTCCCCTCAAGTGTTCCGGTCTCAGGAGTCCGCTCAAGTGGTCCGGTCTCAAGAGTCCCCTCAAGAGTCCCCTCAAGAGTCCCCTCAAGTGTTCCGGTCTCAAGTGTTCCGGTCTCAAATGTCCCCACAAATGTTCCGGTCTCATTAGTCCCCACAAGTGTTCCGGTATCAATAGTCCCCACAAGTGTTCTGGTTTCAAGAGTCCCCACACGTGTTCTGGTCTCAAGAGTCCCCACAAGTGTTCCTGTCTCAAGAGTCCCCACAAGTGTTCCGGTCTCAAGTGTTCTGGTCTCAAGAGTCCCGTCAAGTGATCCGGTCTCAAGTGTTCCGGTCTCAAGTGATCCGGTCTCAAGTGTTCCGGTCTCAAGAGTCCCCTCAAGTGTTCCTGTCTCAAGAGTCCCCTCAAATGTCTCGGTCTCAAGAGTCCCCTCAAGTGTTCCGGTATCAAGAGTCCCCTCAAGTATTCCCGTCTCAAGTGTTCCAGTCTCAAGTGATCCGGTCTCAAGTGTTCCGGTCTCAAGAGTCCCCTCAAGTGTTCCTGTCTTAAGAGTCCCCTCAAATGTCTCGGTCTCAAGAGTCCCCACAAGTGTTCCGGTCTCAAGTGTTCTGGTCTCAAGAGTCCCGTCAATTGATCCGGTCTCAAGTGTTCCGGTCTCAAGTGATCCGGTCTCAAGTGTTCCGGTCTCAAGAGTCCCCTCAAGTGTTCCTGTCTTAAGAGTCCCCTCAAATGTCTCGGTCTCAAGAGTCCCCTCAAGTGTTCCGGTCTCAAGAGTCCCGTCAAGTGATCCGGTCTCAAGTGTTCCGGTCTCAAGTGATCCGGTCTCAAGTGTTCCGGTCTCAAGAGTCCCCTCAAGTGTTCCTGTCTTAAGAGTCCCCTTAAATGTCTCGGTCTCAAGAGTCCCCTCAAGTGTTCCGGTCTCAAGAGTCCCCACAAGTGTTCCGGTCTCAAGTGTTCCAGTCTCAAGAGTCCCCTCAAGTGTTCCGGTCTCCATAGTCCCCACAAGTGTTCTGGTCTCAAGAGTCCCCTCAAGTGTTCCAGTCACAAGAGTCCCCTCAAGTGTTCCGGTCTCAACTTTTCCGGTCTCATGAGTCCCCACAAGTATTCCTGTCTCAAGAGTCCCCACAAAGTGTTCCTGTCTCAAGGGTCCCCACCAATGTGCCTGTGTCAAGAGTCCCCTCAAGTGTGCCTGTCTCAAGAGTCCCCTCAAGTGCTCCGGTCTCAAGAGTCCCCTCAAGTGTTCCGGTCTCAAGAGTCCCCACAAGTGTTCCGGTCTCAAGTGTTCCAGTCTCAAGAGTCCCCTCAAGTGTTCCGGTCTCCATAGTCCCCACAAGTGTTCTGGTCTCAAGAGTCCCCTCAAGTGTTCCGGTCACAAGAGTCCCCTCAAGTGTTCCGGTCTCAACTGTTCCGGTCTCATGAGTCCCCACAAGTATTCCTGTCTCAAGAGTCCCCACAAAGTGTTCCTGTCTCAAGGGTCCCCACCAATGTGCCTGTGTCAAGAGTCCCCTCAAGTGTGCCTGTCTCAAGAGTCCCCTCAAGTGCTCCGGTCTCAAGAGTCCCCTCAAGTGTTCCGGTCTCAAGAGTCCCCACAAGTGTTCCGGTCTCAAGTGTTCCAGTCTCAAGAGTCCCCTCAAGCGTTCCGGTCCCAAGATTCCCGTCAAGTGTTCTGGTCTTAAGAGTCCCCTCAAGTGTCTCGGTCTCAAGAGTCCCCTCAAGTGTTCCGGTCTCAAGAGTCCCCTCAAGCGTTCCGGTCCCAAGATTCCCGTCAAGTGTTCTGGTCTTAAGAGTCCCCTCAAGTGCCTCGGTCTCAAGAGTCCCCTCAAGTGTTCCGGTCTCAAGTGTTCCGGTCTCAAATGTCCCCACAAGTGTTCCGGTCTCAATAGTCCCCACAAGTGTTCCGGTCTCAATAGTCCCCTCAAGTGTTCCGGTCTCAATTGTTCCGGTCTCAAGAGTCTCCTCAAGTGTTCTGGTCTAAAGAGTCCCCTCAAGTGTTCCGGTCTCAATAGTCCCCTTAAGTGTTCCGGTCTCAATTGTTCCGGTCTCAAGAGTCTCCTCAAGTGTTCTGGACTCAAGAGTCCCCTCAAGTGTCTCGGTCTCAAGAGTCCCCTCAAGTGTTCCGGTCTCAAGAGTCCCCTCAAGTGTTCCGGTCTCAAGAGTCCCCCCAAGTGTTCCTGTCTCAAGTGTTCCGGTCTCAAGAGTCCCCACAAGTGTTCCGGTCTCCATAGTCCCCACAAGTGTTCTGGTCTCAAGAGTCCCCTCAAGTGTTAAGGTCTCAAGAGTCCCCTCAAGTGTTCCGGTCTCAACTGTTCCGGTCTCAAGAGTCCCCTCAAGTCATCCGGTCTCAAGTGTTCCGGTCTCAAGAGTCTGCTCAAGTGTTCCGGTCTAAAGAGTCCAATCAAGTGTTCCGGTCTCAAGTGTTCCGGTCTCAAGAGTCCCCTCAAGTGTTCCGTTCTTAACTGTTCCGGTCTCAAGAGTCCCGTCAAGTGTTCCGGTCTAAAGAGTCCCCTCAAGTGTCTCGGTCTCAAGAGTCCCCTCAAGTGTTCCGGTCTCAAGAGTCCCCTCAAGTGTTCCGGTCTCAGGAGTCCGCTCAAGTGGTCCGGTCTCAAGAGTCCCCTCAAGAGTCCCCTCAAGAGACCCCTCAAGTGTTCCGGTCTCAAGTGTTCCAGTCTCAAATGTCCCCACAAATGTTCCGGTCTCAATAGTCCCCACAAGTGTTCCGGTCTCAATAGTCCCCACAAGTGTTCTGGTCTCAAGAGTCCCCACAAGTGTTCTGGTCTCAAGAGTCCCCACAAGTGTTCCGGTCTCAAGAGTCCCCACAAGTGTTCCGGTCTCAAGTGTTCTGGTCTCAAGAGTCCCGTCAAGTGATCCAGTCTCAAGTGTTCCGGTCTCAAGTGATCCGGTCTCAAGTGTTCCGGTCTCAAGAGTCCCCTCAAGTGTTCCTGTCTTAAGAGTCCCCTCAAATGTCTCGGTCTCAAGAGTCCCCTCAAGTGTTCCGGTCTCAAGAGTCCCCTCAAGTTTTCCCGTCTCAAGAGTCCCCTCAAGTGTTCCGTTCTCAAGTGTTCCGGTCTCAAGAGTCCCCCAAGTGTTCCGGTCTCAAGAGTCCCCACAACTGTTCCGGTGTCAAGAGTCCCCACAAGTGTTCCGGTCTTTAGAGTCCCCGCAAGTTTTCCGGTCTCATGAGTCCCCACAAGTATTCCTGTCTCAAGAGTCCCCACAAAGTGTTCCTGTCTCAAGGGTCCCCACCAATGTGCCTGTCTCACGAGTCCCCTCAAGTGTGCCTGTCTAAAGAGTCCCCTCAAGTGTTCCGGTCTCAAGAGTCCCCACAAGTATTCCGGTCTCAAGTGTTCCAGTCTCAAGAGTCCCCTCAAGTGTTCCGGTCTCAAGTGTTCCGGTCTCAAGAGTCCCCTCAAGCGTTCCGGTCTCAAGAGTCCCCTCAAGTGTCTCGGTCTCAAGAGTCCCCTCAAGTGTTCCGGTATAAAGAGTCCCCTCAAGTGTTCCGGTCTCAATAATCCCCTCAAGTGTTCCGGTCTCAAGTGTTCCGGGTTTCAAGAGTCTCCTCAAGTGTTCTGGTCTCAAGAGTCCCCTCAAGTGTCTCGGTCTCAAGAGTCCTCTCAAGTGTTCCGATCTCAATAGTCCCCACAAGTGTTCCGGTCTCAATAGTCCCCTCAAGTGTTCCGGTCTCAATTGTTCCGGTCTCAAGAGTCTCCTCAAGTGTTCTGGTCTAAAGAGTCCCCTCAAGTGTTCCGGTCTCAATAGTCCCCTTAAGTGTTCCGGTCTCAATTGTTCCGGTCTCAAGAGTCTCCTCAAGTGTTCTGGACTCAAGAGTCCCCTCAAGTGTCTCGGTCTCAAGAGTCCCCTCAAGTGATCGGGTCTCAAGAGTCCCCTCAAGTGTTCCGGTCTCAAGAGTCCCCCCAAGTGTTCCTGTCTCAAGTGTTCCGGTCTCAAGAGTCCCCTCAAGTTTTCCCGTCACAAGAGTCCCCTCAAGTGTTCCGTTCTCAAGTGTTCCGGTCTCAAGAGTCCCCCAAGTGTTCCGGTCTCAAGAGTCCCCACAACTGTTCCGGTGTCAAGAGTCCCCACAAGTGTTCCGGTCTTTAGAGTCCCCGCAAGTTTTCCGGTCTCATGAGTCCCCACAAGTATTCCTGTCTCAAGAGTCCCCACAAAGTGTTCCTGTCTCAAGGGTCCCCACCAATGTGCCTGTCTCACGAGTCCCCTCAAGTGTGCCTGTCTAAAGAGTCCCCTCAAGTGTTCCGGTCTCAAGAGTCCCCACAAGTATTCCGGTCTCAAGTGTTCCAGTCTCAAGAGTCCCCTCAAGTGTTCCGGTCTCAAGTGTTCCGGTCTCAAGAGTCCCCTCAAGCGTTCCGGTCTCAAGAGTCCCCTCAAGTGTCTCGGTCTCAAGAGTCCCCTCAAGTGTTCCGGTATAAAGAGTCCCCTCAAGTGTTCCGGTCTCAATAATCCCCTCAAGTGTTCCGGTCTCAAGTGTTCCGGGTTTCAAGAGTCTCCTCAAGTGTTCTGGTCTCAAGAGTCCCCTCAAGTGTCTCGGTCTCAAGAGTCCTCTCAAGTGTTCCGATCTCAATAGTCCCCACAAGTGTTCCGGTCTCAATAGTCCCCTCAAGTGTTCCGGTCTCAATTGTTCCGGTCTCAAGAGTCTCCTCAAGTGTTCTGGTCTAAAGAGTCCCCTCAAGTGTTCCGGTCTCAATAGTCCCCTTAAGTGTTCCGGTCTCAATTGTTCCGGTCTCAAGAGTCTCCTCAAGTGTTCTGGACTCAAGAGTCCCCTCAAGTGTCTCGGTCTCAAGAGTCCCCTCAAGTGTTCCGGTCTCAAGAGTCCCCTCAAGTGTTCCGGTCTCAAGAGTCCCCCCAAGTGTTCCTGTCTCAAGTGTTCCGGTCTCAAGAGTCCCCACAAGTGTTCCGGTCTCCATAGTCCCCACAAGTGTTCTGGTCTCAAGAGTCCCCTCAAGTGTTAAGGTCTCAAGAGTCCCCTCAAGTGTTCCGGTCTCAACTGTTCCGGTCTCAAGAGTCCCCTCAAGTCATCCGGTCTCAAGTGTTCCGGTCTCAAGAGTCTGCTCAAGTGTTCCGGTCTAAAGAGTCCAATCAAGTGTTCCGGTCTCAAGTGTTCCGGTCTCAAGAGTCCCCTCAAGTGTTCCGTTCTCAACTGTTCCGGTCTCAAGAGTCCCGTCAAGTGTTCCGGTCTAAAGAGTCCCCTCAAGTGTCTCGGTCTCAAGAGTCCCCTCAAGTGTTCCGGTCTCAAGAGTCCCCTCAAGTGTTCCGGTCTCAGGAGTCCGCTCAAGTGGTCCGGTCTCAAGAGTCCCCTCAAGAGTCCCCTCAAGAGACCCCTCAAGTGTTCCGGTCTCAAGTGTTCCAGTCTCAAATGTCCCCACAAATGTTCCGGTCTCAATAGTCCCCACAAGTGTTCCGGTCTCAATAGTCCCCACAAGTGTTCTGGTCTCAAGAGTCCCCACAAGTGTTCTGGTCTCAAGAGTCCCCACAAGTGTTCCGGTCTCAAGAGTCCCCTCAAGTGTCTCGGTCTCAAGAGTCCCCTCAAGTGTTCCGGTATAAAGAGTCCCCTCAAGTGTTCCGGTCTCAATAATCCCCTCAAGTGTTCCGGTCTCAAGTGTTCCGGGTTTCAAGAGTCTCCTCAAGTGTTCTGGTCTCAAGAGTCCCCTCAAGTGTCTCGGTCTCAAGAGTCCTCTCAAGTGTTCCGATCTCAATAGTCCCCACAAGTGTTCCGGTCTCAATAGTCCCCTCAAGTGTTCCGGTCTCAATTGTTCCGGTCTCAAGAGTCTCCTCAAGTGTTCTGGTCTAAAGAGTCCCCTCAAGTGTTCCGGTCTCAATAGTCCCCTTAAGTGTTCCGGTCTCAATTGTTCCGGTCTCAAGAGTCTCCTCAAGTGTTCTGGACTCAAGAGTCCCCTCAAGTGTCTCGGTCTCAAGAGTCCCCTCAAGTGTTCCGGTCTCAAGAGTCCCCTCAAGTGTTCCGGTCTCAAGAGTCCCCCCAAGTGTTCCTGTCTCAAGTGTTCCGGTCTCAAGAGTCCCCACAAGTGTTCCGGTCTCCATAGTCCCCACAAGTGTTCTGGTCTCAAGAGTCCCCTCAAGTGTTAAGGTCTCAAGAGTCCCCTCAAGTGTTCCGGTCTCAACTGTTCCGGTCTCAAGAGTCCCCTCAAGTCATCCGGTCTCAAGTGTTCCGGTCTCAAGAGTCTGCTCAAGTGTTCCGGTCTAAAGAGTCCAATCAAGTGTTCCGGTCTCAAGTGTTCCGGTCTCAAGAGTCCCCTCAAGTGTTCCGTTCTCAACTGTTCCGGTCTCAAGAGTCCCGTCAAGTGTTCCGGTCTAAAGAGTCCCCTCAAGTGTCTCGGTCTCAAGAGTCCCCTCAAGTGTTCCGGTCTCAAGAGTCCCCTCAAGTGTTCCGGTCTCAGGAGTCCGCTCAAGTGGTCCGGTCTCAAGAGTCCCCTCAAGAGTCCCCTCAAGAGACCCCTCAAGTGTTCCGGTCTCAAGTGTTCCAGTCTCAAATGTCCCCACAAATGTTCCGGTCTCAATAGTCCCCACAAGTGTTCCGGTCTCAATAGTCCCCACAAGTGTTCTGGTCTCAAGAGTCCCCACAAGTGTTCTGGTCTCAAGAGTCCCCACAAGTGTTCCGGTCTCAAGAGTCCCCACAAGTGTTCCGGTCTCAAGTGTTCTTGTCTCAAGAGTCCCGTCAAGTGATCCAGTCTCTTGTGTTCCGGTCTCAAGTGATCCGGTCTCAAGTGTTCCGGGTTTCAAGAGTCTCCTCAAGTGTTCTGGTCTCAAGAGTCCCCTCAAGTGTCTCGGTCTCAAGAGTCCTCTCAAGTGTTCCGATCTCAAGAGTCCCCTCAAGTATTCTGGTCTCAAGAGTCCCCTCAAGTGTTCTGGTCTCAAGTGTTCCGGTCTCAAGAGTCCCCACAAGTGTTCCGCTCTCAAGAGTCCCCCCAAGTGTTTCTGTCTCAAGTGTTCCGGTCTCAAGAATCCCCACAAGTGTTCCGGTCTCCATAGTCCCCACAAGTGTTCTGGTCTCAAGAGTCCCCTCAAGTGTTCCGGTCTCAAGAGTCCCCTCAAGTGTTCCGGTCTCAACTGTTCCAGTCTCAAGAGTCCCCACAACTGTTCCGGTGTCAAGAGTCCCCACAAGTGTTCCGGTCTCAAGAGTCCCCTCAAGTTTTCCGGTCTCATGAGTCCCCACAAGTATTCCTGTCTCAAGAGTCCCCACAAAGTGTTCCTGTCTCAAGGGTCCCCACCAATGTGCCTGTGTCAAGAGTCCCCTCAAGTGTGCCTGTCTCAAGAGTCCCCTCAAGTGCTCCGGTCTCAAGAGTCCCCTCAAGTGTTCCGGTCTCAAGAGTCCCCACAAGTGTTCCGGTCTCAAGTGTTCCAGTCTCAAGAGTCCCCTCAAGTGTTCCGGTCTCAAGAGTCCCCTCAAGCGTTCCGGTCCCAAGATTCCCGTCAAGTGTTCTGGTCTTAAGAGTCCCCTCAAGTGTCTCGGTCTCAAGAGTCCCCTCAAGTGTTCCGGTCTCAAGAGTCCCCTCAAGCGTTCCGGTCCCAAGATTCCCGTCAAGTGTTCTGGTCTTAAGAGTCCCCTCAAGTGCCTCGGTCTCAAGAGTCCCCTCAAGTGTTCCGGTCTCAAGTGTTCCGGTCTCAAATGTCCCCACAAGTGTTCCGGTCTCAATAGTCCCCACAAGTGTTCCGGTCTCAATAGTCCCCACAAGTGTTCTGGTCTCAAGAGTCCCCACAAGTGTTCTGGTCTCAAGAGTCCCCACAAGTGTTCCGGTCTCAAGAGTCCCCACAAGTGTTCCGGTCTCAAGTGTTCTGGTCTCAAGAGTCCCGTCAAGTGATCCGGTCTCATGTGTTCCGGTCTCAAGTGATCTGGTCTCACGTGTTCCAGTCTCAAGAGTCCGCTCAAGTGTTCCGGTCTTAAGAGTCCCCTCAAATGTCTCGTTCTCAAGAGTCCCCTCAAGTGTTCCGGTCTCAAGAGTCCCCTCAAGTATTCCCGTCTCAAGAGTCCCCTCAAGTGTTCCGGTCTCAAGTGTTCCGGTCTCAAGAGTCCCCCAAGTGTTCCGGTCTCAAGAGTCCTCACAACTGTTCCGGTGTCAAGAGTCCCCACAAGTGTTCCGGTCTCAAGAGTCCCCTCAAGTTTTCCGGTCTCATGAGTCCCCACAAGTATTCCTGTCTCAAGAGTCCCCACAAAGGGTTCCTATCTCAAGGGTCCCCACCAATATGCCTGTCTCACGAGTCCCCTCAAGTGTGCCTGTCTCAAGAGTCCCCTCAAGTGTTCCGGTCTCAAGAGTCCCCTCAAGTGTTCCGGTCTCAAGAGTCCCCACAAGTGTTCCGGTCTCAAGTGTTCCAGTCTCAAGAGTCCCCTCAAGTGTTCCGGTCTCAAGTGTTCCGTTCTCAAGAGTCCCCTCAAGCGTTCCGGTCTCAAGAGTCCCCTCAAGTGTTCTGGTCTAAAGAGTCCCCTCAGATGTCTCGGTCTCAAGAGTCCCCTCAAGTGTTCCGGTCTAAAGAGTCCCCTCAAGTGTTCCGGTCTCAATAGTCCCCTCAAGTGTTCCGGTCTCAATTGTTCCGGTCTCAAGAGTCTCCTCAAGTGTTCCGGTCTCAAGAGTCCCCTCAAGTGTTCCGGTCTCAAGAGTCCCCTCAAGTGTGCCGGTCTCAAGAGTCCCCCCAAGTGTTCCTGTCTCAAGTGTTCCGGTCTCAAGAGTCCCCACAAGTGTTCCGGTCTCCATAGTCCCCACAAGTGTTCTGGTCTCAAGAGTCCCCTCAAGTGTTCCGGTCTCAAGAGTCCCCTCAAGTGTTCCGGTCTCAACTGTTCCGGTCTCAAGAGTCCCCTCAAGTCATCCGGTCTCAAGTGTTCCGGTCTCAAGAGTCTGCTCAAGTGTTCCGGTCTAAAGAGTCCAATCAAGTGTTCCGGTCTCAAGTGTTCCGGTCTCAAGAGTCCCCTCAAGTGTTCCGTTCTCAACTGTTCCGGTCTCAAGAGTCCCCTCAAGTGTTCCGGTCTAAATAGTCCCCTCAAGTGTTCCGGTCTAAAGAGTCCCCTCAAGTGTCTCTGTCTCAAGAGTCCCCTCAAGTGTTCCGGTCTCAAGAGTCCCCTCAAGTGTTCCGGTCTCAGGAGTCCGCTCAAGTGGTCCGGTCTCAAGAGTCCCCTCAAGAGTCCCCTCAAGAGTCCCCTCAAGTGTTCCGGTCTCAAGTGTTCCGGTCTCAAATGTCCCCACAAATGTTCCGGTCTCATTAGTCCCCACAAGTGTTCCGGTATCAATAGTCCCCACAAGTGTTCTGGTTTCAAGAGTCCCCACACGTGTTCTGGTCTCAAGAGTCCCCACAAGTGTTCCGGTCTCAAGAGTCCCCACAAGTGTTCCGGTCTCAAGTGTTCTGGTCTCAAGAGTCCCGTCAAGTGATCCGGTCTCAAGTGTTCCGGTCTCAAGTGATCCGGTCTCAAGTGTTCCGGTCTCAAGAGTCCCCTCAAGTGTTCCTGTCTCAAGAGTCCCCTCAAATGTCTCGGTCTCAAGAGTCCCCTCAAGTGTTCCGGTATCAAGAGTCCCCTCAAGTATTCCCGTCTCAAGTGTTCCAGTCTCAAGTGATCCGGTCTCAAGTGTTCCGGTCTCAAGAGTCCCCTCAAGTGTTCCTGTCTTAAGAGTCCCCTCAAATGTCTCGGTCTCAAGAGTCCCCACAAGTGTTCCGGTCTCAAGTGTTCTGGTCTCAAGAGTCCCGTCAATTGATCCGGTCTCAAGTGTTCCGGTCTCAAGTGATCCGGTCTCAAGTGTTCCGGTCTCAAGAGTCCCCTCAAGTGTTCCTGTCTTAAGAGTCCCCTCAAATGTCTCGGTCTCAAGAGTCCCCTCAAGTGTTCCGGTCTCAAGAGTCCCGTCAAGTGATCCGGTCTCAAGTGTTCCGGTCTCAAGTGATCCGGTCTCAAGTGTTCCGGTCTCAAGAGTCCCCTCAAGTGTTCCTGTCTTAAGAGTCCCCTTAAATGTCTCGGTCTCAAGAGTCCCCTCAAGTGTTCCGGTCTCAAGAGTCCCCACAAGTGTTCCGGTCTCAAGTGTTCCAGTCTCAAGAGTCCCCTCAAGTGTTCCGGTCTCAAGAGTCCCCTCAAGCGTTCCGGTCCCAAGATTCCCGTCAAGTGTTCTGGTCTTAAGAGTCCCCTCAAGTGTCTCGGTCTCAAGAGTCCCCTCAAGTGTTCCGGTCTCAAGAGTCCCCTCAAGCGTTCCGGTCCCAAGATTCCCGTCAAGTGTTCTGGTCTTAAGAGTCCCCTCAAGTGCCTCGGTCTCAAGAGTCCCCTCAAGTGTTCCGGTCTCAAGTGTTCCGGTCTCAAATGTCCCCACAAGTGTTCCGGTCTCAATAGTTCCCACAAGTGTTCCGGTCTCAATAGTCCCCACAAGTGTTCTTGTCTCAAGAGTCCCCACAAGTGTTCTGGTCTCAAGAGTCCCCACAAGTGTTCCGGTCTCAAGAGTCCCCACAAGTGTTCCGGTCTCAAGTGTTCTGGTCTCAAGAGTCCCGTCAAGTGATCCGGTCTCATGTGTTCCGGTCTCAAGTGATCTGGTCTCACGTGTTCCAGTCTCAAGAGTCCCCTCAAGTGTTCCAGTCTTAAGAGTCCCCTCAAATGTCTCGTTCTCAAGAGTCCCCTCAAGTGTTCCGGTCTCAAGAGTCCCCTCAAGTATTCCCGTCTCAAGAGTCCCCTCAAGTGTTCCGGTCTCAAGTGTTCCGGTCTCAAGAGTCCCCCAAGTGTTCCGGTCTCAAGAGTCCCCACAACTGTTCCGGTGTCAAGAGTCCCCACAAGTGTTCCGGTCTCAAGAGTCCCCTCAAGTTTTCCGGTCTCATGAGTCCCCACAAGTATTCCTGTCTCAAGAGTCCCCACAAAGGGTTCCTATCTCAAGGGTCCCCACCAATATGCCTGTCTCACGAGTCCCCTCAAGTGTGCCTGTCTCAAGAGTCCCCTCAAGTGTTCCGGTCTCAAGAGTCCCCTCAAGTGTTCCGGTCTCAAGAGCCCCCACAAGTGTTCCGGTCTCAAGTGTTCCAGTCTCAAGAGTCCCCTCAAGTGTTCCGGTCTCAAGTGTTCCGTTCTCAAGAGTCCCCTCAAGCGTTCCGGTCTCAAGAGTCCCCTCAAGTGTTCTGGTCTCAAGAGTCCACTCAGATGTCTCGGTCTCAAGAGTCCCCTCAAGTGTTCCGGTCTAAAGAGTCCCCTCAAGTGTTCCGGTCTCAATAGTCCCCTCAAGTGTTCCGGTCTCAATTGTTCCGGTCTCAAAAGTCTCCTCAAGTGTTCCGGTCTCAAGAGTCCCCTCAAGTGTTCCGGTCTCAAGAGTCCCCTCAAGTGTGCCGGTCTCAAGAGTCCCCCCAAGTGTTCCTGTCTCAAGTGTTCCGGTCTCAAGAGTCCCCACAAGTGTTCCGGTCTCCATAGTCCCCACAAGTGTTCTGGTCTCAAGAGTCCCCTCAAGTGTTCCGGTCTCAAGAGTCCCCTCAAGTGTTCCGGTCTCAACTGTTCCGGTCTCAAGAGTCCCCTCAAGTCATCCGGTCTCAAGTGTTCCGGTCTCAAGAGTCTGCTCAAGTGTTCCGGTCTAAAGATTCCAATCAAGTGTTCCGGTCTCAAGTGTTCCGGTCTCAAGAGTCCCCTCAAGTGTTCCGTTCTCAACTGTTCCGGTCTCAAGAGTCCCCTCAAGTGTTCCGGTCTAAATAGTCCCCTCAAGTGTTCCGGTCTAAAGAGTCCCCTCAAGTGTCTCTGTCTCAAGAGTCCCCTCAAGTGTTCCGGTCTCAAGAGTCCCCTCAAGTGTTCCGGTATCAGGAGTCCGCTCAAGTGGTCCGGTCTCAAGAGTCCCCTCAAGAGTCCCCTCAAGAGTCCCCTCAAGTGTTCCGGTCTCAAGTGTTCCGGTCTCAAATGTCCCCACAAATGTTCCGGTCTCAATAGTCCCCACAAGTGTTCCGGTATCAATAGTCCCCACAAGTGTTCTGGTCTCAAGAGTCCCCACACATGTTCTGGTCTCAAGAGTCCCCACAAGTGTTCCGGTCTCAAGAGTCCCCACAAGTGTTCCGGTCTCAAGTGTTCTGGTCTCAAGAGTCCCGTCAAGTGATCCGGTCTCAAGTGTTCCGGTCTCAAGTGATCCGGTCTCAAGTGTTCCGGTCTCAAGAGTCCCCTCAAGTGTTCCTGTCTCAAGAGTCCCCTTAAATGTCTCGGTCTCAAGAGTCCCCTCAAGTGTTCCGGTCTCAAGAGTCCCCTCAAGTATTCCCGTCTCAAGAGTCCCCTCAAGTGTTCCGTTCTCAAGTGTTTTGGTCTCAAGAGTCCCCCAAGTGTTCCGGTCTCAAGAGTCCCCGCAACTGTTCCGGTGTCAAGAGTCCCCACAAGTGTTCCGGTCTCAAGAGTCCCCTCAAGTTTTCCGGTCTCATGAGTCCCCACAAGTATTCCTGTCTCAAGAGTCCCCACAAAGTGTTCCTGTCTCAAGGGTCCCCACCAATGTGCCTGTCTCACGAGTTCTCTCAAGTGTGCCTGTCTCAAGAGTCCCCTCAAGTGTTCTGGTCTCAAGAGTCCCCTCAAGTGTTCCGGTCTCAAGAGTCCCCACAAGTGTTCCGGTCTCAAGTGTTCCAGTCTCAAGAGTCCCCTCAAGTGTTCCGGTCTCAAGAGTCCCCTCAAGCGTTCCGGTCTCAAGAGTCCCCTCAAGTGTCTCGGTCTCAAGAGTCCCCTCAAGTGTTCCGGTATAAAGAGTCCCCTCAAGTGTTCCGGTCTCAATAATCCCCTCAAGTGTTCCGGTCTCAAGTGTTCCGGTCTCAAGAGTCTCCTCAAGTGTTCTGGTCTCAAGAGTCCCCTCAAGTGTCTCGGTCTCAAGAGTCCTCTCAAGTGTTCCGATCTCAAGAGTCCCCTCAAGTATTCCGGTCTCAAGAGTCCCCTCAAGTGTTCTGGTCTCAAAGTTCCGGTCTCAAGAGTCCCCACAAGTGTTCCGCTCTCAAGAGTCCCCCCAAGTGTTCCTGTCTCAAGTGTTCCGGTCTCAAGAGTCCCCACAATTGTTCCGGTCTCCATAGTCCCCACAAGTGTTCTGGTCTCAAGAGTCCCCTCAAGTGTTCCGGTCTCAAGAGTCCCCTCAAGTATTCCGGTCTCAACTGTTCCAGTCTCAAGAGTCCCCACAACTGTTCCGGTGTCAAGAGTCCCCACAAGTGTTCCGGTCTCAAGAGTCCCCTCAAGTTTTCCGGTCTCATGAGTCCCCACAAGTATTCCTGTCTCAAGAGTCCCCACAAAGTGTTCCTGTCTCAAGGATCCCCACCAATGTGCCTGTGTCAAGAGTCACCTCAAGTGTGCCTGTCTCAAGAGTCCCCTCAAGTGCTCCGGTCTCAAGAGTCCCCTCAAGTGTTCCGCTCTCAAGAGTCCCCACAAGTGTTCCGGTCTCAAGTGTTCCAGTCTCAAGAGTCCCCTCAAGTGTTCCGGTCTCAAGAGTCCCCTCAAGCGTTCCGGTACCAAGATTCCCGTCAAGTGTTCTGGTCTTAAGAGTCCCCTCAAGTGTCTCGGTCTCAAGAGTCCCCTCAAGTGTTCCGGTCTAAAGAGTCCCCTCAAGTGTTCCGGTCTCAAGAGTCCCCTCAAGTGTTCCGGTTATAAGTGTTCCGGTCTCAAGAGTCTCCTCAAGTGTTCTGTTCTCAAGAGTCCCTTCAAGTGTCTCGGTCTCAAGAGTCCCCTCAAGTGTTCCGGTCTCAAGAGTCTCCTCAAGTGTTCCGGTCTCAAGAGTCCCCTCAAGTGTTCTGGTCTCTAGTGTTCCGGTCTCAAGAGTCCCCACAAGTGTTCCGGTCTCAAGAGACCCCCCAAGTGTTCCTGTCTCAAGTGTTCCGGTCTCAAGAGTCCCCACAAGTGTTCCGGTCTCCATAGTCCGCACAAGTGTTCCGGTCTCAAGAGTCCACTCAAGTGTTACCGTCTCAAGAGTCCCCTCAAGTGTCTCGGTCTCAAGAGTCCCCTCAAGTGCTCCGGTCTAAAGAGTCCCCTCAAGTGTACCGGTCTCAAGAGTCCCCTCAAGTGTTCCGGTCTCAAGTGTTCTGGTCTCAAGAGTCCCCAAAAGTGTTCCGGTCTCAAGAGTCCCCACAAGTATTCCTGTCTCAAGAGTCCCCACAAAGTGTTCCTGTCTCAAGGGTCCCCACGAGTGTGCCTGTCTCAAGATTTCCTTCAAGTGTGCCTGTCTCAAGAGTCCCCACAAGTGTTCCTGTCTCAAGAGTCCCCACAAGTGTTCCGGTCTCAAGAGTCCCCTCAAGTGTTCCGGTCTCAAGAGTCCCCACAAGTGTTCCTGTCTCAAGAGTCCCCTCAAGTGTTCCGGTCTGAAGTGTTCCTGTCTCAAAAATCCCCTCAAGTGTTCCGGTCTCAAGTGTTCTGGTCTCAAGAGTCCCGTCAAGTGTTCTTGTCTCAGGAGGCCCCACAAGTGTGCCGGTGTCAAGAGTCCCCACAAGTGTTCCGGTCTCAATAGTCCCCACAAGTGTTCCGGTCTCAATAGTCCCCACAAGTGTTCCGGTCTCAAGAGTCCCCACAAGAATTCCTGTCTCAAGAGTCCCCACAAGTGTTCCAGTCTCAAGGGTCCCCACAAGTGTTCCGTGTCAAGAGTCCACTCAAGTGTTCAAGTCTCAAGAGTTCCCACGAGTGTTCCTGTCTCAAGAGTCCCCTCAAGTTCTCCGGTCTGAAATGTTCCTGTCTCAAAAGTCCCCTCAAGTGTTCCGGTCTCAAGTATTCCAGTCTCAATAGTCCCTACAAGTGTTCCGGTCTCAAGAGTCCCCACAAGTGTTCCCGTCTCAAGTTTTCCAGTCTCAAGAGTCCCTCAAGTGTTCCGGTCTCAAGTGTTCCGGTCTCAAGAGTCCACTCAAGTGTTCCGGTCTCAAGAGTCCCCTCAAGTTTCTCGGTCTCAAGAGTCCCCTCAAGTGTTCAGGTCTAAAGAGTCCCCTTCAAGTGTTCCGGTCTCAAGAGTCCCCTCAAGTGTTCCGGTCTCAAGTGTTCCTGTCTAAAGAGTCCCCACAAGTGTTCCAGTCTCAAGGGTCCGCACAAGTGTTCCGTGTCAAGAATCCCCTCAAGTGTTCAAGTCTCAAGAGTTCCCACAAGTGTTCCTGTCTCAAGAGTCCCCTCAAGTTCTCCGGTCTGAAATGTTCCTCTCTCAAAAGTCCGCTCAAGTGTTCCGGTCAAAAGTATTCCGGTCTCAATAGTCCCCACAAGTGTTCTGGTCTCAAGAGTCCCCATAAGTGTTCCCGTCTCAAGTGTTCCAGTCTCAAGAGTCCCCTCAAGTGTTCCGGTCTCAAGTGTTCCGGTCTCAAGAGTCCCTTCAAGTGTTCCGGTCTCAAGAGTCCCCTCAATTGTTCAGGTCTAAAGAGTCCCCTCAAGTGTTCCGGTCTCAAGAGTCCCCTCAAGTGTTCCGGTCTCAAGTGTTCCTGTCTCAAGAGTCCCCACAAGTGTTCCAGTCTCAAGGGTCCCCACAAGTGTTCCGTGTCAAGAGTCCCCTCAAGTGTTCCGGTCTCATGAGTCCCCACAAGTATTCCTGCCTCATGAGTCCCCACAAAGTGTTCCTGTCTCAAGGGTCCCCACCAGTGTGCATATCTCAAGAGTCCCCTCAAGTGTACCTGTCTCAAGAGTCCCCACAAGTCTGTCTGTCTCAAGAGTCCCCTCAAGTGTTCCGGTCTCAAGAGTCCCCACAAGTGTTCCGGTCTCAAGAGTCCCCACAAGTGTTCCCATCTCAAGAGTCCCCACAAGTGTTCCCGTCTCATGTGTTCCATTCTCAAGAGTCCCCTCAAGTGTTCCGGTCTCAAGTGTTCCGGTCTCAAGAGTCCCCTCAAGTGTTCCGGTCTCAAGAGTCCCCTCAAGTTTCTCGGTCTCAAGAGTCCCCTCAAGTGTTCAGGTCTACAGAGTCCCCTCAAGTGTTCCGGTCTCAAGAGTTCCCACAAGTGTTCCTGTCTCAAGAGTCCCCTCAAGTTTTCCGGTCTGAAATGTTCCTGTCTAAGAGTCCCCTCAAGTGTTCCGGTCTCAAGTGTTCCGGTCTCAAGAGTCCCCTCAAGTGTTCCGGTCTCAAGAGTCCCCTCAATTGTTCAGGTCTAAACAGTCCCCTCAAGTGTTCCGGTCTCAAGAGCTCCCTGAAGTGTTCCGGTCTCAAGTGTTCCTGTCTCAAGAGTCCCCACAAAGTGTTCCTGTCTCAAGGATCCCCACCAATGTGCCTGTGTCAAGAGTCACCTCAAGTGTGCCTGTCTCAAGAGTCCCCTCAAGTGCTCCGGTCTCAAGAGTTCCCTCAAGTGTTCCGGTCTCAGGAGTCCCCACAAGTGTTCCGGTCTCAAGTGTTCCAGTCTCAAGAGTCCCCTCAAGTGTTCCGGTCTCAAGAGTCCCCTCAAGCGTTCCGGTCCCAAGATTCCCGTCAAGAGTTCTGGTCTTAAGAGTCCCCTCAAGTGTCTCGGTCTCAAGAGTCCCCTCAAGTGTTCCGGTCTAAAGAGTCCCCTCAAGTGTTCCGGTCTCAAGAGTCCCCTCAAGTGTTCCGGTTATAAGTGTTCCGGTCTCAAGAGTCTCCTCAAGTGTTCTGTTCTCAAGAGTCCCTTCAAGTGTCTTGGTCTCAAGAGTCCCCTCAAGTGTTCCGGTCTCAAGAGTCTCCTCAAGTGTTCCGGTCTCAAGAGTCCCCTCAAGTGTTCTGGTCTCTAGTGTTCCGGTCTCAAGAGTCCCCACAAGTGTTCCGGTCTCAAGAGACCCCCCAAGTGTTCCTGTCTCAAGTGTTCCGGTCTCAAGAGTCCCCACAAGTGTTCCGGTCTCCATAGTCCGCACAAGTGTTCCGGTCTCAAGAGTCCCCTCAAGTGTTACCGTCTCAAGAGTCCCCTCAAGTGTCTCGGTCTCAAGAGTCCCCTCAAGTGTTCCGGTCTAAAGAGTCCCCTCAAGTGTACCGGTCTCAAGAGTCCCCTCAAGTGTTCCGGTCTCAAGTGTTCTGGTCTCAAGAGTCCCCAAAAGTGTTCCGGTCTCAAGAGTCCCCACAAGTATTCCTGTCTCAAGAGTCCCCACAAAGTGTTCCTGTCTCAAGGGTCCCCACGAGTGTGCCTGTCTCAAGATTTCCTTCAAGTGTGCCTGTCTCAAGAGTCCCCACAAGTGTTCCTGTCTCAAGAGTCCCCACAAGTGTTCCGGTCTCAAGAGTCCCCACAAGAATTCCTGTCTCAAGAGTCCCCTCAAGTGTTCCGGTCTCAAGAGTCCCCACAAGTGTTCCTGTCTCAAGAGTCCCCTCAAGTGTTCCGGTCTGAAGTGTTCCTGTCTCAAAAATCCCCTCAAGTGTTCCGGTCTCAAGTGTTCTGGTCTCAAGAGTCCCGTCAAGTGTTCTTGTCTCAGGAGGCCCCACAAGTGTGCCGGTGTCAAGAGTCCCCACAAGTGTTCCGGTCTCAATAGTCCCCACAAGTGTTCCGGTCTCAATAGTCCCCACAAGTGTTCCGGTCTCAAGAGTCCCCACAAGAATTCCTGTCTCAAGAGTCCCCACAAGTGTTCCAGTCTCAAGGGTCCCCACAAGTGTTCCGTGTCAAGAGTCCACTCAAGTGTTCAAGTCTCAAGAGTTCCCACGAGTGTTCCTGTCTCAAGAGTCCCCTCAAGTTCTCCGGTCTGAAATGTTCCTGTCTCAAAAGTCCCCTCAAGTGTTCCGGTCTCAAGTATTCCAGTCTCAATAGTCCCTACAAGTGTTCCGGTCTCAAGAGTCCCCACAAGTGTTCCCGTCTCAAGTTTTCCAGTCTCAAGAGTCCCTCAAGTGTTCCGGTCTCAAGTGTTCCGGTCTCAAGAGTCCACTCAAGTGTTCCGGTCTCAAGAGTCCCCTCAAGTTTCTCGGTCTCAAGAGTCCCCTCAAGTGTTCAGGTCTAAAGAGTCCCCTTCAAGTGTTCCGGTCTCAAGAGTCCCCTCAAGTGTTCCGGTCTCAAGTGTTCCTGTCTAAAGAGTCCCCACAAGTGTTCCAGTCTCAAGGGTCCGCACAAGTGTTCCGTGTCAAGAATCCCCTCAAGTGTTCAAGTCTCAAGAGTTCCCACAAGTGTTCCTGTCTCAAGAGTCCCCTCAAGTTCTCCGGTCTGAAATGTTCCTCTCTCAAAAGTCCGCTCAAGTGTTCCGGTCAAAAGTATTCCGGTCTCAATAGTCCCCACAAGTGTTCTGGTCTCAAGAGTCCCCATAAGTGTTCCCGTCTCAAGTGTTCCAGTCTCAAGAGTCCCCTCAAGTGTTCCGGTCTCAAGTGTTCCGGTCTCAAGAGTCCCTTCAAGTGTTCCGGTCTCAAGAGTCCCCTCAATTGTTCAGGTCTAAAGAGTCCCCTCAAGTGTTCCGGTCTCAAGAGTCCCCTCAAGTGTTCCGGTCTCAAGTGTTCCTGTCTCAAGAGTCCCCACAAGTGTTCCAGTCTCAAGGGTCCCCACAAGTGTTCCGTGTCAAGAGTCCCCTCAAGTGTTCCGGTCTCATGAGTCCCCACAAGTATTCCTGCCTCATGAGTCCCCACAAAGTGTTCCTGTCTCAAGGGTCCCCACCAGTGTGCCTATCTCAAGAGTCCCCTCAAGTGTACCTGTCTCAAGAGTCCCCACAAGTCTGTCTGTCTCAAGAGTCCCCTCAAGTGTTCCGGTCTCAAGAGTCCCCACAAGTGTTCCGGTCTCAAGAGTCCCCACAAGTGTTCCCATCTCAAGAGTCCCCACAAGTGTTCCCGTCTCATGTGTTCCATTCTCAAGAGTCCCCTCAAGTGTTCCGGTCTCAAGTGTTCCGGTCTCAAGAGTCCCCTCAAGTGTTCCGGTCTCAAGAGTCCCCTCAAGTTTCTCGGTCTCAAGAGTCCCCTCAAGTGTTCAGGTCTACAGAGTCCCCTCAAGTGTTCCGGTCTCAAGAGTTCCCACAAGTGTTCCTGTCTCAAGAGTCCCCTCAAGTTTTCCGGTCTGAAATGTTCCTGTCTAAGAGTCCCCTCAAGTGTTCCGGTCTCAAGTGTTCCGGTCTCAAGAGTCCCCTCAAGTGTTCCGGTCTCAAGAGTCCCCTCAATTGTTCAGGTCTAAACAGTCCCCTCAAGTGTTCCGGTCTCAAGAGCTCCCTCAAGTGTTCCGGTCTCAAGTGTTCCTGTCTCAAGAGTCCCCACAAAGTGTTCCTGTCTCAAGGATCCCCACCAATGTGCCTGTGTCAAGAGTCACCTCAAGTGTGCCTGTCTCAAGAGTCCCCTCAAGTGCTCCGGTCTCAAGAGTCCCCTCAAGTGTTCCGGTCTCAGGAGTCCCCACAAGTGTTCCGGTCTCAAGTGTTCCAGTCTCAAGAGTCCCCTCAAGTGTTCCGGTCTCAAGAGTCCCCTCAAGCGTTCCGGTCCCAAGATTCCCGTCAAGAGTTCTGGTCTTAAGAGTCCCCTCAAGTGTCTCGGTCTCAAGAGTCCCCTCAAGTGTTCCGGTCTAAAGAGTCCCCTCAAGTGTTCCGGTCTCAAGAGTCCCCTCAAGTGTTCCGGTTATAAGTGTTCCGGTCTCAAGAGTCTCCTCAAGTGTTCTGTTCTCAAGAGTCCCTTCAAGTGTCTTGGTCTCAAGAGTCCCCTCAAGTGTTCCGGTCTCAAGAGTCTCCTCAAGTGTTCCGGTCTCAAGAGTCCCCTCAAGTGTTCTGGTCTCTAGTGTTCCGGTCTCAAGAGTCCCCACAAGTGTTCCGGTCTCAAGAGACCCCCCAAGTGTTCCTGTCTCAAGTGTTCCGGTCTCAAGAGTCCCCACAAGTGTTCCGGTCTCCATAGTCCGCACAAGTGTTCCGGTCTCAAGAGTCCCCTCAAGTGTTACCGTCTCAAGAGTCCCCTCAAGTGTCTCGGTCTCAAGAGTCCCCTCAAGTGTTCCGGTCTAAAGAGTCCCCTCAAGTGTACCGGTCTCAAGAGTCCCCTCAAGTGTTCCGGTCTCAAGTGTTCTGGTCTCAAGAGTCCCCAAAAGTGTTCCGGTCTCAAGAGTCCCCACAAGTATTCCTGTCTCAAGAGTCCCCACAAAGTGTTCCTGTCTCAAGGGTCCCCACGAGTGTGCCTGTCTCAAGATTTCCTTCAAGTGTGCCTGTCTCAAGAGTCCCCACAAGTGTTCCTGTCTCAAGAGTCCCCACAAGTGTTCCGGTCTCAAGAGTCCCCTCAAGTGTTCCGGTCTCAAGAGTCCCCACATGTGTTCCTGTCTCAAGAGTCCCCTCAAGTGTTCCGGTCTGAAGTGTTCCTGTCTCAAAATTCCCCTCAAGTGTTCCGGTCTCAAGTGTTCTGGTCTCAAGAGTCCCGTCAAGTGTTCTTGTCTCAGGAGGCCCCACAAGTGTGCCGGTGTCAAGAGTCCACACAAGTGTTCCGGTCTCAATAGTCCCCACAAGTGTTCCGGTCTCAATAGTCCCCACAAGTGTTCCGGTCTCAAGAGTCCCCACAAGAATTCCTGTCTCAAGAGTCCCCACAAGTGTTCCAGTCTCAAGGGTCCCCACAAGTGTTCCGTGTCAAGAGTCCACTCAAGTGTTCAAGTCTCAAGAGTTCCCACAAGTGTTCCTGTCTCAAGAGTCCCCTCAAGTTCTCCGGTCTGAAATGTTCCTGTCTCAAAAGTCCCCTCAAGTGTTCCGGTCTCAAGTATTCCAGTCTCAATAGTCCCCACAAGTGTTCCGGTCTCAAGAGTCCCCACAAGTGTTCCCGTCTCAAGTTTTCCAGTCTCAAGAGTCCCCTCAAGTGTTCCGGTCTCAAGTGTTCCGGTCTCAAGAGTCCCCTCAAGTGTTCCAGTCTCAAGAGTCCCCTCAAGTTTCTCGGTCTCAAGAGTCCCCTCAAGTGTTCAGGTCTAAAGAGTCCCCTCAAGTTTTCCGGTCTCAAGAGTCCCCTCAAGTGTTCCGGTCTCAAGTGTTCCTGTCTAAAGAGTCCCCACAAGTGTTCCAGTCTCAAGGGTCCGCACAAGTGTTCCGTGTAAAGAGTCCCCTCAAGTGTTCAAGTCTCAAAAGTTCCCACAAGTGTTCCTGTCTCAAGAGTCCCCTCAAGTGTTCCGGTCTCAAGAGTCCCCTCAAGTATTCCCGTCTCAAGAGTCCCCTCAAGTGTTCCGGTCTCAAGTGTTCCGGTCTCAAGAGTCCCCCAAGTGTTCCGGTCTCAAGAGTCCCCACAACTGTTCCGGTGTCAAGAGTCCCCACAAGTGTTCCGGTCTCAAGAGTCCCCTCAAGTTTTCCGGTCTCATGAGTCCCCACAAGTATTCCTGTCTCAAGAGTCCCCACAAAGGGTTCCTATCTCAAGGGTCCCCACCAATATGCCTGTCTCACGAGTCCCCTCAAGTGTGCCTGTCTCAAGAGTCCCCTCAAGTGTTCCGGTCTCAAGAATCCCCTCAAGTGTTCCGGTCTCAAGAGTCCCCACAAGTGTTCCGGTCTCAAGTGTTCCAGTCTCAAGAGTCCCCTCAAGTGTTCCGGTCTCAAGTGTTCCGTTCTCAAGAGTCCCCTGAAGCGTTCCGGTCTCAAGAGTCCCCTCAAGTGTTCTGGTCTCAAGAGTCCCCTCAGATGTCTCGGTCTCAAGAGTCCCCTCAAGTGTTCCGGTCTAAAGAGTCCCCTCAAGTGTTCCGGTCTCAATAGTCCCCTCAAGTGTTCCGGTCTCAATTGTTCCGGTCTCAAGAGTCTCCTCAAGTGTTCCGGTCTCAAGAGTCCCCTCAAGTGTTCCGGTCTCAAGAGTCCCCTCAAGTGTGCCGGTCTTAAGAGTCCCCCCAAGTGTTCCTGTCTCAAGTGTTCCGGTCTCAAGAGTCCCCACAAGTGTTCCGGTCTCCATAGATCCCACAAGCGTTCTGGTCTCAAGAGTCCCCTCAAGTGTTCCGGTCTCAAGAGTCCCCTCAAGTGTTCCGGTCTCAACTGTTCCGGTCTCAAGAGTCCCCTCAAGTCATCCGGTCTCAAGTGTTCCGGTCTCAAGAGTCTGTTCAAGTGTTCCGGTCTAAAGAGTCCAATCAAGTGTTCCGGTCTCAAGTGTTCCGGTCTCAAGAGTCCCCTCAAGTGTTCCGTTCTCAACTGTTCCGGTCTCAAGAGTCCCCTCAAGTGTTCCGGTCTAAATAGTCCCCTCAAGTGTTCCGGTCTAAAGAGTCCCCTCAAGTGTCTCTGTCTCAAGAGTCCCCTCAAGTGTTCCGGTCTCAAGAGTCCCCTCAAGTGTTTCGGTCTCAGGAGTCCGCTCAAGTGGTCCGGTCTCAAGATTCCCCTCAAAAGTCCCCTCAAGAGTCCCCTCAAGTGTTCCGGTCTCAAGTGTTCCGGTCTCAAGTGTTCCGGTCTCAAATGTCCCCACAAATGTTCCGGTCTCAATAGTCCCCACAAGTGTTCCGGTATCAATAGTCCCCACAAGTGTTCTGGCTCAAGAGTCCCCACACGTGTTCTGGTCTCAAGAGTCCCCACAAGTGTTCCGGTCTCAAGAGTCCCCACAAGTGTTCCGGTCTCAAGTGTTCTGGTCTCAAGAGTCCCGTCAAGTGATCCGGTCTCAAGTGTTCCGGTCTCAAGTGATCCGGTCTCAAGTGTTCCGGTCTCAAGAGTCCCCTCAAGTGTTCCTGTCTTAAGAGTCCCCTCAAATGTCTCGGTCTCAAGAGTCCCCTCAAGTGTTCCGGTCTCAAGAGTCCCCTCAAGTATTCCCGTCTCAAGAGTCCCCTCAAGTGTTCCGTTCTCAAGTGTTCCGGTCTCAAGAGTCCCCCAAGTGTTCCGGTCTCAAGAGTCCCCACAACTGTTCCGGTGTCAAGAGTCCCCACAAGTGTTCCGGTCTCAAGAGTCCCCTCAAGTTTTCCGGTCTCATTAGTCCCCACAAGTATTCCTGTCTCAAGAGTCCCCACAAAGTGTTCCTGTCTCAAGGGTCCCCACCAATGTGCCTGTCTCACGAGTTCTCTCAAGTGTGCCTGTCTCAAGAGTCCCCTCAAGTGTTCCGGTCTCAAGAGTCCCCTCAAGTGTTCTGGTCTCAAGAGTCCCCACAAGTGTTCCGGTCTCAAGTGTTCCAGTCTCAAGAGTCCCCTCAAGTGTTCCGGTCTCAAGTGTTCCGGTCTCAAGAGTCCCCTCAAGCGTTCCGGTCTCAAGAGTCCCCTCAAGTGTCTCGGTCTCAAGAGTCCCCTCAAGTGTTCCGGAATAAAGAGTCCCCTCAAGTGTTCCGGTCTCAATAATCCCCTCAAGTGTTCCGGTCTCAAGTGTTCCGGTCTCAAGAGTCTCCTCAAGTGTTCTGGTCTCAAGAGTCCCCTCAGGTGTCTCGGTCTCAAGAGTCCTCTCAAGTGTTCCGATCTCAAGAGTCCCCTCAAGTATTCCGGTCTCAAGAGTCCCCTCAAGTGTTCTGGTCTCAAAGTTCCGGTCTCAAGAGTCCCCACAAGTGTTCCGCTCTCAAGAGTCCCCCCAAGTGTTCCTGTCTCAAGTGTTCCGGTCTCAAGAGTCCCCACAATTGTTCCGGTCTCCATAGTCCCCACAAGTGTTCTGGTCTCAAGAGTCCCCTCAAGTGTTCCGGTCTCAAGAGTCCCCTCAAGTATTCCGGTCTCAACTGTTCCAGTCTCAAGAGTCCCCACAAGTGTTCCTGTCTCAAGAGTCCCCACAAGTGTTCCGGTCTCAAGAGTCCCCTCAAGTGTTCCGGTCTCAAGAGTCCCCACATGTGTTCCTGTCTCAAGAGTCCCCTCAAGTGTTCCGGTCTGAAGTGTTCCTGTCTCAAAATTCCCCTCAAGTGTTCCGGTCTCAAGTGTTCTGGTCTCAAGAGTCCCGTCAAGTGTTCTTGTCTCAGGAGGCCCCACAAGTGTGCCGGTGTCAAGAGTCCCCACAAGTGTTCCGGTCTCAATAGTCCCCACAAGTGTTCCGGTCTCAATAGTCCCCACAAGTGTTCCGGTCTCAAGAGTCCCCACAAGAATTCCTGTCTCAAGAGTCCCCACAAGTGTTCCAGTCTCAAGGGTCCCCACAAGTGTTCCGTGTCAAGAGTCCACTCAAGTGTTCAAGTCTCAAGAGTTCCCACAAGTGTTCCTGTCTCAAGAGTCCCCTCAAGTTCTCCGGTCTGAAATGTTCCTGTCTCAAAAGTCCCCTCAAGTGTTCCGGTCTCAAGTATTCCAGTCTCAATAGTCCCCACAAGTGTTCCGGTCTCAAGAGTCCCCACAAGTGTTCCCGTCTCAAGTTTTCCAGTCTCAAGAGTCCCCTCAAGTGTTCCGGTCTCAAGTGTTCCGGTCTCAAGAGTCCCCTCAAGTGTTCCAGTCTCAAGAGTCCCCTCAAGTTTCTCGGTCTCAAGAGTCCCCTCAAGTGTTCAGGTCTAAAGAGTCCCCTCAAGTTTTCCGGTCTCAAGAGTCCCCTCAAGTGTTCCGGTCTCAAGTGTTCCTGTCTAAAGAGTCCCCACAAGTGTTCCAGTCTCAAGGGTCCGCACAAGTGTTCCGTGTAAAGAGTCCCCTCAAGTGTTCAAGTCTCAAAAGTTCCCACAAGTGTTCCTGTCTCAAGAGTCCCCTCAAGTGTTCCGGTCTCAAGAGTCCCCTCAAGTATTCCCGTCTCAAGAGTCCCCTCAAGTGTTCCGGTCTCAAGTGTTCCGGTCTCAAGAGTCCCCCAAGTGTTCCGGTCTCAAGAGTCCCCACAACTGTTCCGGTGTCAAGAGTCCCCACAAGTGTTCCGGTCTCAAGAGTCCCCTCAAGTTTTCCGGTCTCATGAGTCCCCACAAGTATTCCTGTCTCAAGAGTCCCCACAAAGGGTTCCTATCTCAAGGGTCCCCACCAATATGCCTGTCTCACGAGTCCCCTCAAGTGTGCCTGTCTCAAGAGTCCCCTCAAGTGTTCCGGTCTCAAGAATCCCCTCAAGTGTTCCGGTCTCAAGAGTCCCCACAAGTGTTCCGGTCTCAAGTGTTCCAGTCTCAAGAGTCCCCTCAAGTGTTCCGGTCTCAAGTGTTCCGTTCTCAAGAGTCCCCTGAAGCGTTCCGGTCTCAAGAGTCCCCTCAAGTGTTCTGGTCTCAAGAGTCCCCTCAGATGGCTCGGTCTCAAGAGTCCCCTCAAGTGTTCCGGTCTAAAGAGTCCCCTCAAGTGTTCCGGTCTCAATAGTCCCCTCAAGTGTTCCGGTCTCAATTGTTCCGGTCTCAAGAGTCTCCTCAAGTGTTCCGGTCTCAAGAGTCCCCTCAAGTGTTCCGGTCTCAAGAGTCCCCTCAAGTGTGCCGGTCTTAAGAGTCCCCCCAAGTGTTCCTGTCTCAAGTGTTCCGGTCTCAAGAGTCCCCACAAGTGTTCCGGTCTCCATAGATCCCACAAGCGTTCTGGTCTCAAGAGTCCCCTCAAGTGTTCCGGTCTCAAGAGTCCCCTCAAGTGTTCCGGTCTCAACTGTTCCGGTCTCAAGAGTCCCCTCAAGTCATCCGGTCTCAAGTGTTCCGGTCTCAAGAGTCTGTTCAAGTGTTCCGGTCTAAAGAGTCCAATCAAGTGTTCCGGTCTCAAGTGTTCCGGTCTCAAGAGTCCCCTCAAGTGTTCCGTTCTCAAGAGTCCCCTCAAGTGTTCCGGTCTAAATAGTCCCCTCAAGTGTTCCGGTCTAAAGAGTCCCCTCAAGTGTCTCTGTCTCAAGAGTCCCCTCAAGTGTTCCGGTCTCAAGAGTCCCCTCAAGTGTTTCGGTCTCAGGAGTCCGCTCAAGTGGTCCGGTCTCAAGAGTCCCCTCAAAAGTCCCCTCAAGAGTCCCCTCAAGTGTTCCGGTCTCAAGTGTTCCGGTCTCAAATGTCCCCACAAATGTTCCGGTCTCAATAGTCCCCACAAGTGTTCCGGTATCAATAGTCCCCACAAGTGTTCTGGCTCAAGAGTCCCCACACGTGTTCTGGTCTCAAGAGTCCCCACAAGTGTTCCGGTCTCAAGAGTCCCCACAAGTGTTCCGGTCTCAAGTGTTCTGGTCTCAAGAGTCCCGTCAAGTGATCCGGTCTCAAGTGTTCCGGTCTCAAGTGATCCGGTCTCAAGTGTTCCGGTCTCAAGAGTCCCCTCAAGTGTTCCTGTCTTAAGAGTCCCCTCAAATGTCTCGGTCTCAAGAGTCCCCTCAAGTGTTCCGGTCTCAAGAGTCCCCTCAAGTATTCCCGTCTCAAGAGTCCCCTCAAGTGTTCCGTTCTCAAGTGTTCCGGTCTCAAGAGTCCCCCAAGTGTTCCGGTCTCAAGAGTCCCCCCAACTGTTCCGGTGTCAAGAGTCCCCACAAGTGTTCCGGTCTCAAGAGTCCCCTCAAGTTTTCCGGTCTCATTAGTCCCCACAAGTATTCCTGTCTCAAGAGTCCCCACAAAGTGTTCCTGTCTCAAGGGTCCCCACCAATGTGCCTGTCTCACGAGTTCTCTCAAGTGTGCCTGTCTCAAGAGTCCCCTCAAGTGTTCCGGTCTCAAGAGTCCCCTCAAGTGTTCTGGTCTCAAGAGTCCCCACAAGTGTTCCGGTCTCAAGTGTTCCAGTCTCAAGAGTCCCCTCAAGTGTTCCGGTCTCAAGTGTTCCGGTCTCAAGAGTCCCCTCAAGCGTTCCGGTCTCAAGAGTCCCCTCAAGTGTCTCGGTCTCAAGAGTCCCCTCAAGTGTTCCGGAATAAAGAGTCCCCTCAAGTGTTCCGGTCTCAATAATCCCCTCAAGTGTTCCGGTCTCAAGTGTTCCGGTCTCAAGAGTCTCCTCAAGTGTTCTGGTCTCAAGAGTCCCCTCAGGTGTCTCGGTCTCAAGAGTCCTCTCAAGTGTTCCGATCTCAAGAGTCCCCTCAAGTATTCCGGTCTCAAGAGTCCCCTCAAGTGTTCTGGTCTCAAAGTTCCGGTCTCAAGAGTCCCCACAAGTGTTCCGCTCTCAAGAGTCCCCCCAAGTGTTCCTGTCTCAAGTGTTCCGGTCTCAAGAGTCCCCACAATTGTTCCGGTCTCCATAGTCCCCACAAGTGTTCTGGTCTCAAGAGTCCCCTCAAGTGTTCCGGTCTCAAGAGTCCCCTCAAGTATTCCGGTCTCAACTGTTCCAGTCTCAAGAGTCCCCACAACTGTTCCGGTGTCAAGAGTCCCCACAAGTGTTCCGGTCTCAAGAGTCCCCTCAAGTTTTCCGGTCTCATGAGTCCCCACAAGTATTCCTGTCTCAAGAGTCCCCACAAAGTGTTCCTGTCTCAAGGATCCCCACCAATGTGCCTGTGTCAAGAGTCACCTCAAGTGTGCCTGTCTCAAGAGTCCCCTCAAGTGCTCCGGTCTCAAGAGTCCCCTCAAGTGTTCCGGTCTCAAGAGTCCCCACAAGTGTTCCGGTCTCAAGTGTTCCAGTCTCAAGAGTCCCCTCAAGTGTTCCGGTCTCAAGAGTCCCCTCAACCGTTCCGGTCCCAAGATTTCCGTCAAGTGTTCTGGTCTTAAAAGTCCCCTCAAGTGTCTCGGTCTCAAGAGTCCCCTCAAGTGTTCCGGTCTAAAGAGTCCCCTCAAGTGTTCCGGTCTCAAGAGTCCCCTCAAGTGTTCCGGTTATAAGTGTTCCGGTCTCAAGAGTCTCCTCAAGTGTTCTGTTCTCAAGAGTCCCTTCAAGTGTCTCGGTCTCAAGAGTCCCCTCAAGTGTTCCGGTCTCAAGAGTCTCCTCAAGTGTTCCGGTCTCAAGAGTCCCCTCAAGTGTTCTGGTCTCTAGTGTTCCGGTCTCAAGAGTCCCCACAAGTGTTCCGGTCTCAAGAGTCCCCACAAGTGTTCCGGTCTCCATAGTCCGCACAAGTGTTCCGGTCTCAAGAGTCCCCTCAAGTGTTACCGTCTCAAGAGTCCCCTCAAGTGTCTCGGTCTCAAGAGTCCCCTCAAGTGTTCCGGTCTCAAGAGTCCCCTCAAGTGTACCGGTCTCAAGAGTCCCCTCAAGTGTTCCGGTCTCAAGTGTTCTGGTCTCAACAGTCCTCAAAAGTGTTCCGGTCTCAAGAGTCCCCACAAGTATTCCTGTCTCAAGAGTCCCCACAAAGTGTTCCTGTCTCAAGGGTCCCCACGAGTGTGCCTGTCTCAAGATTTCCTTCAAGTGTGCCTGTCTCAAGAGTCCCCACAAGTTTTCCTGTCTCAAGAGTCCCCTCAAGTGTTCCGGTCTAAAGTGTTCCTGTCTCCAAAATCCCCTCAAGTGTTCCGGTCTCAAGTGTTCTGGTCTCAAGAGTCCCGTCAAGTGTTCTTGTCTCAGGAGGCCCCACAAGTGTGCCGGTGTCAAGAGTCCCCACAAGTGTTCCGGTCTCAATAGTCCCCACAAGTGTTCCGGTCTCAATAGTCCCCACAAGTGTTCCGGTCTCAAGAGTCCCCACAAGTGTTCCAGTCTCAAGGGTCCCCACAAGTGTTCCGTGTCAAGAGTCCACTCAAGTGTTCAAGTCTCAAGAGTTCCCACAAGTGTTCCTGTCTCAAGAGTCCCCTCAAGTTCTCCGGTCTGAAATGTTCCTGTCTCAAAAGTCCCCTCAAGTGTTCCGGTCTCAAGTATTCCAGTCTCAATAGTCCCCACAAGTGTTCCGGTCTCAAGAGTCCCCACAAGTGTTCCCGTCTCAAGTTTTCCAGTCTCAAGAGTCCCCTCGAGTGTTCCGGTCTCAAGTGTTCCGGTCTCAAGAGTCCCCTCAAGTGTTCCGGTCTCAAGAGTCCCCTCAAGTTTCTCGGTCTCAAGAGTCCCCTCAAGTGTTCAGGTCTAAAGAGTCCCCTCAAGTGTTCCGGTCTCAAGAGTCCCCTCAAGTGTTCCGGTCTCAAGTGTTCCTGTCTCAAGAGTCCCCACAAGTGTTCCAGTCTCAAGGGTCCGCACAAGTGTTCCGTGTCAAGAGTCCCCTCAAGTGTTCAAGTCTCAAGAGTTCCCACAAGTGTTCCTGTCTCAAGAGTCCCCTCAAGTTCTCCGGTCTGAAATGTTCCTGTCTCAAAAGTCTGCTCAAGTGTTCCGGTCACAAGTATTCCGGTCTCAATAGTCCCCACAAGTGTTCTGGTCTCAAGAGTCCCCATAAGTGTTCCCGTCTCAAGTGTTCCAGTCTCAAGAGTCCCCTCAAGTGTTCCTTTCTCAAGTGTTCCGGTCTCAAGAGTCCCCTCAAGTGTTCCGGTCTCAAGAGTCCCCTCAATTGTTCAGGTCTAAAGAGTCCCCTCAAGTGTTCCGGTCTCAAGAGTCCCCTCAAGTGTTCCGGTCTCAAGTGTTCCTGTCTCAAGAGTCCCCTCAAGTGTTCAGGTCTAAAGAGTCCCGTCAATTGTTCAGGTCTAAAGAGTCCCCTCAATTGTTCCGGTCTCATGAGTCCCCACAAGTATTCCTGCCTCATGAGTCCCCACAAAGTGTTCCTGTCTCAAGGGTCCCCACCAGTGTGCCTATCTCAAGAGTCCCCTCAAGTGTACCTGTCTCAAGAGTCCCCACAAGTCTGTCTGTCTCAAGAGTCCCCTCAAGTGTTCCGGTCTCAAGAGTCCCCACAAGTGTTCCGGTCTCAAGAGTCCCCACAAGTGTTCCGGTCTCAAGAGTCCCCTCAAGTGTTCCCGTCTCATGTGTTCCATTCTCAAGAGTCCCCTCAAGTGTTCCGGTCTCAAGTGTTCCGGTCTCAAGAGTCCCCTCAAGTGTTCCGGTCTCAAGAGTCCCCTCAAGTTTCTCGGTCTCAAGAGTCCCCTCAAGTGTTCAGGTCTACAGAGTCCCCTCAAGTGTTCCGGTCTCAAGAGTCCCCTCAAGTGTTCCGGTCTCAAGTTTTCCTGTCTCAAGAGTCCCCACAAGTGTTCCAGTCTCAAGGGTCCCCACAAGTGTTCCGTGTCAAGAGTCCCCTCAAGTGTTCAAGTCTCAAGAGTTCCCACAAGTGTTCCTGTCTCAAGAGTCCCCTCAAGTTTTCCGGTCTGAAATGTTCCCGTCTCAAGAGTCCCCTCAAGTGTTCCGGTCTCAAGTGTTCCGGTCTCAAGAGTCCCCTCAAGTGTTCCGGTCTCAAGAGTCCCCTCAATTGTTCAGGTCTAAAGAGTCCCCTCAAGTGTTCAAGTCTCAAGAGTTCCCACAAGTGTTCCTGTCTCAAGAGTCCCCTCAAGTTTTCCGGTCTGAAATGTTCCTGTCTCAAGAGTCCCCTCAAGTGTTCCGGTCTCAAGTGTTCCTGTCTCAAGAGTCCCCACAAGTGTTCCAGTCTCAAGGGTCCCCACAAGTGTTCCGTGTCAAGAGTCCCCTCAAGTGTTCCGGTCTCATGAGTCCCCACAAGTATTCCATCCTCATGAGTCCCCACAAAGTGTTCCTGTCTCAAGGGTCCCCACCAGTGTGCCTATCTCAAGAGTCCCCTCAAGTGTACCTGTCTCAAGAGTCCCCACAAGTCTGTCTGTCTCAAGAGTCCCCTCAAGTGTTCCGGTCTCAAGAGTCCCCACAAGTGTTCCGGTCTCAAGAGTCCCCACAAGTGTTCTGGTCTCAAGAGTCCCCTCAAGTGTTCCCGTCTCATGTGTTCCATTCTCAAGAGTCCCCTCAAGTGTTCCGGTCTCAAGAGTCCCCTCAAGTGTTCCGGTCTCAAGAGTCCCCTCAAGTTTCTCGGTCTCAAGAGTCCCCTCAAGTGTTCAGGTCTACAGAGTCCCCTCAAGTGTTCCGGTCTCAAGAGTCCCCTCAAGTGTTCCGGTCTCAAGTTTTCCTGTCTCAAGAGTCCCCTCAAGTGTTCCGGTCTCAAGAGTCCCCTCAAGTTTCTCGGTCTCAAGAGTCCCCTCAAGTGTTCAGGTCTAAAGAGTCCCCTCAAGTGTTCCGGTCTCAAGAGTCCCCTCAAGTGTTCCGGTCTCAAGTGTTCCTGTCTCAAGAGTCCCCACAAGTGTTCCAGTCTCAAGGGTCCGCACAAGTGTTCCGTGTCAAGAGTCCCCTCAAGTGTTCAAGTCTCAAGAGTTCCCACAAGTGTTCCTGTCTCAAGAGTCCCCTCAAGTTCTCCGGTCTGAAATGTTCCTGTCTCAAAAGTCTGCTCAAGTGTTCCGGTCACAAGTATTCCGGTCTCAATAGTCCCCACAAGTGTTCTGGTCTCAAGAGTCCCCATAAGTGTTCCCGTCTCAAGTGTTCCAGTCTCAAGAGTTCCCTCAAGTGTTCCGGTCTCAAGTGTTCCGGTCTCAAGAGTCCCCTCAAGTGTTCCGGTCTCAAGAGTCCCCTCAATTGTTCAGGTCTAAAGAGTCCCCTCAAGTGTTCCGGTCTCAAGAGTCCCCTCAAGTGTTCCGGTCTCAAGTGTTCCTGTCTCAAGAGTCCCCACAAGTGTTCCAGTCTCAAGGGTCCCCACAAGTGTTCCGTGTCAAGAGTCCCCTCAAGTGTTCCGGTCTCATGAGTCCCCACAAGTATTCCTGCCTCATGAGTCCCCACAAAGTGTTCCTGTCTCAAGGGTCCCCACCAGTGTGCCTATCTCAAGAGTCCCCTCAAGTGTACCTGTCTCAAGAGTCCCCACAAGTCTGTCTGTCTCAAGAGTCCCCTCAAGTGTTCCGGTCTCAAGAGTCCCCACAAGTGTTCCGGTCTCAAGAGTCCCCACAAGTGTTCCGGTCTCAAGAGTCCCCTCAAGTGTTCCCGTCTCATGTGTTCCATTCTCAAGAGTCCCCTCAAGTGTTCCGGTCTCAAGTGTTCCGGTCTCAAGAGTCCCCTCAAGTGTTCCGGTCTCAAGAGTCCCCTCAAGTTTCTCGGTCTCAAGAGTCCCCTCAAGTGTTCAGGTCTACAGAGTCCCCTCAAGTGTTCCGGTCTCAAGAGTCCCCTCAAGTGTTCCGGTCTCAAGTTTTCCTGTCTCAAGAGTCCCCACAAGTGTTCCAGTCTCAAGGGTCCCCACAAGTGTTCCGTGTCAAGAGTCCCCTCAAGTGTTCAAGTCTCAAGAGTTCCCACAAGTGTTCCTGTCTCAAGAGTCCCCTCAAGTTTTCCGGTCTGAAATGTTCCTGTCTCAAGAGTCCCCTCAAGTGTTCCGGTCTCAAGTGTTCCGGTCTCAAGAGTCCCCTCAAGTGTTCCGGTCTCAAGAGTCCCCTCAATTGTTCAGGTCTAAAGAGTCCCCTCAAGTGTTCAAGTCTCAAGAGTTCCCACAAGTGTTCCTGTCTCAAGAGTCCCCTCAAGTATTCCGGTCTCAAGTGTTCCTGTCTCAAGAGTCCCCACAAGTGTTCCAGTCTCAAGGGTCCCCACAAGTGTTCCGTGTCAAGAGTCCCCTCAAGTGTTCCGGTCTCATGAGTCCCCACAAGTATTCCATCCTCATGAGTCCCCACAAAGTGTTCCTGTCTCAAGGGTCCCCACCAGGGTGCCTATCTCAAGAGTCCCCTCAAGTGTACCTGTCTCAAGAGTCCCCACAAGTCTGTCTGTCTCAAGAGTCCCCTCAAGTGTTCCGGTCTCAAGAGTCCCCACAAGTGTTCCGGTCTCAAGAGTCCCCACAAGTGTTCCGGTCTCAAGAGTCCCCTCAAGTGTTCCCGTCTCATGTGTTCCATTCTCAAGAGTCCCCTCAAGTGTTCCGGTCTCAAGTGTTCCGGTCTCAAGAGTCCCCTCAAGTGTTCCGGTCTCAAGAGTCCCCTCAAGTTTCTCGGTCTCAAGAGTCCCCTCAAGTGTTCAGGTCTACAGAGTCCCCTCAAGTGTTCCGGTCTCAAGAGTCCCCTCAAGTGTTCCGGTCTCAAGTTTTCCTGTCTCAAGAGTCCCCACAAGTGTTCCAGTCTCAAGGGTCCCCACAAGTGTTCCGTGTCAAGAGTCCCCTCAAGTGTTCAAGTCTCAAGAGTTCCCACAAGTGTTCCTGTCTCAAGAGTCCCCTCAAGTTTTCCGGTCTGAAATGTTCCTGTTTCAAGAGTCCCCTCAAGTGTTCCGGTCTCAAGTGTTCCGGTCTCAAGAGTCCCCTCAAGTGTTCCGGTCTCAAGTGTTCCGGTCTCAAGAGTCCCCTCAAGTGTTCCGGTCTCAAGAGTCCCCTCAAGTGTTCCGGTCTCAAGTGTTCCTGTCTCAAGAGTCCCCACAAGTGTTCCAGTCTCAAGGGTCCCCACAAGTGTTCCGTGTCAAGAGTCCCCTCAAGTGTTCCGGTCTCATGAGTCCCCACAAGTATTCCTGCCTCAAGAGTCCCCACAAAGTGTCCCTGTCTCAAGGGTCCCCACCAGTGTGCCTATCTCAAGAGTCCCCTCAAGTGTACCTGTCTCAAGAGTCCCCACAAGTCTGTCTGTCTCAAGAGTCCCCTCAAGTGTTCCGGTCTCAAGAGTCCCCTCAAGTGTTCAAGTCTCAAGAGTTCCCACAAGTGTTCCTGTCTCAAGAGTCCCCTCAAGTTCTCCGGTCTGAAATGTTCCTGTCTCAAAAGTCCCCTCAAGTGTTCCGGTCTCAAGTATTCCAGTCTCAATAGTCCCCACAAGTGTTCCGGTCTCAAGAGTCCCCACAAGTGTTCCCGTCTCAAGTTTTCCAGTCTCAAGAGTCCCCTCGAGTGTTCCGGTCTCAAGTGTTCCGGTCTCAAGAGTCCCCTCAAGTGTTCCGGTCTCAAGAGTCCCCTCAAGTTTCTCGGTCTCAAGAGTCCCCTCAAGTGTTCAGGTCTAAAGAGTCCCCTCAAGTGTTCTGGTCTCAAGAGTCCCCTCAAGTGTTCCGGTCTCAAGTGTTCCTGTCTCAAGAGTCCCCACAAGTGTTCCAGTCTCAAGGGTCCGCACAAGTGTTCCGTGTCAAGAGTCCCCTCAAGTGTTCAAGTCTCAAGAGTTCCCACAAGTGTTCCTGTCTCAAGAGTCCCCTCAAGTTCTCCGGTCTGAAATGTTCCTGTCTCAAAAGTCCGCTCAAGTGTTCCGGTCACAAGTATTCCGGTCTCAATAGTCCCCACAAGTGTTCTGGTCTCAAGAGTCCCCATAAGTGTTCCCGTCTCAAGTGTTCCAGTCTCAAGAGTCCCCTCAAGTGTTCCGGTCTCAAGTGTTCCGGTCTCAAGAGTCCCCTCAATTGTTCAGGTCTAAAGAGTCCCCTCAAGTGTTCCGGTCTCAAGAGTCCCCTCAAGTGTTCCGGTCTCAAGTGTTCCTGTCTCAAGAGTCCCCACAAGTGTTCCAGTCTCAAGGGTCCCCACAAGTGTTCCGTGTCAAGAGTCCCCTCAAGTGTTCCGGTCTCATGAGTCCCCACAAGTATTCCTGCCTCATGAGTCCCCACAAAGTGTTCCTGTCTCAAGGGTCCCCACCAGTGTGCCTATCTCAAGAGTCCCCTCAAGTGTACCTGTCTCAAGAGTCCCCAGAAGTCTGTCTGTCTCAAGAGTCCCCTCAAGTGTTCCGGTCTCAAGAGTCCCCACAAGTGTTCCGGTCTCAAGAGTCCCCACAAGTGTTCCGGTCTCAAGAGTCCCCTCAAGTGTTCCCGTCTCATGTGTTCCATTCTCAAGAGTCCCCTCAAGTGTTCCGGTCTCAAGTGTTCCGGTCTCAAGAGTCCCCTCAAGTGTTCTGGTCTCAAGAGTCCCCTCAAGTTTCTCGGTCTCAAGAGTCCCCTCAAGTGTTCAGGTCTACAGAGTCCCCTCAAGTGTTCCGGTCTCAAGAGTCCCCTCAAGTGTTCCGGTCTCAAGTTTTCCTGTCTCAAGAGTCCCCACAAGTGTTCCAGTCTCAAGGGTCCCCACAAGTGTTCCGTGTCAAGAGTCCCCTCAAGTGTTCAAGTCTCAAGAGTTCCCACAAGTGTTCCTGTCTCAAGAGTCCCCTCAAGTTTTCCGGTCTGAAATGTTCCTGTCTCAAGAGTCCCCTCAAGTGTTCCGGTCTCAAGTGTTCCGGTCTCAAGAGTCCCCTCAAGTGTTCCGGTCTCAAGAGTCCCCTCAATTGTTCAGGTCTAAAGAGTCCCCTCAAGTGTTCTGGTCTCAAGAGTCCCCTCAAGTGTTCCGGTCTCAAGTGTTCCTGTCTCAAGAGTCCCCACAAGTGTTCCAGTCTCAAGGGTCCCCACAAGTGTTCCGTGTCAAGAGTCCCCTCAAGTGTTCCGGTCTCATGAGTCCCCACAAGTATTCCTGCCTCAAGAGTCCCCACAAAGTGTTCCTGTCTCAAGGGTCCCCACCAGTGTGCCTATCTCAAGAGTCCCCTCAAGTGTACCTGTCTCAAGAGTCCCCACAAGTCTGTCTGTCTCAAGAGTCCCCTCAAGTGTTCCGGTCTCAAGAGTCCCCTCAAGTGTTCCGGTCTCAAGAGTCCCCACAAGTGTTCCCGTCTCAAGTGTTCCATTCTCAAGAGTCCCCTCAAGTGTTCCGGTCTCAAGTGTTCCGGTCTCAAGAGTCCCCTCAAGTGTTCCGGTCTCAAGAGTCCCCTCAAGTTTCACCGTCTCAAGAGTCCCCTCAAGTGTTCAGGTCTAAAGAGTCCCCTCAAGTGTTCCTGTCTCAAGAGTCCCCACAAGTGTTTAAGTCTCAAGGGTCCCCACAAGTGTTCCATGTCAAGAGTCCCCTCAAGTGTTCTGGTCTCATGAGTCCCCACAAGTATTCCTGTCTCAAGAGTCCCCACAAAGTGTTCCTGTCTCACGGGTCCCCACCAGTGTGCCTATCTCAAGAGTCCCCTCAAGTGTACCTGTCTCAAGAGTCCCCACAAGTCTGTCTGTCTGAAGAGTCCCCTCAAGTGTTCCGGTCTCAAGTGTTCCGGTCTCAAGTGTCCCCACAATTGTTCCAGTCTCAATAAACCCCACAAGTTTTCCGGTCTCAAGAGTCCTCTCAAGTGTTCCGGTCCCAAGTGTTCGGGTCTCAAGAGTCCCCTCAAGTGTTCCGGTCTCAAGAGTCCCCTCAAGTGTTCCGGTCTCAAGAGTCCCCTCAAGTGTTCCGGTCTCAAGAGTCCCCACAAGTGTTCCTGTCTCAACAGTCCCCTCAAGTATTCCGGTCTTAAGTGTTCCGGTCTCAAGAGTCCCCACAAGTGTTCCCGTCTCAAGTGTTCCATTCTCAAGAGTCCCCTCAAGTGTTCCGGTCTCAAGTGTTCCGGTCTCAAGAGTCCCCTCAAGTGTTCCGGTCTCAAGAGTCACCTCAAGTTTCTCGGTCTCGAGAGTCCCCTCAAGTGTTCAGGTCTAAAGAGTCCCCTCAAGTGTTCCGGTCTCAAGAGTCCCCTCAAGTGTTCCGGTCTCAAGTGTTCCTGTCTCAAGAGTCCCCACAAGTGTTACAGTCTCAAGGGTCCCCACAAGTGTTCCGTGTCAAGAGTCTCCTCAAGTGTTCAAGTCTCAAGTGTTCCCACAAGTGTTCCTGTCTCAAGAGTCCCCTCAAGTTTTCCGGTCTGAAATGTTCCTGTCTCAAAAGTCCCCTCAAGTGTTCCGGTCTCAAGTATTCTGGTCTCAATAGTCCCCACAAGTGTTCCGGTCTCAAGAGTCCCCACAAGTGTTCCCGTCTCGAGTGTTCCAGTCTCAAGAGTCCCCTCAAGTGTTCCGGTCTCAAGTGTTCCGGTCTCAAGAGTCCCCTCAAGTGTTCCCGTCTCAAGAGTCCCCTCAAGTTTCTCGGTCTCAAGAGTCCCCTCAAGTGTTCAGGTCTAAAGAGTCCCCTCAAGTGTTCTGGTCTCAAGAGTCCCCTCAAGTGTTCCGGTCTCAAGTGTTCCTGTCTAAAGAGTCCCCACAAGTGTTCCAGTCTCAAGGGTCCCCACAAGTGTTCCGTGTGAAGAGTCCCCTCAAGTGTTCCGGTCTCAAGAGTCCCCACAAGTGTTCCTGTCTCAAGAGTCCCCACAAAGTGTTCCTGTCTCAAGGGTCCCCACAAGTCTGTCTGTCTCAAGAGTCCCCTCACGTGTTCCGGTCTCAATTGTTCCGGTCTCAAGTGTCCCCACAAGTGTTCCAGTCTCAATAGTCCCCACAAGTTTTCCGGTCTCAAGAGTCCTCTCAAGTGTTCCGGTCCCAAGTGTTCCGGTCTTAAGAGTCCCCTCAAGTGTTCCGGTCTCAAGAGTCCCCTCAAGTGTTCAGGTCTAAAGAGTCCCCTCAAGTGTTCCGGTCTCAAGTGTTCCTGTCTCAAGAGTCCCCACAAGTGTTCCAGTCTCAAGGGTCTCCACAAGTGTTCCGTGTCAAGAGTCCCCTCAAGTGTTCTGGTCTCATGAGTCCCCACAAGTATTCCTGTCTCAAGAGTCCCCACAAAGTGTTCCTGTCTCAAGGGTCCCCACCAGTGTGCCTATCTCAAGAGTCCCCTCAAGTGTACCTATCTCAAGAGTCCCCACAAGTCTGTCTGTCGCAAGAGTCCCCTCAAGTGTTCCGGTCTCAAGTGTTCCGGTCTCAAGTGTCCCCACAAGTGTTCCAGTCTCAATAGTCCCCACAAGTTTTCCGGTCTCAAGAGTCCTCTCAAGTGTTCCGGTCCCAAGTGTTCGGGTTCAAGAGTCCCCTCAAGTGTTCCGGTCTCAAGAGTCCCCTCAAGTGTTCTGGTCTCAAGTGTTCAGGTGTCAAGAGTCCCCTCAAGTGTTCCGGTCTCAAGAGTCCCCTCAAGTTTTTCGGTCTCAAGAGTCCCCTCAAGTGTTCAGGTCTAAAGAGTCCCCTTAAGTGTTCCGGTCTCAAGAGTCCCCTCAACTGTTCCGGTCTCAAGTGTTCCTGTCTCAAGAGTCCCCTCAAGTGTACCTGTCTCAAGAGTCCCCACAAGTCTGTCTGTCTCAAGAGTCCCCTCAAGTGTTCCGGTCTCAAGTGTTCCGGTCTCAAGTGTCCCCACAAGTGTTCCAGTCTCAATAGTCCCCACAAGTTTTCTGGTCTCAAGAGTCCTCTCAAGTGTTCCGGTCCCAAGAGTCCCCACAAGTGTTCCTGTCTCAAGAGTCCCCTCAAGTGTTCCGGTCTTAAGTGTTCCGGTCTCAAGAGTCCCCACAAGTGTTCCCGTCTCAAGTGTTCCATTCTCAAGAGTCCCCTCAAGTGTTCCGGTCTCAAGTGTTCCGGTCTCAAGAGTCCCCTCAAGTGTTCCGGTCTCAAGAGTCCCCTCAAGTTTCTCGGTCTCAAGAGTCCCCTCAAGTGTTCAGGTCTAAAGAGTCCCCTCAAGTGTTCCGGTCTCAAGAGTCCCCTCAAGTGTTCCGGTCTCAAGTGTTCCTGTCTCATGAATCCCCACAAGTGTTCCAGTCTCAAGGGTCCCCACAAGTGTTCCGTGTCAAGAGTCCACTCAAGTGTTCAAGTCTCAAGAGTTCCCACAAGTGTTCCTGTCTCAAGAGTCCCCTCAAGTTTTCTGGTCTGAAATGTTCCTGTCTCAAAAGTCCCCTCAAGTGTTCCGGTCTCAAGTATTCCAGTATCAATAGTCCCCACAAGTGTTCCAGTCTCAAGAGTCCCCACAAGTGTTCCCGTCTCAAGTGTTTCAGTCTCAAGAGTCCCCTCAAGTGTTCCGGTCTCAAGTGTTCCGGTCTCAAGAGTCCCCTCAAGTGTTCCCGTCTCAAGAGTCCCCTCAAGTTTCTCGGTCTCAAGAGTCACCTCAAGTGTTCAGGTCTAAAGAGTCCCCTCAAGTGTTCTGGTCTCAAGAGTCCCCTCAAGTGTTCCATGTCAAGAGTCCCCTCAAGTGTTCAAGTCTCAAGAGTTCCCACAAGTGTTCCTGTCTCAAGAGTCCCCTCAAGTGTTCCGGTCTCAAGAGTCCCCTCAAGTTTCTCGGTCTCAAGAGTCCCCTCAAGTGTTCAGGTCTAAAGAGTCCCCTCAAGTGTTCCGGTCTCAAGAGTCCCCTCAAGTGTTCCGGTCTCAAGTGTTCCTGTCTCAAGAGTCCCCACAAGTGTTCTAGTCTCAAGGGTCCCCACAAGTGTTCCGTGTCAAGAGTCCCCTCAAGTGTTCAAGTCTCAAGAGTTCCCACAAGTGTTCCTCTCACAAGAGTCCCCTCAAGTTTTCCGGTCTGAAATGTTCCTGTCTCAAAAGTCCCCTCAAGTGTTCCGGTCTCAAGTATTCCGGTCTCAATAGTCCCCACAAGTGTTCCGGTCTCAAGAGTCCCCACAAGTGTTCCCGTCTCAAGTGTTCCAGTCTCAAGAGTCCCCTCAAGTGTTCCGGTCTCAAGTGTTCTGGTCTCAAGAGTCCCCTCAAGTGTTCCCGTCTCAAGAGTCCCCTCAAGTTTCTCAGTCTCAAGAGTCCCCTCAAGTGTTCAGGTCTAAAGAGTCCCCTCAAGTTTTCTGATCTCAAGAGTCCCCTCAAGTGTTCCGGTCTCAAGTGTTCCTGTCTCAAGAGTCCCCACAAGTGTTCCAGTCTCAAGGGTCCCCACAAGTGTTCCGTGTCAAGAGTCCCCTCAAGTGTTCTGGTCTCATGAGTCCCCACAAGTGTTCCTGTCTCAAGAGTCCCCACAAAGTGTTCCTGTCTCAAGGGTCCCCACAAGTCTGTCTTTCTCAAGAGTCCCCTCACGTGTTCCGGTCTCAAGTGTTCCGGTCTCAAGTGTCCCCACAAGTGTTCCAGTCTCAATAGTCCCCACAAGTTTTCCGGTCTCAAGAGTCCTCTCAAGTGTTCCGGTCCCAAGTGTTCCGGTCTTAAGAGTCCCCTCAAGTGTTCTGGTCTCAAGAGTCCCCTCAAGTGTTCAGGTCTAAAGAGTCCCCTCAAGTGTTCCGGTCTCAAGAGTCCCCTCAAGTGTTCCGGTCTCAAGTGTTCCTGTCTCAAGAGTCCCCACAAGTGTTCCAGTCTCAAGGGTCCCCACAATTGTTCCGTGTCAAGAGTCCCCTCAAGTGTTCCGGTCCCAAGTGTTCCGGTCTTAAGAGTCCCCTCAAGTGTTCTGGTCTCAAGAGTCCCCTCAAGTGTTCAGGTCTAAAGAGTCCCCTCAAGTGTTCCGGTCTCAAGAGTCCCCTCAAGTGTTCCGGTCTCAAGTATTCTGGTCTCATGAGTCCCCACAAGTATTCCTGTCTCAAGAGTCCCCACAAAGTGTTCCTGTCTCAAGGGTCCCCACCAGTGTGCCTATCTAAAGAGTCCCCTCAAGTGTACCTATCTCAAGAGTCCCCACAAGTCTGTCTGTCTCAAGAGTCCCCTCAAGTGTTCCGGTCTCAAGTGTTTCGGTCTCAAGTGTCCCCACAAGTGTTCCAGTCTCAATAGTCCCCACAAGTTTTCCGGTCTCAAGAGTCCTCTCAAGTGTTCCGGTCACAAGTGTTCAGGTTCAAGAGTCCCCTCAAGTGTTCCGGTCTCAAGAGTCCCCTCAAGTGTTCCGGTCTCAAGTGTTCCGGTGTCAAGGGTCCCCTCAAGTGTTCCGGTCTCAAGAGTCCCCTCAAGTTTCTCGGTCTCAAGAGTCCCCTCAAGTGTTCAGGTCTAAAGAGTCCCCTTAAGTGTTCCGGTCTCAAGAGTCCCCTCAACTGTTCCGGTCTCAAGTGTTCCTGTCTCAAGAGTCCCCTCAAGTGTACCTGTCTCAAGAGTCCCCACAAGTCTGTCTGTCTCAAGAGTCCCCTCAAGTGTTCCGGTCTCAAGTGTTCCTGTCTCAAGAGTCCCCACAAGTGTTCCGGTCTCAAGAGTCCCCTCAAGTATTCCAGTCTCAATAGTCCCCTCAAGTGTTCCGGTCTCAAGAGTCCCCACAAGTGTTCCTGTCTCAAGAGTCCCCTCAAGTATTCCGGACTTACGTGTTCCTGTCTCAAAAATCCCCTCAAGTGTTCCAGTCTCAAGTGTTCCGGTCTAAAGAGTCCACTCAAGTGATCCGGTCTCAAGTGTTCCGGTCTCAAGTGATCCGGTCTCAAGAGTCCCCACAAGTGTTCCGGTCTCAACTTTTCTGGTCTCAAGAGTCCCCACAAGTGTTCCGGTCTCAAGAGTCCCCACAAGTCTTCTGGTCTCAAGAGTCCCCACAAGTATTCCTGTCTCAAGAGTCCCCTCAAAAAGTTCCTGTCTCAAGGGTCCCCACCAGTGTGCCTATCTCAAGAGTCCCCTCAAGTGTACCTGTCTCAAGAGTCCCCACAAGTCTGTCTGTCTCAAGAGTCCCCTCAAGTGTTCCGGTCTCAAGTGTTCCGGTCTCAAGTGTCCCCACAAGTGTTCCAGTCTCAATAGTCCCCACAAGTTTTCCGGTCTCAAGAGTCCTCTCAAGTGTTCCGGTCCAAAGTGTTCGGGTCTCAAGAGTCCCCTCAAGTGTTCCGGTCTCAACAGTCCCCTTAAGTGTTCCGGTCTCAACAGTCCCTTCAAGTGTTCCGGTCTCAAGAGCCCCCACAAGTGTTCCTGTCTCAAGAGTCCCCTCAAGTGTTCCGGTCTCAAGAGTCCCCACAAGTGTTCCCGTCTCAAGGGTCCCCACAAGTGTTCCGTGTCAAGAGTCCCCTCAAGTGTTCAAGTCTCAAGAGTTCCCACAAGTGTTCCTCTCACAAGAGTCCCCTCAAGTTTTCCGGTCTGAAATGTTCCTGTCTCAAAAGTCCCCTCAAGTGTTCCGGTCTCAATAGTCCCCACAAGTGTTCCGGTCTCAAGAGTCCCCACAAGTGTTCCCGTCTCAAGTGTTCCAGTCTCAAGAGTCCCCTCAAGTGTTCCGGTCTCAAGTGTTCCGGTCTCAAGAGTCCCCTCAAGTGTTCCCGTCTCAAGAGTCCCCTCAAGTTTCTCAGTCTCAAGAGTCCCCTCAAGTGTTCAGGTCTAAAGAGTCCCCTCAAGTTTTCTGATCTCAAGAGTCCCCTCAAGTGTTCCGGTCTCAAGTGTTCCTGTCTCAAGAGTCCCCACAAGTGTTCCAGTCTCAAGGGTCCCCACAAGTGTTCCGTGTCAAGAGTCCCCTCAAGTGTTCTGGTCTCATGAGTCCCCACAAGTGTTCCTGTCTCAAGAGTCCCCACAAAGTGTTCCTGTCTCAAGGGTCCCCACAAGTCTGTCTTTCTCAAGAGTCCCCTCACGTGTTCCGGTCTCAAGTGTTCCGGTCTCAACTGTCCCCACAAGTGTTCCAGTCTCAATAGTCCCCACAAGTTTTCCGGTCTCAAGAGTCCTCTCAAGTGTTCCGGTCCCAAGTGTTCCGGTCTTAAGAGTCCCCTCAAGTGTTCTGGTCTCAAGAGTCCCCTCAAGTGTTCAGGTCTAAAGAGTCCCCTCAAGTGTTCCGGTCTCAAGAGTCCCCTCAAGTGTTCCGGTCTCAAGTGTTCCTGTCTCAAGAGTCCCCACAAGTGTTCCAGTCTCAAGGGTCCCCACAATTGTTCCGTGTCAAGAGTCCCCTCAAGTGTTCCGGTCCCAAGTGTTCCGGTCTTAAGAGTCCCCTCAAGTGTTCTGGTCTCAAGAGTCCCCTCAAGTGTTCAGGTCTAAAGAGTCCCCTCAAGTGTTCCGGTCTCAAGAGTCCCCTCAAGTGTTCCGGTCTCAAGTATTCTGGTCTCATGAGTCCCCACAAGTATTCCTGTCTCAAGAGTCCCCACAAAGTGTTCCTGTCTCAAGGGTCCCCACCAGTGTGCCTATCTCAAGAGTCCCCTCAAGTGTACCTATCTCAAGAGTCCCCACAAGTCTGTCTGTCTCAAGAGTCCCCTCAAGTGTTCCGGTCTCAAGTGTTTCGGTCTCAAGTGTCCCCACAAGTGTTCCAGTCTCAATAGTCCCCACAAGTTTTCCGGTCTCAAGAGTCCTCTCAAGTGTTCCGGTCCCAAGTGTTCAGGTTCAAGAGTCCCCTCAAGTGTTCCGGTCTCAAGAGTCCCCTCAAGTGTTCCGGTCTCAAGTGTTCCGGTGTCAAGAGTCCCCTCAAGTGTTCCGGTCTCAAGAGTCCCCTCAAGTTTCTCGGTCTCAAGAGTCCCCTCAAGTGTTCAGGTCTAAAGAGTCCCCTTAAGTGTTCCGGTCTCAAGAGTCCCCTCAACTGTTCCGGTCTCAAGTGTTCCTGTCTCAAGAGTCCCCTCAAGTGTACCTGTCTCAAGAGTCCCCACAAGTCTGTCTGTCTCAAGAGTCCCCTCAAGTGTTCCGGTCTCAAGTGTTCCTGTCTCAAGAGTCCCCACAAGTGTTCCGGTCTCAAGAGTCCCCTCAAGTATTCCAGTCTCAATAGTCCCCTCAAGTGTTCCGGTCTCAAGAGTCCCCACAAGTGTTCCTGTCTCAAGAGTCCCCTCAAGTATTCCGGACTTACGTGTTCCTGTCTCAAAAATCCCCTCAAGTGTTCCAGTCTCAAGTGTTCCGGTCTAAAGAGTCCACTCAAGTGATCCGGTCTCAAGTGTTCCGGTCTCAAGTGATCCGGTCTCAAGTGATCCGGTCTCAAGAGTCCCCACAAGTGTTCCGGTCTCAACTTTTCTGGTCTCAAGGGTCCCCACAAGTGTTCCGGTCTCAAGAGTCCCCACAAGTCTTCTGGTCTCAAGAGTCCCCACAAGTATTCCTGTCTCAAGAGTCCCCTCAAAAAGTTCCTGTCTCAAGGGTCCCCACCAGTGTGCCTATCTCAAGAGTCCCCTCAAGTGTACCTGTCTCAAGAGTCCCCACAAGTCTGTCCGTCTCAAGAGTCCCCTCAAGTGTTCCGGTCTCAAGTGTTCCGGTCTCAAGTGTCCCCACAAGTGTTCCAGTCTCAATAGTCCCCACAAGTTTTCCGGTCTCAAGAGTCCTCTCAAGTGTTCCGGTCCAAAGTGTTCGGGTCTCAAGAGTCCCCTCAAGTGTTCCGGTCTCAACAGTCCCCTTAAGTGTTCCGGTCTCAACAGTCCCCTCAAGTGTTCCGGTCTCAAGAGCCCCCACAAGTGTTCCTGTCTCAAGAGTCCCCTCAAGTGTTCCGGTCTCAAGAGTCCCCACAAGTGTTCCCGTCTCAAGTGTTCCATTCTCAAGAGTCCCCTCAAGTGTTCCGGTCTCAAGTGTTCCGGTCTCAAGAGTCCCCTCAAGTGTTCCCGTCTCAAGTGTTCCAGTCTCAAGAGTCCCCTCAAGTGTTCCGGTCTCAAGTGTTCCGGTCTCAAGAGTCCCCTCAAGTGTTCCTGTCTCAAGAGTCCCCTCAAGTTTCTCGGTCTCAAGTGTCCCCTCAAGTGTTCAGTTCTAAAGTGTCCCCTCAAGTATTCTGGTCTCAAGAGTCCCCTCAAGTGTTCCGGTCTCAAGTGTTCCTGTCTCAAGAGTCCCCACAAGTGTTCCAGTCTCAAGGGTCCCCACAAGTGTTCCGTGTCAAGAGTCCCCTCAAGTGTTCCGGTTTCATGAGTCCCCACAAGTATTCCTGTCTCAAGAGTCCCCACAAAGTGTTCCTGTCTCAAGGGTCCCCACAAGTCCGTCTGTCTCAAGAGTCCCCTCAAGTGTTCCGGTCCCAAGTGTTCCGGTCTCAAGTGTCCCCACAAGTGTTCCAGTCTCAATAGTCCCCACAAGTTTTCCGGTCTGAAGAGTCCTCTCAAGTGTTCCGGTCCCAAGTGTTCCGGTCTTAAGAGTCCCCTCAAGTGTTCCGGTCTCAAGAGTCCCCTCAAGTGTTCCGGTCTCAAGAGTCCCCTCAAGTGTTCCGGTCTCAAGAGTCCCCACAAGTGTTCCTGTCTCAAGAGTCCCCTCAAGTGTTCTGGACTGAAGTGTTCCTGTCTCAAAAATCCCCTCAAGTGTTCCAGTCTCAAGTGTTCCGGTCTAAAGAGTCCACTCAAGTGATCCGGTCTCAAGTGTTCCGGTCTCAAGTGATCCGGTCTCAAGAGTCCCCACAAGTGTTCCGGTCTCAACTTTTCTGGTCTCAAGAGTCCCCACAAGTGTTCCGGTCTCAAGAGTCCCCACAAGTCTTCTGGTCTCAAGAGTCCCCTCAAGTGTTCCGGTCTCAAGAGTCCCCTCAAGTGTTCCGGTCTCAAGAGTTCCCAAAAGTGTTCCTGTCTCAAGAGTCCCCTCAAGTTTTCCGGTCTGAAATGTTCCTGTGTCAAAAGTCCCCTCCACTGTTCCGGTCTCAAGTATTCCGGTCTCAATCGTCCCCACAAGTGTTCCGGTCTCAAGAGTCCCCACAAGTGTTCCCGTCTCAAGTGTTCCAGTCTCAAGAGTCCCCTCAAGTGTTCCGGTCTCAAGTGTTCCGGTCTCAAGTGTCCCCTCAAGTTTCTCGGTCTCAAGAGTCCCCTCAAGTATTCAGGTCTCAAGAGTCCCCTCAAGTGTTCCGGTCTCAAGTGTTCCTGTCTCAAGAGTCCCCACAAGTGTTCCAGTTTAAAGGGTCCCCACAAGTGTTCCGTGTCAAGAGTCCCCTCAAGTGTTCAAGTCTCAAGAGTCCCCTCAAGTTCTCCGGTCTGAAATGTTCCTGTCTCAAAAGTCCCCTCAAGTGTTCGGTCTCAAGTATTCCGGTCTCAATAGTCCCCACAAGTGTTCCGGTCTCAAGAGTCCCCACAAGTGTCCCGTCTCAAGTGTTCCAGTCTCAAGAGTCCCCTCAGGTGTTCCGGTCTCAAGTGTTCCGGTCTCAAGAGTCCCCTCAAGTGTTCCCGTCTCAAGAGTCCCCTCAAGTTTCTCGGTCTCAAGAGTCCCCTAAAGTGTTCAGGTCTAAAGAGTCCCCTCAAGTGTTCTGGTCTCAAGAGTCCCCTCAAGTGTTCCCGTCTCAAGTGTTCCTGTCTCAAGAGTCCCCACAAGTGTTCCAGTCTCAAGGGTCCCCACAAGTGTTCCATTCTCAAGAGTCCCCTCAAGTGTTCCGGTCTCAAGTGTTCCGGTCTCAAGAGTCCCCTCAAGTGTTCCCGTCTCAAGTGTTCCAGTCTCAAGAGTCCCCTCAAGTGTTCCGGTCTCAAGTGTTCCGGTCTCAAGAGTCCCCTCAAGTGTTCCTGTCTCAAGAGTCCCCTCAAGTTTCTCGGTCTCAAGAGTCCCCTCAAGTATTCAGGTCTCAAGAGTCCCCTCAAGTGTTCCGGTCTCAAGTGTTCCTGTCTCAAGAGTCCCCACAAGTGTTCCAGTTTAAAGGGTCCCCACAAGTGTTCCGTGTCAAGAGTCCCCTCAAGTGTTCAAGTCTCAAGAGTCCCCTCAAGTTCTCCGGTCTGAAATGTTCCTGTCTCAAAAGTCCCCTCAAGTGTTCGGTCTCAAGTATTCCGGTCTCAATAGTCCCCACAAGTGTTCCGGTCTCAAGAGTCCCCACAAGTGTCCCGTCTCAAGTGTTCCAGTCTCAAGAGTCCCCTCAAGTGTTCCGGTCTCAAGTGTTCCGGTCTCAAGAGTCCCCTCAAGTGTTCCCGTCTCAAGAGTCCCCTCAAGTTTCTCGGTCTCAAGAGTCCCCTAAAGTGTTCAGGTCTAAAGAGTCCCCTCAAGTGTTCTGGTCTCAAGAGTCCCCTCAAGTGTTCCGGTCTCAAGTGTTCCTGTCTCAAGAGTCCCCACAAGTGTTCCAGTCTCAAGGGTCCCCACAAGTGTTCCATTCTCAAGAGTCCCCTCAAGTGTTCCGGTCTCAAGTGTTCCGGTCTCAAGAGTCCCCTCAAGTGTTCCCGTCTCAAGTGTTCCAGTCTCAAGAGTCCCCTCAAGTGTTCCGGTCTCAAGTGTTCCGGTCTCAAGAGTCCCCTCAAGTGTTCCTGTCTCAAGAGTCCCCTCAAGTTTCTCGGTCTCAAGAGTCCCCTCAAGTGTTCAGTTCTAAAGTGTCCCCTCAAGTATTCTGGTCTCAAGAGTCCCCTCAAGTGTTCCGGTCTCAAGTGTTCCTGTCTCAAGAGTCCCCACAAGTGTTCCAGTCTCAAGTGTTCCAGTCTCAAGAGTCCCCTCAAGTGTTCCGGTCTCAAGTGTTCCGGTCTCAAGAGTCCCCTCAAGTGTTCCCGTCTCAAGAGTCCCCTCAAGTTTCTCGGTCTCAAGAGTCCCCTAAAGTGTTCAGGTCTAAAGAGTCCCCTCAAGTGTTCTGGTCTCAAGAGTCCCCTCAAGTGTTCCGGTCTCAAGTGTTCCTGTCTCAAGAGTCCCCACAAGTGTTCCAGTCTCAAGGGTCCCCACAAGTGTTCCATTCTCAAGAGTCCCCTCAAGTGTTCCGGTCTCAAGTGTTCCGGTCTCAAGAGTCCCCTCAAGTGTTCCCGTCTCAAGTGTTCCAGTCTCAAGAGTCCCCTCAAGTGTTCCGGTCTCAAGTGTTCCGGTCTCAAGAGTCCCCTCAAGTGTTCCTGTCTCAAGAGTCCCCTCAAGTTTCTCGGTCTCAAGAGTCCCCTCAAGTATTCAGGTCTCAAGAGTCCCCTCAAGTGTTCCGGTCTCAAGTGTTCCTGTCTCAAGAGTCCCCACAAGTGTTCCAGTTTAAAGGGTCCCCACAAGTGTTCTGTGTCAAGAGTCCCCTCAAGTGTTCAAGTCTCAAGAGTCCCCTCAAGTTCTCCGGTCTGAAATGTTCCTGTCTCAAAAGTCCCCTCAAGTGTTCGGTCTCAAGTATTCCGGTCTCAATAGTCCCCACAAGTGTTCCGGTCTCAAGAGTCCCCACAAGTGTCCCGTCTCAAGTGTTCCAGTCTCAAGAGTCCCCTCAAGTGTTCCGGTCTCAAGTGTTCCGGTCTCAAGAGTCCCCTCAAGTGTTCCCGTCTCAAGAGTCCCCTCAAGTTTCTCGGTCTCAAGAGTCCCCTAAAGTGTTCAGGTCTAAAGAGTCCCCTCAAGTGTTCTGGTCTCAAGAGTCCCCTCAAGTGTTCCGGTCTCAAGGGTCCCCACAAGTGTTCCATTCTCAAGAGTCCCCTCAAGTGTTCCGGTCTCAAGTGTTCCGGTCTCAAGAGTCCCCTCAAGTGTTCCCGTCTCAAGTGTTCCAGTCTCAAGAGTCCCCTCAAGTGTTCCGGTCTCAAGTGTTCCGGTCTCAAGAGTCCCCTCAAGTGTTCCTGTCTCAAGAGTCCCCTCAAGTTTCTCGGTCTCAAGAGTCCCCTCAAGTGTTCAGTTCTAAAGTGTCCCCTCAAGTATTCTGGTCTCAAGAGTCCCCTCAAGTGTTCCGGTCTCAAGTGTTCCTGTCTCAAGAGTCCCCACAAGTGTTCCAGTCTCAAGGGTCCCCACAAGTGTTCCGTGTCAAGAGTCCCCTCAAGTGTTCCGGTTTCATGAGTCCCCACAAGTATTCCTGTCTCAAGAGTCCCCACAAAGTGTTCCTGTCTCAAGGGTCCCCACAAGTCCGTCTGTCTCAAGAGTCCCCTCAAGTGTTCCGGTCTCAAGTGTTCCGGTCTCAAGTGTCCCCACAAGTGTTCCAGTCTCAATAGTCCCCACAAGTTTTCCGGTCTCAAGAGTCCTCTCAAGTGTTCCGGTCCCAAGTGTTCCGGTCTTAAGAGTCCCCTCAAGTGTTCCGGTCTCAAGAGTCCCCTCAAGTGTTCCGGTCTCAAGAGTCCCCTCAAGTGTTCCGGTCTCAAGAGTCCCCACAAGTGTTCCTGTCTCAAGAGTCCCCTCAAGTGTTCTGGACTGAAGTGTTCCTGTCTCAAAAATCCCCTCAAGTGTTCCAGTCTCAAGTGTTCCGGTCTAAAGAGTCCACTCAAGTGATCCGGTCTCAAGTGTTCCGGTCTCAAGTGATCCGGTCTCAAGAGTCCCCACATGTGTTCCGGTCTCAACTTTTCTGGTCTCAAGAGTCCCCACAAGTGTTCCGGTCTCAAGAGTCCCCACAAGTCTTCTGGTCTCAAGAGTCCCCTCAAGTGTTCCGGTCTCAAGAGTCCCCTCAAGTGTTCCGGTCTCAAGAGTTCCCAAAAGTGTTCCTGTCTCAAGAGTCCCCTCAAGTTTTCCGGTCTGAAATGTTCCTGTGTCAAAAGTCCCCTCCACTGTTCCGGTCTCAAGTATTCCGGTCTCAATCGTCCCCACAAGTGTTCCGGTCTCAAGAGTCCCCACAAGTGTTCCCGTCTCAAGTGTTCCAGTCTCAAGAGTCCCCTCAAGTGTTCCGGTCTCAAGTGTTCCGGTCTCAAGTGTCCCCTCAAGTTTCTCTGTCTCAAGAGTCCCCTCAAGTATTCAGGTCTCAAGAGTCCCCTCAAGTGTTCCGGTCTCAAGTGTTCCTGTCTCAAGAGTCCCCACAAGTGTTCCAGTTTAAAGGGTCCCCACAAGTGTTCCGTGTCCAGAGTCCCCTCAAGTGTTCAAGTCTCAAGAGTCCCCTCAAGTTCTCCGGTCTGAAATGTTCCTGTCTCAAAAGTCCCCTCAAGTGTTCGGTCTCAAGTATTCCGGTCTCAATAGTCCCCACAAGTGTTCCGGTCTCAAGAGTCCCCACAAGTGTCCCGTCTCAAGTGTTCCAGTCTCAAGAGTCCCCTCAAGTGTTCCGGTCTCAAGTGTTCCGGTCTCAAGAGTCCCCTCAAGTGTTCCCGTCTCAAGAGTCCCCTCAAGTTTCTCGGTCTCAAGAGTCCCCTAAAGTGTTCAGGTCTAAAGAGTCCCCTCAAGTGTTCTGGTCTCAAGAGTCCCCTCAAGTGTTCCGGTCTCAAGTGTTCCTGTCTCAAGAGTCCCCACAAGTGTTCCAGTCTCAAGGGTCCCCACAAGTGTTCCGTGTCAAGCGTCCCCTCAAGTGTTCCGGTTTCATGAGTCCCCACAAGTATTCCTGTCTCAAGAGTCCCCACAAAGTGTTCCTGTCTCAAGTGTTCCGGTCTCAAGTGTCCCCACAAGTGTTCCAGTCTCAATAGTCCCCACAAGTTTTCCGGTCTCAAGAGTCCTCTCAAGCGTTCCGGTCCCAAGTGTTCCGGTCTTAAGAGTCCCCTCAAGTGTTCCGGTCTCAAGAGTCCCCTCAAGTGTTCCGGTCTCAAGAGTCCCCTCAAGTGTTCCGGTCTCAAGAGTCCCCACAAGTGTTCCTGTCTCAAGAGTCCCCTCAAGTGTTCTGGACTGAAGTGTTCCTGTCTCAAAAATCCCCTCAAGTGTTCCAGTCTCAAGTGTTCCGGTCTAAAGAGTCCACTCAAGTGATCCGGTCTCAAGTGTTCTGGTCTCAAGTGATCCGGTCTCAAGAGTCCCCACAAGTGTTCCGGTCTCAACTTTTCTGGTCTCAAGAGTCCCCACAAGTGTTCCGGTCTCAAGAGTCCCCACAAGTCTTCTGGTCTCAAGAGTCCCCTCAAGTGTTCCGGTCTCAAGAGTCCCCTCAAGTGTTCCGGTCTCAAGAGTTCCCAAAAGTGTTCCTGTCTCAAGAGTCCCCTCAAGTTTTCCGGTCTGAAATGTTCCTGTGTCAAAAGTCCCCTCCACTGTTCCGGTCTCAAGTATTCCAGTCTCAATCGTCCCCACAAGTGTTCCGGTCTCAAGAGTCCCCACAAGTGTTCCCGTCTCAAGTGTTCCAGTCTCAAGAGTCCCCTCAAGTGTTCCGGTCTCAAGTGTTCCGGTCTCAAGTGTCCCCTCAAGTTTCTCGGTCTCAAGAGTCCCCTCAAGTATTCAGGTCTCAAGAGTCCCCTCAAGTGTTCCGGTCTCAAGTGTTCCTGTCTCAAGAGTCCCCACAAGTGTTCCAGTTTAAAGGGTCCCCACAATTGTTCCGTGTCAAGAGTCCCCTCAAGTGTTCAAGTCTCAAGAGTCCCCTCAAGTTCTCCGGTTCTAAATGTTCCTGTCTCAAAAGTCCCCTCAAGTGTTCGGTCTCAAGTATTCCGGTCTCAATAGTCCCCACAAGTGTTCCGGTCTCAAGAGTCCCCACAAGTGTCCCGTCTCAAGTGTTCCAGTCTCAAGAGTCCCCTCAAGTGTTCCGGTCTCAGGTGTTCCGGTCTCAAGAGTCCCCTCAAGTGTTCCGGTCTCAAGAGTCCCCTCAAGTTTCTCGGTCTCAAGAGTCCCCTCAAGTGTTCAGGTCTAAAGAGTCCAATAAAGTGTTCCGGTCTCAAGAGTCCCCTCAAGTGTTCCGGTCTCAAGTGTTCCTGTCTCAAGAGTCCCCAAAAAAGTTCCAGTCTCAAGGGTCCCCACAAGTGTTCCGTGTCAAGAGTCCCCTCAAGTGTTCTGGTCTCATGAGTCCCCACAAGTATTCCTGTCTCAAGAGTCCCCACAAAGTGTTCCTGTCTCAAGGGTCCCCACCAGTGTGCCTATCTCAAGAGTCCCCTCAAGTGTACCTGTCTCAAGAGTTCCCACAAGTCTGTCTGTCTCAAGAGTCCCCTCAAGTGTTCCGGTCTCAAGTGTCCCCACAAGTGTTCCAGTCTCAATAGTCCCCACAACTTTTCCGGTCTCAAGAGTCCTCTCAAGTGTTCCGGTCCCAAGTGTTCGGGTCTCAAGAGTCCCCTCAAGTGTTCCGGTCTCAGGTGTTCCGGTCTCAAGAGTCCCCTAAAGTGTTCCGGTCTCAAGAGTCCCCTCAAGTTTCTCGGTCTCAAGAGTCCCCTCAAGTGTTCAGGTCTAAAGAGTCCAATAAAGTGTTCCGGTCTCAAGAGTCCCCTCAAGTGTTCCGGTCTCAAGTGTTCCTGTCTCAAGAGTCCCCAAAAAAGTTCCAGTCTCAAGGGTCCCCACAAGTGTTCCGTGTCAAGAGTCCCCTCAAGTGTTCTGGTCTCATGAGTCCCCACAAGTATTCCTGTCTCAAGAGTCCCGACAAAGTGTTCCTGTCTCAAGGGTCCCCACCAGTGTGCCTATCTCAAGAGTCCCCTCAAGTGTACCTGTCTCAAGAGTTCCCACAAGTCTGTCTGTCTCAAGAGTCCCCTCAAGTGTTCCGGTCTCAAGTGTCCCCACAAGTGTTCCAGTCTCAATAGTCCCCACAACTTTTCCGGTCTCAAGAGTCCTCTCAAGTGTTCCGGTCCCAAGTGTTCGGGTCTCAAGAGTCCCCTCAAGTGTTCCGGTCTCAACAGTCCCCTCAAGTGTTCCGGTCTCAACAGTACCCTCAAGTGTTCCGGTCTCAAGAGTCCCCTCAAGTGTTCCGGTCTTAAGTGTTCCGGTCTCAAGAGTCCCCACAAGTGTTCCCGTCTCAAGTGTTCCATTCTCAAGAGTCCCCTCAAGTGTTCCGGTCTCAAGTGTTCCAGTCTCAAGAGTCCCCTCAAGTGTTCCGGTCTCAAGAGTCCCCTCAAGTTTCTCGGTCTCAAGAGTCCCCATAAGTGTTCAGGTCTAATGAGTCCCCTCAAGTGTTCCGGTCTCAAGAGTCCCCTCAAGTGTTCCGGTCTCAAGTGTTCCTGTCTCAAGAGTCCCCACAAGTGTTCCGGTCTCAAGAATCCCCTCAAGTGTTCCCGTCTCAAGAGTCCCCTCAAGTTTCTCGGTCTCAAGAGTCCCCTCAATTGTTCAGGTCTAAAGAGTCCCCTCAAGTGTTCTGGTCTCAAGAGTCCCCTCAAGTGTTCCGGTCTCAAGAATTCCTGTCTCAAGAGTCCCCACAAGTGTTCCAGTTTCAAGGGTCCCCACAAGTGTTCCGTGTCAAGAGTCCCCTCCAGTGTTCCGGTCTCATGAGTCCCCACAAGTATTCCTGTCTCAAGAGTCCCCACAAAGTGTTCCTGTCTCAAGGGTCCCCACAAGTCTGTCCGTCTCAAGAGTCCCGTCAAGTGTTCCGGTCCCAAGTGTTCCGGTCTTAAGAGTCCCCTCAAGTGTTCTGGTCTCAAGAGTCCCCTCAAGTGTTCCGGTCCCAAGAGTCCCCTCAAGTGTTCCGGTCTCAAGAGTCCCCACAAGTGTTCCTGTATCAAAAGTCCCCTCAAGTGTTCCGGACTTAAGTGTTCCTGTCTCAAAAATCCCCTCAAGTGTTCCAGTCTCAAGTGTTCCGGTCTAAAGAGTCCACTCAAGTGATCCGGTCTCAAGTGTTCCGGTCTCAAGTGATCCGGTCTCAAGTGATCCGGTCTCAAGAGTCCCCACAATTGTTCCGGTCTCAACTTTTCTGGTCTCAAGAGTCCCCACAAGTGTTCCGGTCTCAAGAGTCCCCACAAGTCTTCTGGTCTCAAGAGTCCCCTCAAGTGTTCCGGTCTCAAGAGTCCCCTCAAGTGTTCCGGTCTCAAGAGTTCCCACAAGTGTTCCTGTCTCAAGAGTCCCCTCAAGTTTTCCGGTCTGAAATGTTCCTGTGTCAAAAGTCCCCTCCACTGTTCCGGTTTCAAGTATTCCGGTCTCAAGAGTCCCCTCAAGTGTTCCCGTCTCAAGAGTCCCCTCAAGTTTCTCGGTCTCAAGTGTCCCCTCAAGTGTTCAGGTCTAAAGAGTCCCCTCAAGTGTTCTGGTCTCAAGAGTCCCCTCAAGTGTTCCGGTCTCAAGTGTTCCTGTCTCAAGAGTCCCCACAAGTGTTCCAGTCTCAAGGGTCCCCACAAGTGTTCCGTGTCAAGAGTCCCCTCAAGTGTTCCGGTTTCATGAGTCCCCACAAGTATTCCTGTCTCAAGAGTCCCCACAAAGTGTTCCTGTCTCAAGGGTCCCCACAAGTCTGTCTGTCTCAAGAGTCCCCTCAAGTGTTCAGGTCTCAATTGTTCCGGTCTCAAGTGTCCCCACAAGTGTTCCAGTCTCAATAGTCCCCACAAGTTTTCCAGTCTCAAGAGTCCTCTCAAGTGTTCCGGTCCCAAGTGTTCCGGTCTTAAGAGTCACCTCAAGTGTTCCGGTCTCAAGAGTCCCCTCAAGTGTTCCGGTCTCAAGAGTCCCCTCAAGTGTTCCGGTCTCAAGAGTCCCCACAAGTGTTCCTGTCTCAAGAGTCCCCTCAAGTGTTCTGGACTTAAGTGTTCCTGTCTCAAAAATCCCATCAAGTGATCCGGTCTCAAGTGTTCCGGTCTCAAGTGATCCGGTCTCAAAAGTCCCCACAAGTGTTCCGGTCTCAACTTTTCTGGTCTCAAGAGTCCCCACAGGTGTTCCGGTCTCAAGAGTCCCCACAAGTCTTCTGGTCTCAAGAGTCCCCTCAAGTTTCTCGGTCTCAAGAGTCCCCTCAAGTGTTCAGGTCTAAAGAGTCCCCTAAAGTGTTCCGGTCTCAAGAGTCCCCTCAAGTGTTCCGGTCTCAAGTGTTCCTGTCTCAAGAGTCCCCAAAAAAGTTCCAGTCTCAAGGGTCCCCACAAGTGTTCCGTGTCAAGAGTCCCCTCAAGTGTTCTGGTCTCATGAGTCCCCACAAGTATTCCTGTCTCAAGAGTCCCCACAAAGTGTTCCTGTCTCAAGGGTCCCCACCAGTGTGCCTATCTCAAGAGTCCCCTCAAGTGTACCTGTCTCAAGAGTTCCCACAAGTCTGTCCGTCTCAAGAGTCCCCTCAAGTGTTCCGGTCTCAAGTGTCCCCACAAGTGTTCCAGTCTCAATAGTCCCCACAACTTTTCCGGTCTCAAGAGTCCTCTCAAGTGTTCCGGTCCCAAGTGTTCGGGTCTCAAGAGTCCCCTCAAGTGTTCCGGTCTCAACAGTCCCCTCAAGTGTTCCGGTCTCAACAGTACCCTCAAGTGTTCCGGTCTCAAGAGTCCCCACAAGTGTTCCTGTCTCAAGAGTCCCCTCAAGTGTTCCGGTCTTAAGTGTTCCGGTCTCAAGAGTCCCCACAAGTGTTCCCGTCTCAAGTGTTCCATTCTCAAGAGTCCCCTCAAGTGTTCCGGTCTCAAGTGTTCCGGTCTCAAGAGTCCCCTCAAGTGTTCCGGTCTCAAGAGTCCCCTCAAGTTTCTCGGTCTCAAGAGTCCCCTAAAGTGTTCAGGTCTAAAGAGTCCCCTCAAGTGTTCCGGTCTCAAGAGTCCCCTCAAGTGTTCCGGTCTCAAGTGTTCCTGTCTCAAGAGTCCCCACAAGTGTTCCGGTCTCAAGAATCCCCTCAAGTGTTCCCGTCTCAAGAGTCCCCTCAAGTTTCTCGGTCTCAAGAGTCCCCTCAATTGTTCAGGTCTAAAGAGTCCCCTCAAGTGTTCTGGTCTCAAGAGTCCCCTCAAGTGTTCCGGTCTCAAGTGTTCCTGTCTCAAGAGTCCCCACAAGTGTTCCAGTCTCAAGGGTCCCCACAAGTGTTCCGTGTCAAGAGTCCCCTCAAGTGTTCCGGTTTCATGAGTCCCCACAAGTATTCCTGTCTCAAGAGTCCCCACAAAGTGTTCCTGTCTCAAGGGTCCCCACAAGTCTGTCTGTCTCAAGAGTCCCCTCAAGTGTTCCGGTCTCAAGTGTTCCGGTCTCAAGTGTCCCCACAAGTGTTCCAGTCTCAATAGTCCCCACAAGTTTTCCAGTCTCAAGAGTCCTCTCAAGTGTTCCGGTCCCAAGTGTTCCGGTCTTAAGAGTCCCCTCAAGTGTTCCGGTCTCAAGAGTCCCCTCAAGTGTTCCGGTCTCAAGAGTCCCCTCAAGTGTTCCGGTCTCAAGAGTCCCCACATGTGTTCCTGTCTCAAGAGTCCCCTCAAGTGTTCTGGACTTAAGTGTTCCTGTCTCAAAAATCCCCTCAAGTGTTCCAGTCTCAAGTGTTCCGGTCTAAAGAGTCCACTCAAGTGATCCGGTCTCAAGTGTTCCGGTCTCAAGTGATCCGGTCTCAAAAGTCCCCACAAGTGTTCCGGTCTCAACTTTTCTGGTCTCAAGAGTCCCCACAAGTGTTCCGGTCTCAAGAGTCCCCACAAGTCTTCTGGTCTCAAGAGTCCCCTCAAGTTTCTCGGTCTCAAGAGTCCCCTCAAGTGTTCAGGTCTAAAGAGTCCCCTAAAGTGTTCCGGTCTCAAGAGTCCCCTCAAGTGTTCCGGTCTCAAGTGTTCCTGTCTCAAGAGTCCCCAAAAAAGTTCCAGTCTCAAGGGTCCCCACAAGTGTTCCGTGTCAAGAGTCCCCTCAAGTGTTCTGGTCTCATGAGTCCCCACAAGTATTCCTGTCTCAAGAGTCCCCACAAAGTGTTCCTGTCTCAAGGGTCCCCACCAGTGTGCCTATCTCAAGAGTCCCCTCAAGTGTACCTGTCTCAAGAGTTCCCACAAGTCTGTCCGTCTCAAGAGTCCCCTCAAGTGTTCCGGTCTCAAGTGTCCCCACAAGTGTTCCAGTCTCAATAGTCCCCACAACTTTTCCGGTCTCAAGAGTCCTCTCAAGTGTTCCGGTCCCAAGTGTTCGGGTCTCAAGAGTCCCCTCAAGTGTTCCGGTCTCAACAGTCCCCTCAAGTGTTCCGGTCTCAACAGTACCCTCAAGTGTTCCGGTCTCAAGAGTCCCCACAAGTTTTCCTGTCTCAAGAGTCCCCTCAAGTGTTCCGGTCTTAAGTGTTCCGGTCTCAAGAGTCCCCACAAGTGTTCCCGTCTCAAGTGTTCCATTCTCAAGAGTCCCCTCAAGTGTTCCGGTCTCAAGTGTTCCGGTCTCAAGAGTCCCCTCAAGTGTTCCGGTCTCAAGAGTCCCCTCAAGTTTCTCGGTCTCAAGAGTCCCCTAAAGTGTTCAGGTCTAAAGAGTCCCCTCAAGTGTTCCGGTCTCAAGAGTCCCCTCAAGTGTTCCGGTCTCAAGTGTTCCTGTCTCAAGAGTCCCCACAAGTGTTCCGGTCTCAAGAATCCCCTCAAGTGTTCCCGTCTCAAGAGTCCCCTCAAGTTTCTCGGTCTCAAGAGTCCCCTCAATTGTTCAGGTCTAAAGAGTCCCCTCAAGTGTTCTGGTCTCAAGAGTCCCCTCAAGTGTTCCGGTCTCAAGTGTTCCTGTCTCAAGAGTCCCCACAAGTGTTCCAGTCTCAAGGGTCCCCACAAGTGTTCCGTGTCAAGAGTCCCCTCCAGTGTTCCGGTCTCATGAGTCCCCACAAGTATTCCTGTCTCAAGAGTCCCCACAAAGTGTTCCTGTCTCAAGGGTCCCCACAAGTCTGTCTGTCTCAAGAGTCCCCTCAAGTGTTCCGGTCCCAAGTGTTCCGGTCTTAAGAGTCCCCTCAAGTGTTCTGGTCTCAAGAGTCCCCTCAAGTGTTCCGGTCCCAAGAGTCCCCTCAAGTGTTCCGGTCTCAAGAGTCCCCACAAGTGTTCCTGTATCAAAAGTCCCCTCAAGTGTTCCAGTCTCAAGTGTTCCGGTCTCAAGAGTCCACTCAAGTGATCCGGTCTCAAGTGTTCCGGTCTCAAGTGATCCGGTCTCAAGTGATCCGGTCTCAAGAGTCCCCACAATTGTTCCGGTCTCAACTTTTCTGGTCTCAAGAGTCCCCACAAGTTTTCCGGTCTCAAGAGTCCCCACAAGTCTTCTGGTCTCAAGAGTCCCCTCAAGTGTTCCGGTCTCAAGAGTCCCCTCAAGTGTTCCGGTCTCAAGAGTTCCCACAAGTGTTCCTGTCTCAAGAGTCCCCTCAAGTTTTCCGGTCTGAAATGTTCCTGTGTCAAAAGTCCCCTCCACTGTTCCGGTTTCAAGTATTCCGGTCTCAAGAGTCCCCTCAAGTGTTCCCGTCTCAAGAGTCCCCTCAAGTTTCTCGGTCTCAAGAGTCCCCTCAAGTGTTCAGGTCTAAAGAGTCCCCTCAAGTGTTCTGGTCTCAAGAGTCCCCTCAAGTGTTCCGGTCTCAAGTGTTCCTGTCTCAAGAGTCCCCACAAGTGTTCCAGTCTCAAGGGTCCCCACAAGTGTTCCGTGTCAAGAGTCCCCTCAAGTGTTCCGGTTTCATGAGTCCCCACAAGTATTCCTGTCTCAAGAGTCCCCACAAAGTGTTCCTGTCTCAAGGGTCCCCACAAGTCTGTCTGTCTCAAGAGTCCCCTCAAGTGTTCCGGTCTCAAGTGTTCCGGTCTCAAGTGTCCCCACAAGTGCTCCAGTCTCAATAGTCCCCACAAGTTTTCCAGTCTCAAGAGTCCTCTCAAGTGTTCCGGTCCCAAGTGTTCCGGTCTTAAGAGTCCCCTCAAGTGTTCCGGTCTCAAGAGTCCCCTCAAGTGTTCCGGTCTCAAGAGTCCCCTCAAGTGTTCCGGTCTCAAGAGTCCCCACATGTGTTCCTGTCTCAAGAGTCCCCTCAAGTGTTCTGGACTTAAGTGTTCCTGTCTCAAAAATCCCCTCAAGTGTTCCAGTCTCAAGTGTTCCGGTCTAAAGAGTCCACTCAAGTGATCCGGTCTCAAGTGTTCCGGTCTCAAGTGATCCGGTCTCAAAAGTCCCCACAAGTGTTCCGGTCTCAACTTTTCTGGTCTCAAGAGTCCCCACAAGTGTTCCGGTCTCAAGAGTCCCCACAAGTCTTCTGGTCTCAAGAGTCCCCTCAAGTTTCTCGGTCTCAAGAGTCCCCTCAAGTGTTCAGGTCTAAAGAGTCCCCTAAAGTGTTCCGGTCTCAAGAGTCCCCTCAAGTGTTCCGGTCTCAAGTGTTCCTGTCTCAAGAGTCCCCAAAAAAGTTCCAGTCTCAAGGGTCCCCACAAGTGTTCCGTGTCAAGAGTCCCCTCAAGTGTTCTGGTCTCATGAGTCCCCACAAGTATTCCTGTCTCAAGAGTCCCCACAAAGTGTTCCTGTCTCAAGGGTCCCCACCAGTGTGCCTATCTCAAGAGTCCCCTCAAGTGTACCTGTCTCAAGAGTTCCCACAAGTCTGTCCGTCTTAAGAGTCCCCTCAAGTGTTCCGGTCTCAAGTGTCCCCACAAGTGTTCCAGTCTCAATAGTCCCCACAACTTTTCCGGTCTCAAGAGTCCTCTCAAGTGTTCCGGTCCCAAGTGTTCGGGTCTCAAGAGTCCCCTCAAGTGTTCCGGTCTCAACAGTCCCCTCAAATGTTCCGGTCTCAACAGTACCCTCAAGTGTTCCGGTTTCAAGAGTCCCCACAAGTGTTCCTGTCCCAAGAGTCCCCTCAAGTGTTCCGGTCTTAAGTGTTCCGGTCTCAAGAGTCCCCAAAAGTGTTCCCGTCTCAAGTGTTCCATTCTCAAGAGTCCCCTCAAGTGTTCCGGTCTCAAGTGTTCCGGTCTCAAGAGTCCCCTCAAGTGTTCCGGTCTCAAGAGTCCCCTCAAGTTTCTCGGTCTCAAGAGTCCCCTAAAGTGTTCAGGTCTAAAGAGTCCCCTCAAGTGTTCCGGTCTCAAGAGTCCCCTCAAGTGTTCCGGTCTCAAGTGTTCCTGTCTCAAGAGTCCCCACAAGTGTTCCGGTCTCAAGAATCCCCTCAAGTGTTCCCGTCTCAAGAGTCCCCTCAAGTTTCTCGGTCTCAAGAGTCCCCTCAATTCTTCAGGTCTAAAGAGTCCCCTCAAGTGTTCTGGTCTCAAGAGTCCCCTCAAGTGTTCCGGTCTCAAGTGTTCCTGTCTCAAGAGTCCCCACAAGTGTTCCAGTCTCAAGGGTCCCCACAAGTGTTCCATGTCAAGAGTCCCCTCCAGTGTTCCGGTCTCATGAGTCCCCACAAGTATTCCTGTCTCAAGAGTCCCCACAAAGTGTTCCTGTCTCAAGGGTCCCCACAAGTCTGTGTGTCTCAAGAGTCCCCTCAAGTGTTCTGGTCTCAAGAGTCCCCTCAAGTGTTCCGGTCCCAAGAGTCCCCTCAAGTGTTCCGGTCTCAAGAGTCCCCACAAGTGTTCCTGTATCAAAAGTCCCCTCAAGTGTTCCAGTCTCAAGTGTTCCGGTCTCAAGAGTCCACTCAAGTGATCCGGTCTCAAGTGTTCCGGTCTCAAGTGATCCGGTCTCAAGTGATCCGGTCTCAAGAGTCCCCACAATTGTTCCGGTCTCAACTTTTCTGGTCTCAAGAGTCCCCACAAGTTTTCCGGTCTCAAGAGTCCCCACAAGTCTTCTGGTCTCAAGAGTCCCCTCAAGTGTTCCGGTCTCAAGAGTCCCCTCAAGTGTTCCGGTCTCAAGAGTTCCCACAAGTGTTCCTGTCTCAAGAGTCCCCTCAAGTTTTCCGGTCTGAAATGTTCCTGTGTCAAAAGTCCCCTCCACTGTTCCGGTTTCAAGTATTCCGGTCTCAAGAGTCCCCTCAAGTTTTCCCGTCTAAAGAGTCCCCTCAAGTTTCTCGGTCTCAAGAGTCCCCTCAAGTGTTCAGGTCTAAAGAGTCCCCTCAAGTGTTCTGGTCTCAAGAGTCCCCTCAAGTGTTCCGGTCTCAAGTGTTCCTGTCTCAAGAGTCCCCACAAGTGTTCCAGTCTCAAGGGTCCCCACAAGTGTTCCGTGTCAAGAGTCCCCTCAAGTGTTCCGGTTTCATGAGTCCCCACAAGTATTCCTGTCTCAAGAGTCCCCACAAAGTGTTCCTGTCTCAAGGGTCCCCACAAGTCTGTCTGTCTCAAGAGTCCCCTCAAGTGTTCCGGTCTCAAGTGTTCCGGTCTCAAGTGTCCCCACAAGTGTTCCAGTCTCAATAGTCCCCACAAGTTTTCCAGTCTCAAGAGTCCTCTCAAGTGTTCCGGTCCCAAGTGTTCCGGTCTTAAGAGTCCCCTCAAGTGTTCCGGTCTCAAGAGTCCCCTCAAGTGTTCCGGTCTCAAGAGCCCCCTTAAGTGTTCCGGTCTCAAGAGTCCCCACATGTGTTCCTGTCTCAAGAGTCCCCTCAAGTGTTCTGGACTTAAGTGTTCCTGTCTCAAAAATCCCCTCAAGTGTTCCGGTCTAAAGAGTCCACTCAAGTGATCCGGTCTCAAGTGTTCCGGTCTCAAGTGATCCGGTCTCAAAAGTCCCCACAAGTGTTCCGGTCTCAACTTTTCTGGTCTCAAGAGTCCCCACAAGTGTTCCGGTCTCAAGAGTCCCCACAAGTCTTCTGGTCTCAAGAATCCCCTCAAGTTTCTCGGTCTCAAGAGTCCCCTCAAGTGTTCAGGTCTAAAGAGTCCCCTAAAGTGTTCCGGTCTCAAGAGTCCCCTCAAGTGTTCCGGTCTCAAGTGTTCCTGTCTCAAGAGTCCCCAAAAAAGTTCCAGTCTCAAGGGTCCCCACAAGTGTTCCGTGTCAAGAGTCCCCTCAAGTGTTCTGGTCTCATGAGTCCCCACAAGTATTCCTGTCTCAAGAGTCCCCACAAAGTGTTCCTGTCTCAAGGGTCCCCACCAGTGTGCCTATCTCAAGAGTCCCCTCAAGTGTACCTGTCTCAAGAGTTCCCACAAGTCTGTCCGTCTCAAGAGTCCCCTCAAGTGTTCCGGTCTCAAGTGTCCCCACAAGTGTTCCAGTCTCAATAGTCCCCACAACTTTTCCGGTCTCAAGAGTCCTCTCAAGTGTTCCGGTCCCAAGTGTTCGGGTCTCAAGAGTCCCCTCAAGTGTTCCGGTCTCAACAGTCCCCTCAAATGTTCCGGTCTCAACAGTACCCTCAAGTGTTCCGGTCTCAAGTGTCCCCACAAGTGTTCCTGTCTCAAGAGTCCCCTCAAGTGTTCCGGTCTTAAGTGTTCCGGTCTCAAGAGTCCCCACAAGTGTTCCCGTCTCAAGTGTTCCATTCTCAAGAGTCCCCTCAAGTGTTCCGGTCTCAAGTGTTCCGGTCTCAAGAGTCCCCTCAAGTGTTCCGGTCTCAAGAGTCCCCTCAAGTTTCTCGGTCTCAAGAGTCCCCTAAAGTGTTCAGGTCTAAAGAGTCCCCTCAAGTGTTCCGGTCTCAAGAGTCCCCTCAAGTGTTCCGGTCTCAAGTGTTCCTGTCTCAAGAGTCCCCACAAGTGTTCCGGTCTCAAGAATCCCCTCAAGTGTTCCCGTCTCAAGAGTCCCCTCAAGTTTCTCGGTCTCAAGAGTCCCCTCAATTCTTCAGGTCTAAAGAGTCCCCTCAAGTGTTCTGGTCTCAAGAGTCCCCTCAAGTGTTCCGGTCTCAAGTGTTCCTGTCTCAAGAGTCCCCACAAGTGTTCCAGTCTCAAGGGTCCCCACAAGTGTTCCGTGTCAAGAGTCCCCTCCAGTGTTCCGGTCTCATGAGTCCCCACAAGTATTCCTGTCTCAAGAGTCCCCACAAAGTGTTCCTGTCTCAAGGGTCCCCACAAGTCTGTCTGTCTCAAGAGTCCCCTCAAGTGTTCCGGTCCCAAGTGTTCCGGTCTTAAGAGTCCCCTCAAGTGTTCTGGTCTCAAGAGTCCCCTCAAGTGTTCCGGTCCCAAGAGTCCCCTCAAGTGTTCCGGTCTCAAGAGTCCCCACAAGTGTTCCTTTATCAAAAGTCCCCTCAAGTGTTCCGGACTTAAGTGTTCCTGTCTCAAAAATCCCCTCAAGTGTTCCAGTCTCAAGTGTTCCGGTCTAAAGAGTCCACTCAAGTGATCCGGTCTCAAGTGTTCCGGTCTCAAGTGATCCGGTCTCAAGTGATCCGGTCTCAAGAGTCCCCACAATTGTTCCGGTCTCAACTTTTCTGGTCTCAAGAGTCCCCACAAGTGTTCCGGTCTCAAGAGTCCCCACAAGTCTTCTGGTCTCAAGAGTCCCCTCAAGTGTTCCGGTCTCAAGAGTCCCCTCAAGTGTTCCGGTCTCAAGAGTTCCCACAAGTGTTCCTGTCTCAAGAGTCCCCTTAAGTTTTCCGGTCTGAAATGTTCCTGTGTCAAAAGTCCCCTCCACTGTTCCGGTTTCAAGTATTCCGGTCTCAAGAGTCCCCTCAAGTGTTCCCGTCTCAAGAGTCCCCTCAAGTTTCTCGGTCTCAAGAGTCCCCTCAAGTGTTCAGGTCTAAAGAGTCCCCTCAAGTGTTCTGGTCTCAAGAGTCCCCTCAAGTGTTCCGGTCTCAAGTGTTCCTGTCTCAAGAGTCCCCACAAGTGTTCCAGTCTCAAGGGTCCCCACAAGTGTTCCGTGTCAAGAGTCCCCTCAAGTGTTCCGGTTTCATGAGTCCCCACAAGTATTCCTGTCTCAAGAGTCCCCACAAAGTGTTCCTGTCTCAAGGGTCCCCACAAGTGTTCCAGTCTCAATAGTCCCCACAAGTTTTCCAGTCTCAAGAGTCCTCTCAAGTGTTCCGGTCCCAAGTGTTCCGGTCTTAAGAGTCCCCTCAAGTGTTCCGGTCTCAAGAGTCCCCTCAAGTGTTCCGGTCTCAAGAGTCCCCTCAAGTGTTCCGGTCTCAAGAGTCCCCACAAGTGTTCCTGTCTCAAGAGTCCCCTCAAGTGTTCTGGACTTAAGTGTTCCTGTCTCAAAAATCCCCTCAAGTGTTCCAGTCTCAAGTGTTCCGGTCTAAAGAGTCCACTCAAGTGATCCGGTCTCAAGTGTTCCGGTCTCAAGTGATCCGGTCTCAAAAGTCCCCACAAGTGTTCCGGTCTCAACTTTTCTGGTCTCAAGAGTCCCCACAAGTGTTCCGGTCTCAAGAGTCCCCACAAGTCTTCTGGTCTCAAGAGTCCCCTCAAGTGTTCCGGTCTCAAGAGTCCCCTCAAGTGTTCCGGTCTCAAGAGTTCCCACAAGTGTTTCTGTCTCAAGAGTCCCCTCAAGTTTTCCGGTCTGAAATGTTCCTGTGTCAAAAGTCCCCTCCACTGTTCCGGTCTCAAGTATTCCGGTCTCAATCGTCCCCACAAGTGTTCCGGTCTCAAGAGTCCCCACAAGTGTTCCCGTCTCAAGTGTTCCAGTCTCAAGAGTCCCCTCAAGTGTTCCGGTCTCTAGTGTTCCGGTCTCAAGTGTCCCCTCAAGTTTCTCGGTCTCAAGAGTCCCCTCAAGTATTCAGGTCTCAAGAGTCACCTCTAGTGTTCCGGTCTCAAGTGTTCCTGTCTCAAGAGTCCCCACAAGTGTTCCAGTTTCAAGGGTCCCCACAAGTGTTCCGTGTCAAGAGTCCCCTCAAGTGTTCAAGTCTCAAGAGTCCCCTCAAGTTCTCCGGTCTGAAATGTTCCTGTCTCAAAAGTCCCCTCAAGTGTTCGGTCTCAAGTATTCCGGTCTCAATAGTCCCCACAAGTGTTCCGGTCTCAAGAGTCCCCACAAGTGTCCCGTCTCAAGTGTTCCAGTCTCAAGAGTCCCCTCAAGTGTTCCGGTCTCAAGTGTTCCGGTCTCAAGAGTCCCCTCAAGTTTCTCGGTCTCAAGAGTCCCCTCAATTGTTCAGGTCTAAAGAGTCCCCTCAAGTGTTCCGGTCTCAAGAGTCCCCTCAATTGTTCCGGTCTCAAGTGTTCCTGTCTCAAGAGTCCCCACAAGTTTTCCAGTCTCAAGGGTCCCCACAAGTGTTCCGTGTCAAGAGTCCCCTCAAGTGTTCAAGTCTCAAGAGTCCCCTCAAGTTCTCCGGTCTGAAATGTTCCTGTCTCAAAAGTCCCCTCAAGTGTTCGGTCTCAAGTATTCCGGTCTCAATAGACATCACAAGTGTTCCAGTCTCAAGAGTCCCCACAAGTGTCCCGTCTCAAGTGTTCCAGTCTCAAGAGTCCCCTCAAGTGTTCCGGTCTCAAGAGTCCCCTCAAGTGTTCCGGTCTCAAGAGTCCCCTCAAGTTTCTCGGTCTCAAGAGTCCCCTCAAGTGTTCAGGTCTAAAGAGTCCCCTCAAGTGTTCCAGTCTCAAGAGTCCCCTCAATTGTTCAGGTCTAAAGAGTCCCCTCAAGTGTTCCAGTCTCAAGTGTTCCGGTCTAAAGAGTCCCCTCAAGTGATCCGGTCTCAAGTGTTCCGGTCTCAAGTGATCCATAATCAAGTGTTCCGGTCTCAAGAGTCCCCTCAAATGTCTCAGTCTCAAGAGTCCCCTCAAGTGTCTCGGTCTCAAGAGTCCCCTCAAGTGTTCCGGTCAAAAGAGTCCCTTCAAGTGTTATGGTCTCAAGAGTCCCCTCAAGTGTTCCAGTCTCAACTGTTCTGGTCTCAAGAGTCCCCACAAGTGTTCCGGTCTCAAGAGTCCCCACAAGTGTTCCGGTGTCAAGAGTCCCCACAAGTGTTCCTGTCTCAAGAGTCCCCACATGTGTCCCGGTCTCAAGAGTCCCCTCAAGTGTTCCTGTCTCAAGAGTCCCCTCAAGTTTTCCAGTCTGAAAAGTTCCCGTCTCAAAAGTCCCCTCAAGTGTTCCGGTCTCAAGTATTCCGGTCTCTATAGTCCCCACAAGTGTTCCGGTCTCAAGTGTCCCCACAAGTGTTCCCGTCTCAAGTGTTCCAGTCTCAAGAGTCCCCTCAAGTGTTCCGGTCTCAAGTGTTCCGGTCTCAAGAGTCCCCTCAAGTGTTCTGGTCTCAAGAGACCCCTCAAGTGTCTCGGTCTCAAGAGTCCCCTCAAGTGTTCAGGTCTAAAGAGTCCCCTCAAGTCTTCTGGTCTCAAGAGTCCCCTCAAGTGTTCCGGTCTCAAGAGTCCCCTCAAGTGTTCCGGTCTCAATAGTCCCCTCAAGTGTTCCGGTCTGAAGTGTTCCTGTCTGAAAAATCCCCTCAATTGTTCCAGTCTCAAGTGTTCCGGTCTCAAGAGTCCCCTCAAGTGATCCGGTCTCAAGTGATCCGGTCTCAAGTGATCCGGTCTCAAGTGTTCCGGTCTCAAGATTCCCATCAAGTGTTCCGGTCTCAACAGTCCCCACAAGTTTTCCGGTCTCAGGAGTCCTCTCAAGTTTTCCGGTCTCAAGTGTTCCGGTCTCAAGAGTCCCCTCAAGTGTTCCGGTCTCAAGAGTCCCCTCAAGTGTTCCGTTCTCAAGAGTCCCCTCAAGTGTTCCGGTCTCAAGAGTCCCCACAAGTGTTCCTGTCTCAAGAGTCCCCTCAAGTGTTTTGGTCTGAAGTGTTCCTGTCTCAACAATCCCCACAAGTGTTCCTGTCTCAAGAGTCCCCTCAAGTGTTCCAGTCTCAAGTGTTCCGGTCGCAAGAGTCCCCTCAAGTGATCCGGTCTCAAGTGTTCAGGTCTCAAGTGATCCGGTCTCAATTGGTCCGGTCTCAAGAGTCCCCTTAAGTATTCCGGTCTCAAGAGTCCCCTCAAGTTTTCCGGTCTGAAATGTTCCTGTGTCAAAAGTCCCCTCCACTGTTCCGGTTTCAAGTATTCCGGTCTCATTCGTCCCCACAAGTGTTCCCGTCTCAAGAGTCCCCACAAGTGTTCCCGTCTCAAGTGTTCCAGTCTCAAGAGTCCCCTCAAGTGTTCCGGTCTCAAGTGTTCCGGTCTCAAGAGTCCCCTCAAGTGTTCCGGTCTCAAGAGTCCCCTCAAGTTTCTCGGTCTCAAGAGTCCCCTCAAGTGTTCAGGTCTAAAGAGTCCCCTCAAGTGTTCCGGTCTCAAGAGTCCCCTCAAGTGTTCCGGTCTCAAGTGTTCCTGTCTCAAGAGTCCCCACAAGTGTTCCAGTCTCAAGGGTCCCCACAAGTGTTCCGTGTCAAGAGTCCCCTCGAGTGTTCAAGTCTCAAGAGTCCCCTCAAGTTCTCCGGTCTGAAATGTTCCTGTCTCAAAAGTCCCCTCAAGTGTTCCGGTCTCAAGTATTCCAGTCTCAATAGTCCCCACAAGTGTTCCGGTCTCAAGAGTCCCCACAAGTGTTCCCGTCTCAAGTGTTCCAGTCTCAAGAGTCCCCTCAAGTGTTCCGGTCTCAAGTGTTCCGGTCTCAAGAGTCCCCTCAAGTGTTCCGGTCTCAAGTGTTCCGGTCTCAAGTGATCCGGTCTCAAGTGATCCGGTCTCAAGTGATCCGGTCTCAAGAGTCCCCACAAGTGTTCCGGTCTCAACTTTTCTGGTCTCAAGAGTCCCCACAAGTGTTCCGGTCTCAAGTGTCCCCACAAGTCTTCTGGTCTCAAGAGTCCCTTCAAGTGTTCCGGTCTCAAGAGTCCCCTCAAGTGTTCCGGTCTCAAGAGTTCCCACAAGTGTTCCGGTCTCAAGAGTCCCCTCAAGTTTTCCGGTCTGAAATGTTCCTGTGTCAAAAGTCCCCTCCACTGTTCCGGTCTCAAGTATTCCGGTCTCAATCGTCCCCACAAGTGTTCCGGTCTCAAGAGTCCCCACAAGTGTTCCCGTCTCAAGTGTTCCAGTCTCAAGAGTCCCCTCAAGTGTTCCGGTCTCAAGTGTTCCGGTCTCAAGAGTCCCCTCAAGTTTCTCGGTCTCAAGAGTCCCCTCAATTGTTCAGGTCTAAAGAGTCCCCTCAAGTGTTCCGGTCTCAAGAGTCCCCTCAATTGTTCCGGTCTCAAGTGTTCCTGTCTCAAGAGTCCCCACAAGTTTTCCAGTCTCAAGGGTCCCCACAAGTGTTCCGTGTCAAGAGTCCCCTCAAGTGTTCAAGTCTCAAGAGTCCCCTCAAGTTCTCCGGTCTGAAATGTTCCTGTCTCAAAAGTCCCCTCAAGTGTTCGGTCTCAAGTATTCCGGTCTCAATAGACATCACAAGTGTTCCGGTCTCAAGAGTCCCCACAAGTGTCCCGTCTCAAGTGTTCCAGTCTCAAGAGTCCCCTCAAGTGTTCCGGTCTCAAGAGTCCCCTCAAGTGTTCCGGTCTCAAGAGTCCCCTCAAGTTTCTCGGTCTCAAGAGTCCCCTCAAGTGTTCAGGTCTAAAGAGTCCCCTCAAGTGTTCCAGTCTCAAGAGTCCCCTCAATTGTTCAGGTCTAAAGAGTCCCCTCAAGTGTTCCAGTCTCAAGTGTTCCGGTCTAAAGAGTCCCCTCAAGTGATCAGGTCTCAAGTGTCCTGGTCTCAAGTGATCCATAATCAAGTGTTCCGGTCTCAAGAGTCCCCTCAAATGTCTCAGTCTCAAGAGTCCCCTCAAGTGTCTCGGTCTCAAGAGTCCCCTCAAGTGTTCCGGTCAAAAGAGTCCCCTCAAGTGTTATGGTCTCAAGAGTCCCCTCAAGTGTTCCGGTCTCAACTGTTCTGGTCTCAAGAGTCCCCACAAGTGTTCCGTTCTCAAGAGTCCCCACAAGTGTTCCGGTGTCAAGAGTCCCCACAAGTGTTCCTGTCTCAAGAGTCCCCACATGTGTCCCGGTCTCAAGAGTCCCCTCAAGTGTTCCTGTCTCAAGAGTCCCCTCAAGTTTTCCAGTCTGAAAAGTTCCCGTCTCAAAAGTCCCCTCAAGTGTTCCGGTCTCAAGTATTCCGGTCTCTATAGTCCCCACAAGTGTTCCGGTCTCAAGTGTCCCCACAAGTGTTCCCGTCTCAAGTGTTCCAGTCTCAAGAGTCACCTCAAGTGTTCCGGTCTCAAGTGTTCCGGTCTCAAGAGTCCCCTCAAGTGTTCTGGTCTCAAGAGACCCCTCAAGTGTCTCGGTCTCAAGAGTCCCCTCAAGTGTTCAGGTCTAAAGAGTCCCCTCAAGTCTTCTGGTCTCAAGAGTCCCCTCAAGTGTTCCGGTCTCAAGAGTCCCCTCAAGTGTTCCGGTCTCAATAGTCCCCTCAAGTGTTCCGGTCTGAAGTGTTCCTGTCTGAAAAATCCCCTCAATTGTTCCAGTCTCAAGTGTTCCGGTCTCAAGAGTCCCCACAAGTGATCCGGTCTCAAGTGATCCGGTCTCAAGTGATCCGATCTCAAGTGTTCCGGTCTCAAGATTCCCATCAAGTGTTCCGGTCTCAACAGTCCCCACAAGTTTTCCGGTCTCAGGAGTCCTCTCAAGTTTTCCGGTCTCAAGTGTTCCGGTCTCAAGAGTCCCCTCAAGTGTTCCGGTCTCAAGAGTCCCCTCAAGTGTTCCGTTCTCAAGAGTCCCCTCAAGTGTTCCGGTCTCAAGAGTCCCCACAAGTGTTCCTGTCTCAAGAGTCCCCTCAAGTGTTTTGGTCTGAAGTGTTCCTGTCTCAAAAATCCCCACAAGTGTTCCTGTCTCAAGAGTCCCCTCAAGTGTTCCAGTCTCAAGTGTTCCGGTCGCAAGAGTCCCCTCAAGTGATCCGGTCTCAAGTGTTCAGGTCTCAAGTGATCCGGTCTCAATTGGTCCGGTCTCAAGAGTCCCCTTAAGTATTCCGGTCTCAAGAGTCCCCTCAAATGTCTCAGTCTCAAGAGTCCCCTCAAGTGTTCCGGTCTCAAGAGCCCTCTCAAGTATTCCGGTCTCAAGAGTCCCCTCAAGTGTTCCGGTCTCAAGAGTCCCCTCAAGTGTTCCGGTCTCAAGTGTTCTGGTCTCAAGAGTCCCCACAAGTGTTCCGGTCTCAACAGTCCCCACAAGTTTTCCGGTCTCAAGAGTCCCCTCAAGTGTTCAAGTCTCAAGAGTCCCCTCAAGTTCTCCGGTCTGAAATGTTCCTGTCTCAAAAGTCCCCTCAAGTGTTCGGTCTCAAGTATTCCGGTCTCAATAGTCCCCACAAGTGTTCCGGTCTCAAGAGTCCCCACAAGTGTTCCCGTCTCAAGTGTTCCAGTCTCAAGAGTCCCCTCAAGTGTTCCGGTCTCAAGTGTTCCGGTCTCAAGAGTCCCCTCAAGTGTTCCGGTCTCAAGAGTCCCCTCAAGTTTCTCGGTCTCAAGAGTCCCCTCAAGTGTTCAGGTCTAAAGAGTCCCCTCAAGTGTTCCATTCTCAAGAGTCCCCTCAAGTGTTCCGGTCTCAAGTGTTCCGGTCTCAAGAGTCCCCTCAAATGTCTCAGTCTCAAGAGTTCCCTCAAGTGTCTCGGTCTCAAGAGTCCCCTCAAGTGTTCCGGTCAAAAGAGTCTCCTCAAGTGTTCCGGTCTCAAGAGTCCCCTCAAGTGTTTCGGTCTCAAGAGTCCCCTCAAGTGTTCCGGTCTCAAGAGTTCCCACAAGTGTTCCTGTCTCGAGAGTCCCCTCAAGTGTTCCGGTCTGAAGTTTTCCTGTCTCAAAAATCCCCTCAAGTGTTCCAGTCTCAAGTGTTCCGGTCTAAAGAGTCCCCTCAAGTGATCCGGTCTCAAGTGTTTCGGTCTCAAGTGTTCCGGTCTCAAGTGTTCCGGTCTCAAGAGTCCCCTCAAGTTTCTCGGTCTCAAGAGTCCCCTCAAGTGTTCAGGTCTAAAGAGTCCCCTCAAGTGTTCCGGTCTCAAGAGTCCCCTCAAGTGTTCCGGTCTCAAGTGTTCCTGTCACAAGAGTCCCCACAAGTGTTCCAGTCTCAAGGGTCCCCACAAGTGTTCCGTGTCAAGAGTCCCCTCAAGTGTTCAAGTCTCAAGAGTTCCAACAAGTGTTCCTGTCTCAAGAGTCCCCTCAAGTTTTCCGGTCTGAAATGTTCCTGTCTCAAAAGTCCCCTCAAGTGTTCCTGTCTCAAGAGTAGGGATGGGTACCTTTGACATTTGAATCGATCCGGTACTAATTCCCGGTACCTACGAGTCGATACCGGTACTTAACGGTACCAATTTTCGATACTTTTGAGTGTTTATTATTTTAATTCTCTTTTATAAATAAATATATATTTTTCTCAATATATAACCATATTTGATAAATATCACGATAAATAACATACAAGTTTGTATTTTAACATCGTCCTTGTAGTTTTATAAGCTGATAATTAAACTGAAGCAAACATCTTTACTGTGAACTAAATTTACTGTGTATCTTCATTCCTTTTGCCGTCCTTTTTCATTTGATTTTTCCTACTGGGAAGTTAGAATTTCCGAGGAGAAAGCGAACGCACCATTAGCTGATAACAACGGTGGCAATGGAAGCTAACATATCAAGCTAACGTTATCTTTAACAGTTTATTTAGCTGCTGGAGCAGATTAAAACGATGATGCCTCAAACTTAGATCGTTGTCACTGGTTTTACCTTCACCCAATCACCCGTCGCATTTAGTAAAGTGAAGCCAAACTTTAGAGCGCGTTCATGTTCTTCTAGTCGGAAATTCGGAGTTCCGAGGAGAAAGCGAACGCACCATTAGCGAAACGGAAGCTAACAAATCAAGGTAACGTTATCTTAAACATTTTATTTACCTACTGGAGCAGATTAAGATGAGGATGTCTCACTTAGATCGTTGTCTGTCGCTAGTTTCATCGCCCAGTTACCCATCACATTTAGTGAAGTGGACCCAAGCTTTAGCGTGCGTTCTTTCTACCATGCTTGCTCTGTTTACAACGGGCTCGCAGGGACCGGCGACATAACGCTCTTGCGCATGCGCAACTGTCTTGGCAGTACCGAAACGAGGCACCGTTTGAAATGACGTGAATCGGTTTTCGGTCGGTACTATGGAATTCGGTCGGTACCTTAAAAAGTACCGAATTCGGTACTCATCCCTACTCAAGAGTCCCCTCAAGTGATCCGGTCTCAAGTGTTCCAGTCTCAAGAGTCCCCTCAAGTGTTCCGGTCTCAAGAGTTTCTCAAATATCTCAGTCTCAAGAGTCCCCTCAAGTGTTCCGGTCTCAAGAGTCCCCTCAAGTATTCCGGTCTCAAGAGTCCCCTCAAGTGTTCCGGTCTCAAGTGTCCCCTCAAGTGTTCCGTTCTCAAGTGTTCCGGTCTCAAGAGTCCCCTCAAGTGTTCCGGTCTAAAGAGTCCCCACAAGTGTTCCTGTCTCAAGAGTCCCCTCAAGTGTTCCGGTCTGAAGTGTTCCTGTCTCAAAAATCCCCTCAAGTGTTCCAGTCTCAAGTGTTCCGGTCTCAAGTGATCCATTCTCAAGTGTTCCGGTCTCAAGAGTCCCCTCAAATGTCTCAGTCTCAAGAGTCCCCTCAAGTGTCTCGGTCTCAAGAGTCCCCTCAAGTGTTCCGGTCAAAAGAGTCCCCTCAAGTGTTATGGTCTCAAGAGTCCCCTCAAGTGTTCCGGTCTCAACTGTTCTGGTCTCAAGAGTCCCCACAAGTGTTCCGGTCTCAAGAGTCCCCACAAGTGTTCCGGTGTCAAGAGTCCCCACAAGTGTTCCTGTCTCAAGAGTCCCCACAAGTGTCCCGGTCTCAAGAGTCCCCTCAAGTGTTCCAGTCTCAAGAGTTCCCAAAAGTGTTCCTGTCTCAAGAGTCCCCTCAAGTTTTCCGGTCAGAAATGTTCCTGTCTCAAAAGTCCCCTCAAGTGGTCCAGTCTCAAGTATTCCAGTGTCAATAGTCCCCACAAGTGTTCCTGTCTCAAGAGTCCCCTCAAGTTCTCCGGTCTGAAATGTTCCTGTCTCAAAAGTCCCCTCAAGTGTTCCGGTCTCAAGTATTCCGGTCACAATAGTCCCCACAAGTGTTCAGGTCTCAAGAGTCCCCACAAGTGTTCCCGTCTCAAGTGTTCCATTCTCAAGAGTCCCCTCAAGTGTTCCGGTCTCAAGTGTTCCGGTCTCAAGAGTCCCCTCAAGTTTCTCGGTCTCAAGAGTCCCCTCAAGTGTTCAGGTCTAAAGAGTCCCCTCAAGTGTTCCATTCTCAAGAGTCCCCTCAAGTGTTCCGGTCTCAAGTGTTCCGGTCTCAAGAGTCCCCTCAAGTGTTCCGGTCTCAAGAGTCCCCTCAAGTGTCTCGGTCTCAAGAGTCCCCTCAAGTGTTCAGGTCTAAAGAGTCCCCTCAAGTCTTCTGGTATCAAGAGTCCCCTCAAGTGTTCCGGTCTCAAGAGTCCCCTCAAGTGTGCCGGTCTCAAGAGTCCCCTCAAGTGTTCCGGTCTCAAGAGTCCCCACAAGTGTTCCTGTCTAAAGAGTCCCCTCAAGTGTTCCGGTCTGAAGTGTTCCTGTCTCAAAAATCCCCTCAATTGTTCCAGTCTCAAGTGTTCCGGTCTCAAGAGTCCCCTCAAGTGATCCGGTCTCAAGTGTTCCGGTCTCAAGTGATCCGGTCTCAAGTGTTCCGGTCTCAAGAGTCCCCTCAAGTGTTCCGGTCTCATGAGTCCCCTCAAATGTCTCAGTCTCAAGAGTCCTCTCAAGTGATCCGGTCTCAAGAGTGCCCTCAAGTATACCTTTCTCAAGAGTCCCCTCAAGTGTTCCGGTCTCGAGTCCCCTCAAGTGTCTCGGTCTCAAGAGTCCCCTCAAGTATTCCGGTCTCAAGAGTCCCCTCAAGTGTTCCGGTCTCAAGTGTCCCCTCAAGTGTTCCGTTCTCAAGTGTTCCGGTCTCAAGAGTCCCCTCAAGTGTTCCGGTCTAAAGAGTCCCCACAAGTGTTCCTGTCTCAAGAGTCCCCTCAAGTGTTCCGGTCTGAAGTGTTCCTGTCTCAAAAATCCCCTCAAGTGTTCCAGTCTCAAGTGTTCCGGTCTAAAGAGTCCCCTCAAGTGATCCGGTCTCAAGTGTTCCGGTCTCAAGTGATCCATTCTCAAGTGTTCCGGTCTCAAGAGTCCGCTCAAATGTCTCAGTCTCAAGAGTCCCCTCAAGTGTCTCGGTCTCAAGAGTCCCCTCAAGTGTTCCGGTCAAAAGAGTCCCCTCAAGTGTTATGGTCTCAAGAGTCCCCTCAAGTGTTCCGGTCTCAACTGTTCTGGTGTCAAGAGTCCCCACAAGTGTTCCGGTCTCAAGAGTCCCCACAAGTGTTCCGGTGTCAAGAGTCCCCACAAGTGTTCCTGTCTCAAGAGTCCCCACAAGTGTCCCGGTCTCAAGAGTCCCCTCAAGTGTTCCAGTCTCAAGAGTTCCCAAAAGTGTTCCTGTCTCAAGAGTCCCCTCAAGTTTTCCGGTCAGAAATGTTCCTGTCTCAAAAGTCCCCTCAAGTGGTCCAGTCTCAAGTATTCCAGTGTCAATAGTCCCCACAAGTGTTCCTGTCTCAAGAGTCCCCTCAAGTTCTCCGGTCTGAAATGTTACTGTCTCAAAAGTCCCCTCAAGTGTTCCGGTCTCAAGTATTCCGGTCACAATAGTCCCCACAAGTGTTCCGGTCTCAAGAGTCCCCACAAGTGTTCCCGTCTCAAGTGTTCCATTCTCAAGAGTCCCCTCAAGTGTTCCGGTCTCAAGAGTCCCCTCAAGTTTCTCGGTCTCAAGAGTCCCCTCAAGTGTTCAGGTCTAAAGAGTCCCCTCAAGTGTTCCATTCTCAAGAGTCCCCTCAAGTGTTCCGGTCTTAAGTGTTCCGGTCTCAAGAGTCCCCTCAAGTGTTCCGGTCTCAAGAGTCCCCTCAAGTGTCTCGGTCTCAAGAGTCCCCTCAAGTGTTCAGGTATAAAGAGTCCCCTCAAGTCTTCTGGTATCAAGAGTCCCCTCAAGTGTTCCGGTCTCAAGAGTCCCCTCAAGTGTGCCGGTCTCAAGTGTCCCCTCAAGTGTTCCGGTCTCAAGAGTCCCCACAAGTGTTCCTGTCTAAAGAGTCCCCTCAAGTGTTCCGGTCTGAAGTGTTCCTGTCTCAAAAATCCCCTCAATTGTTCCAGTCTCAAGTGTTACGGTCTCAAGAGTCCCCTCAAGTTATCCGGTCTCAAGTGGTCCGGTCTCAAGTGATCCGGTCTCAAGTGTTCCGGTCTCAAGAGTCCCCTCAAGTGTTCCGGTCTCATGAGTCCCCTCAAATGTCTCAGTCTCAAGAGTCCTCTCAAGTGATCCGGTCTCAAGAGTGCCCTCAAGTATACCTTTCTCAAGAGTCCCCTCAAGTGTTCCGGTCTCGAGTCCCCTCAAGTGTCTCGGTCTCAAGAGTCCCCTCAAGTGTTCAGGTCTAAAGAGTCCCCTCAAGTCTTCCGGTCTCAAGAGTCCCCTCAAGTGTTCCGGTCTCAAGAGTCCCCTCAAGTGTTGCGGTCTCAAGAGTCCTCTCAAGTGTTCCGGTCTCAAGAGTCCACACAAGTGTTCCTGTCTCAAGTGTCCCCTCAAGTGTTCCGGTCTGAAGTGTTCCGGTCTCAAGAGTCCCCTCAAGTGTTCCGGTCTCAAGAGTCCCCTCAAGTGTTCCGGTCTCAAGAGTCCCCTCAAGTGTTCCGGTCTCAAGAGTCCCCACAAGTATTTCGGTCTGAAGTGTTCCTGTCTCAAAAATCCCCACAAGTGTTCCTGTCTCAAGAGTCCCCTCAAGTGTTCCGGTCTGAAGTGTTCCTGTCTCAAAAATCCCCTCAAGTGTTCCAGTCTCAAGTGTTCCGGTCGCAAGAGTCCCCTCAAGTGATCCGGTCTCAAGTGTTCCGGTCTCAAGTGATCCGGTCTCAAGTGTTCCGGTCTCAAGAGTCCCCTCAAGTATTCCGGTCTCAAGAGTCCCCTCAAATGTCTCAGTCTCAAGAGACCCCTCAAGTGTTCCGGTCTCAAGAGTCCCCTCAAGTATTCCGGTCTCAAGAGTCCCCTCAAGTGTTCCGGTCTCAAGAGTCCCCTCAAGTGTTCCGGTCTCAAGTGTTCCGGTCTCAAGAGTCCCCACAAGTGTTCCGGTCTCAACAGTCCCCACAAGTTTTCCGGTCTCAAGAGTCCTCTCAAGTGTTCCCGTCTCAAGTGTTCCAGTCTCAAGAGTCCCCTCAAGTGTTCCGGTCTCAAGAGTCCCCTTAAGTGTTTCAGTCTCAAGAGTCCCTTCAAGTGTTCCGGTCTCAAGAGTTCCCACAAGTGTTCCTGTCTCAAGAGTCCCCACAAGTGTTCCGGTCTGAAATGTTCCTGTCTCAAAAGTCCCCTCAAGTGTTCCGGTCTCAAGTATTCCGGTCTCAATAGTCCCCACAAGTGTTCCGGTCTCAAGAGTCCCCACAAGTGTTCCCGTCTCAAGTGTTCCATTCTCAAGAGTCCCCTCAAGTGTTCCGGTCTCAAGTGTTCCGGTCTCAAGAGTCCCCTCAAGTATTCCGGTCTCAAGAGTCCCCTCAAATGTCTCAGTCTCAAGAGTCCCCTCAAGTGTTCCGGTCTCAAGAGTCCCCTCAAGTATTCCGGTCTCAAGAGTCCCCTCAAGTGTTCAGGTCTCAAGAGTCCCCTCAAGTGTTCCGGTCTCAACAGTCCCCACAAGTTTTCCGGTCTCAAGAGTCCTCTAAAGTGTTCCCGTCTCAAGTGTTCCAGTCTCAAGAGTCCCCTCAAGTGTTCCGGTCTCAAGAGTCCCCTCAAGTGTTTCGGTCTCAATAGTCCCCTCAAGTGTTCCAGTCTCAAGAGTTCCCACAAGTGTTCCTGTCTCGAGAGTCCCCTCAAGTGTTCCGGTCTGAAGTTTTCCTGTCTCAAAAATCCCCTCAAGTGTTCCAGTCTCAAGTGTTCCGGTCTAAAGAGTCCCATAAAGTGATCCGGTCTCAAGTGTTTCGGTCTCAAGTGTTCCCTTCTCAAGTGTTCCGGTCTCAAGAGTCCCCTCAAGTTTCTCGGTCTCAAGAGTCCCCTCAAGTGTTCAGGTCTAAAGAGTCCCCTCAAGTGTTCCGGTCTCAAGAGTCCCCTCAAGTGTTCCGGTCTCAAGTGTTCCTGTCACAAGAGTCCCCACAAGTGTTCCAGTCTCAAGGGTCCCCACAAGTGTTCCGTGTCAAGAGTCCCCTCAAGTGTTCAAGTCTCAAGAGTTCCCACAAGTGTTCCTGTCTCAAGAGTCCCCTCAAGTTTTCCGGTCTGAAATGTTCCTGTCTCAAAAGTCCCCTCAAGTGTTCCTGTCTCAAGAGTAGGGATGGGTACCTTTGACATTTGAATCGATCCGGTACTAATTCCCGGTACCTACGAGTCGATACCGGTACTTAACGGTACCAATTTTCGATACTTTTGAGTGTACATTATTTTCATTCTCTTTTATAATTAAATATATATTTTTCTCAATATATAACCATATTTGATAAATATCACGATAAATAACATACAAGTTTGTATTTTAACATCGTCCTTGTAGTTTTATAAGCTGATAATTAAACTGAAACAAACATCTTTACTGTGAACTAAATTTACTGTGTATCTTCATTCCTTTTGCCGTCCTTTTTCATTTGATTTTTCCTACTGGGAAGTTAGAATTTCCGAGGAGAAAGCGAACGCACCATTAGCTGATAACAACGGTGGCAATGGAAGCTAACATATCAAGCTAACGTTATCTTTAACAGTTTATTTAGCTGCTGGAGCAGATTAAAACGATGATGCCTCAAACTTAGATCGTTGTCACTGGTTTTACCTTCACCCAATCACCCGTCGCATTTAGTAAAGTGAAGCCAAACTTTAGAGCGCGTTCATGTTCTTCTAGTCGGAAATTCGGAGTTCCGAGGAGAAAGCGAACGCACCATTAGCGAAACGGAAGCTAACAAATCAAGGTAACGTTATCTTAAACATTTTATTTACCTACTGGAGCAGATTAAGATGAGGATGTCTCACTTAGATCGTTGTCTGTCGCTAGTTTCATCGCCCAGTTACCCATCACATTTAGTGAAGTGGACCCAAGCTTTAGCGTGCGTTCTTTCTACCATGCTTGCTCTGTTTACAACGGGCTCGCAGGGACCGGCGACATAACGCTCTTGCGCATGCGCAACTGTCTTGGCAGTACCGAAACGAGGCACCGTTTGAAATGACGTGAATCGGTTTTCGGTCGGTACTATGGAATTCGGTCGGTACCTTAAAAAGTACCGAATTCGGTACTCATCCCTACTCAAGAGTCCCCTCAAGTGTTCCGGTCTGAAGTGTTCCTGTCTCAAAAATCCCCTCAAGTGTTCCAGTCTCAAGTGTTCCGGTCTCAAGAGTCCCCTCAAGTGATCCGGTCTCAAGTGATCCGGTCTCAAGTGTTCCAGTCTCAAGAGTCCCCTCAAGTGTTCCGGTCTCAAGAGTTTCTCAAATGTCTCAGTCTCAAGAGTCCCCTCAAGTGTTCCGGTCTCAAGAGTCCCCTCAAGTATTCCGGTCTCAAGAGTCCCCTCAAGTGTTCCGGTCTCAAGTGTCCCCTCAAGTGTTCCGTTCTCAAGTGTTCCGGTCTCAAGAGTCCCCTCAAGTGTTCCGGTCTAAAGAGTCCCCACAAGTGTTCCTGTCTCAAGAGTCCCCTCAAGTGTTCCGGTCTGAAGTGTTCCTGTCTCAAAAATCCCCTCAAGTGTTCCAGTCTCAAGTGTTCCGGTCTAAAGAGTCCCCTCAAGTGATCCGGTCTCAAGTGTTCCGGTCTCAAGTGATCCATTCTCAAGTGTTCCGGTCTCAAGAGTCCCCTCAAATGTCTCAGTCTCAAGAGTCCCCTCAAGTGTCTCGGTCTCAAGAGTCCCCTCAAGGGTTCCGGTCAAAAGAGTCCCCTCAAGTGTTATGGTCTCAAGAGTCCCCTCAAGTGTTCCGGTCTCAACTGTTCTGGTCTCAAGAGTCCCCACAAGTGTTCCGGTCTCAAGAGTCCCCACAAGTGTTCCGGTGTCAAGAGTCCCCACAAGTGTTCCTGTCTCAAGAGTCCCCACAAGTGTCCCGGTCTCAAGAGTCCCCTCAAGTGTTCCAGTCTCAAGAGTTCCCAAAAGTGTTCCTGTCTCAAGAGTCCCCTCAAGTTTTCCGGTCTGAAATGTTCCTGTCTCAAAAGTCCCCTCAAGTGGTCCGGTCTCAAGTATTCCGGTGTCAATAGTCCCCACAAGTGTTCCTGTCTCAAGAGTCCCCTCAAGTTCTCCGGTCTGAAATGTTCCTGTCTCAAAAGTCCCCTCAAGTGTTCCGGTCTCAAGTATTCCGGTCTCAATAGTCCCCACAAGTGTTCCGGTCTCAAGAGTCCCCACAAGTGTTCCCGTCTCAAGTGTTCCATTCTCAAGAGTCCCCTCAAGTGTTCCGGTCTCAAGTGTTCCGGTCTCAAGAGTCCCCTCAAGTGTTCCGGTCTCAAGAGTCCCCTCAAGTTTCTCGGTCTCAAGAGTCCCCTCAAGTGTTCAGGTCTAAAGAGTCCCCTCAAGTGTTCCATTCTCAAGAGTCCCCTCAAGTGTTCCGGTCTCAAGTGTTCCGGTCTCAAGAGTCCCCTCAAATGTCTCAGTCTCAAGAGTCCCCTCAAGTGTCTCGGTCTCAAGAGTCCCCTCAAGTGTTCCGGTCAAAAGAGTCCCCTCAAGTGTTCCGGTCTCAAGAGTCCCCTCAAGTGTTCCGGTCTGAAGTTTTCCTGTCTCAAAAATCCCCTCAAGTGTTCCAGTCTCAAGTGTTCCAGTCTAAAGAGTCCCCTCAAGTGATCCGGTCTCAAGTGTTTCGGTCTCAAGTGTTCCGGTCTCAAGTGTTCCGGTCTCAAGAGTCCCCTCAAGTTTCTCGGTCTCAAGAGTCCCCTCAAGTGTTCAGGTCTAAAGAGTCCCCTCAAGTGTTCCGTTCTCAAGAGTCCCCTCAAGTGTTCCGGTCTCAAGTGTTCCTGTCACAAGAGTCCCCACAAGTGTTCCAGTCTCAAGGGTCCCCACAAGTGTTCCGTGTCAAGAGTCCCCTCAAGTGTTCAAGTCTCAAGAGTTCCCACAAGTGTTCCTGTCTCAAGAGTCCCCTCAAGTTTTCCGGTCTGAAATGTTCCTGTCTCAAAAGTCCCCTCAAGTGTTCCTGTCTCAAGAGTAGGGATGGGTACCTTTGACATTTGAATCGATCCGGTACTAATTCCCGGTACCTACGAGTCGATACCGGTACTTAACGGTACCAATTTTTGATACTTTTGAGTGTTTATTATTTTAATTCTCTTTTATAAATAAATATATATTTTTCTCAATATATAACCATATTTGATAAATATCACGATAAATAACATACAAGTTTGTATTTTAACATCGTCCTTGTAGTTTTATAAGCTGATAATTAAACTGAAGCAAACATCTTTACTGTGAACTAAATTTACTGTGTATCTTCATTCCTTTTGCCGTCCTTTTTCATTTGATTTTTCCTACTGGGAAGTTAGAATTTCCGAGGAGAAAGCGAACGCACCATTAGCTGATAACAACGGTGGCAATGGAAGCTAACATATCAAGCTAACGTTATCTTTAACAGTTTATTTAGCTGCTGGAGCAGATTAAAACGATGATGCCTCAAACAGATCGTTGTCACTGGTTTTACCTTCACCCAATCACCCGTCGCATTTAGTAAAGTGAAGCCAAACTTTAGAGCGCGTTCATGTTCTTCTAGTCGGAAATTCGGAGTTCCGAGGAGAAAGCGAACGCACCATTAGCGAAACGGAAGCTAACAAATCAAGGTAACGTTATCTTAAACATTTTATTTACCTACTGGAGCAGATTAAGATGAGGATGTCTCACTTAGATCGTTGTCTGTCGCTAGTTTCATCGCCCAGTTACCCATCACATTTAGTGAAGTGGACCCAAGCTTTAGCGTGCATTCTTTCTACCATGCTTGCTCTGTTTACAACGGGCTCGCAGGGACCGGCGACATAACGCTCTTGCGCATGCGCAACTGTCTTGGCAGTACCGAAACGAGGCACCGTTTGAAATGACGTGAATCGGTGTTCGGTCGGTACTATGGAATTCGGTCGGTACCTTAAAAAGTACCGAATTCGGTACTCATCCCTACTCAAGAGTCCCCTCAAGTGTTCCGAACTGAAGTGTTCCTGTCTCAAAAATCCCCTCAAGTGTTCCAGTCTCAAGTGTTCCGGTCTCAAGAGTCCCCTCAAGTGATCCGGTCTCAAGTGATCCGGTCTCAAGTGTTCCAGTCTCAAGAGTCCCCTCAAGTGTTCCGGTCTCAAGTGTTTCTCAAATGTCTCAGTCTCAAGAGTCCCCTCAAGTGTTCCGGTCTCAAGAGTCCCCTCAAGTATTCCGGTCTCAAGAGTCCCCTCAAGTGTTCCGGTCTCAAGTGTCCCCTCAAGTGTTCCGGTCTAAAAAGTCCCCACAAGTGTTCCTGTCTCAAGATTCCCCTCAAGTGTTCCGGGCTAAAGTGTTCCAATCTCAAAAATCCCCTCAAGTGTTCCAGTCTCAAGTGTTCCGGTCTAAAGAGTCCCCTCAAGTGATCCGGTCTCAAGTGTTCCGGTCTCAAGTGATCCATTCTCAAGTGTTCCGGTCTCAAGAGTCCCCTCAAATGTCTCAGTCTCAAGAGTCCCCTCAAGTGTCTCGGTCTCAAGAGTCCCCTCAAGTGTTCCGGTCAAAAGAGTCCCCTCAAGTGTTATGGTCTCATGAGTCCCCTCAAGTGTTCCGTTCTCAACTGTTCTGGTCTCAAGAGTCCCCACAAGTGTTCCGGTCTCAAGAGTCCCCACAAGTGTTCCGGTGTCAAGAGTCCCCACAAGTGTTCCTGTCTCAAGAGTCCCCACAAGTGTCCCGGTCTCAAGAGTCCCCTCAAGTGTTCCAGTCTCAAGAGTCCCCTCAAGTGTTCCGGTCTCAAGTGTCCCCTCAAGTGTTCCGTTCTCAAGTGTTCCGGTCTCAAGAGTCCCCTCAAGTGTTCCGGTCTAAAGAGTCCCCACAAGTGTTCCTGTCTCAAGAGTCCCCTCAAGTGTTCCGGTCTGAAGTGTTCCTGTCTCAAAAATCCCCTCAAGTGTTCCAGTCTCAAGTGTTCCGGTCTAAAGAGTCCCCTCAAGTGATCCGGTCTCAAGTGTTCCGGTCTCAAGTGATCCATTCTCAAGTGTTCCGGTCTCAAGAGTCCCCTCAAATGTCTCAGTCTCAAGAGTCCCCTCAAGTGTCTCGGTCTCAAGAGTCCCCTCAAGTGTTCCGGTCAAAAGAGTCCCCTCAAGTGTTATGGTCTCAAGAGTCCCCTCAAGTGTTCCGGTCTCAACTGTTCTGGTCTCAAGAGTCCCCACAAGTGTTCCGGTCTCAAGAGTCCCCACAAGTGTTCCGGTGTCAAGAGTCCCCACAAGTGTTCCTGTCTCAAGAGTCCCCACAAGTGTCCCGGTCTCAAGAGTCCCCTCAAGTGTTCCAGTCTCAAGAGTTCCCAAAAGCGTTCCTGTCTCAAGAGTCCCCTCAAGTTTTCCGGTCTGAAATGTTCCTGTCTCAAAAGTCCCCTCAAGTGGTCCGGTCTCAAGTATTCCGGTGTCAATAGTCCCCACAAGTGTTCCTGTCTCAAGAGTCCCCTCAAGTTCTCCGGTCTGAAATGTTCCTGTCTCAAAAGTCCCCTCAAGTGTGCCGGTCTCAAGTATTCCGGTCTCAATAGTCCCCACAAGTGTTCCGGTCTCAAGAGTCCCCACAAGTGTTCCCGTCTCAAGTGTTCCATTCTCAAGAGTCCCCTCAAGTGTTCCGGTCTCAAGTGTTCCGGTCTCAAGAGTCCCCTCAAGTGTTCCGGTCTCAAGAGTCCCCTCAAGTTTCTCGGTCTCAAGAGTCCCCTCAAGTGTTCAGGTCTAAAGAGTCCCCTCAAGTGTTCCATTCTCAAGAGTCCCCTCAAGTGTTCCGGTCTCAAGTGTTCCGGTCTCAAGAGTCCCCTCAAATGTCTCAGTCTCAAGAGTCCCCTCAAGTGTCTCGGTCTCAAGAGTCCCCTCAAGTGTTCCGGTCAAAAGAGTCCCCTCAAGTGTTCCATTCTCAAGAGTCCCCTCAAGTGTTCCGGTCTCAAGTGTTCCGGTCTCAAGAGTCCCCTCAAATGTCTCAGTCTCAAGAGTCCCCTCAAGTGTCTCGGTCTCAAGAGTCCCCTCAAGTGTTCCGGTCAAAAGAGTCCCCTCAAGTGTTCCGGTCTCAAGAGTCCCCTCAAGTGTTCCGGTCTGAAGTTTTCCTGTCTCAAAAATCCCCTCAAGTGTTCCAGTCTCAAGTGTTCCGGTCTAAAGAGTCCCCTCAAGTGATCCGGTCTCAAGTGTTTCGGTCTCAAGTGTTCCGGTCTCAAGTGTTCCGGTCTCAAGAGTCCCCTCAAGTTTCTCGGTCTCAAGAGTCCCCTCAAGTGTTCAGGTCTAAAGAGTCCCCTCAAGTGTTCCGTTCTCAAGAGTCCCCTCAAGTGTTCCGGTCTCAAGTGTTCCTGTCACAAGAGTCCCCACAAGTGTTCCAGTCTCAAGGGTCCCCACAAGTGTTCCATGTCAAGAGTCCCCTCAAGTGTTCAAGTCTCAATAGTTCCCACAAGTGTTCCTGTCTCAAGAGTCCCCTCAAGTTTTCCGGTCTGAAATGTTCCTGTCTCAAAAGTCCCCTCAAGTGTTCCTGTCTCAAGAGTAGGGATGGGTACCTTTGACATTTGAATCGATCCGGTACTAATTCCCGGTACCTACGAGTCGATACCGGTACTTAACGGTACCAATTTTTGATACTTTTGAGTGTTTATTATTTTAATTCTCTTTTATAAATAAATATATATTTTTCTCAATATATAACCATATTTGATAAATATCACGATAAATAACATACAAGTTTGTATTTTAACATCGTCCTTGTAGTTTTATAAGCTGATAATTAAACTGAAGCAAACATCTTTACTGTGAACTAAATTTACTGTGTATCTTCATTCCTTTTGCCGTCCTTTTTCATTTGATTTTTCCTACTGGGAAGTTAGAATTTACGAGGAGAAAGCGAACGCACCATTAGCTGATAACAACGGTGGCAATGGAAGCTAACATATCAAGCTAACGTTATCTTTAACAGTTTATTTAGCTGCTGGAGCAGATTAAAACGATGATGCCTCAAACTTAGATCGTTGTCACTGGTTTTACCTTCACCCAATCACCCGTCGCATTTAGTAAAGTGAAGCCAAACTTTAGAGCGCGTTCATGTTCTTCTAGTCGGAAATTCGGAGTTCCGAGGAGAAAGCGAACGCACCATTAGCGAAACGGAAGCTAACAAATCAAGGTAACGTTATCTTAAACATTTTATTTACCTACTGGAGCAGATTAAGATGAGGATGTCTCACTTAGATCGTTGTCTGTCGCTAGTTTCATCGCCCAGTTACCCATCACATTTAGTGAAGTGGACCCAAGCTTTAGCGTGCATTCTTTCTACCATGCTTGCTCTGTTTACAACGGGCTCGCAGGGACCGGCGACATAACGCTCTTGCGCATGCGCAACTGTCTTGGCAGTACCGAAACGAGGCACCGTTTGAAATGACGTGAATCGGTGTTCGGTCTGTACTATGGAATTCGGTCGGTACCTTAAAAAGTACCGAATTCGGTACTCATCCCTACTCAAGAGTCCCCTCAAGTGTTCCGAACTGAAGTGTTCCTGTCTCAAAAATCCCCTCAAGTGTTCCAGTCTCAAGTGTTCCGGTCTCAAGAGTCCCCTCAAGTGATCCGGTCTCAAGTGATCCGGTCTCAAGTGTTCCAGTCTCAAGAGTCCCCTCAAGTGTTCCGGTCTCAAGTGTTTCTCAAATGTCTCAGTCTCAAGAGTCCCCTCAAGTGTTCCGGTCTCAAGAGTCCCCTCAAGTATTCCGGTCTCAAGAGTCCCCTCAAGTGTTCCGGTCTCAAGTGTCCCCTCAAGTGTTCCGTTCTCAAGTGTTCCGGTCTCAAGAGTCCCCTCAAGTGTTCCGGTCTAAAAAGTCCCCACAAGTGTTCCGGTCTCAAGATTCCCCTCAAGTGTTCCGGTCTAAAGTGTTCCAATCTCAAAAATCCCCTCAAGTGTTCCAGTCTCAAGTGTTCTGGTCTAAAGAGTCCCCTCAAGTGATCCGGTCTCAAGTGTTCCGGTCTCAAGTGATCCATTCTCAAGTGTTCCGGTCTCAAGAGTCCCCTCAAATGTCTCAGTCTCAAGAGTCCCCTCAAGTGTCTCGGTCTCAAGAGTCCCCTCAAGTGTTCCGGTCAAAAGAGTCCCCTCAAGTGTTATGGTCTCATGAGTCCCCTCAAGTGTTCCGGTCTCAACTGTTCTGGTCTCAAGAGTCCCCACAAGTGTTCCGGTCTCAAGAGTCCCCACAAGTGTTCCGGTGTCAAGAGTCCCCACAAGTGTTCCTGTCTCAAGAGTCCCCACAAGTGTCCCGGTCTCAAGAGTCCCCTCAAGTGTTCCAGTCTCAAGAGTCCCCTCAAGTGTTCCGGTCTCAAGTGTCCCCTCAAGTGTTCCGTTCTCAAGTGTTCCGGTCTCAAGAGTCCCCTCAAGTGTTCCGGTCTAAAGAGTCCCCACAAGTGTTCCTGTCTCAAGAGTCCCCTCAAGTGTTCCGGTCTGAAGTGTTCCTGTCTCAAAAATCCCCTCAAGTGTTCCAATCTCAAGTGTTCCGGTCTAAAGAGTCCCCTCAAGTGATCCGGTCTCAAGTGTTCCGGTCTCAAGTGATCCATTCTCAAGTGTTCCGGTCTCAAGAGTCCCCTCAAATGTCTCAGTCTCAAGAGTCCCCTCAAGTGTCTCGGTCTCAAGAGTCCCCTCAAGTGTTCCGGTCAAAAGAGTCCCCTCAAGTGTTATGGTCTCAAGAGTCCCCTCAAGTGTTTCGGTCTCAACTGTTCTGGTCTCAAGAGTCCCCACAAGTGTTCCGGTCTCAAGAGTCCCCACAAGTGTTCCGGTGTCAAGAGTCCCCACAAGTGTTCCTGTCTCAAGAGTCCCCACAAGTGTCCCGGTCTCAAGAGTCCCCTCAAGTGTTCCAGTCTCAAGAGTTCCCAAAAGTGTTCCTGTCTCAAGAGTCCCCTCAAGTTTTCCGGTCTGAAATGTTCCTGTCTCAAAAGTCCCCTCAAGTGGTCCGGTCTCAAGTTTTCCGGTGTCAATAGTCCCCACAAGTGTTCCTGTCTCAAGAGTCCCCTCAAGTTCTCCGGTCTGAAATGTTCCTGTCTCAAAAGTCCCCTCAAGTGTTCCGGTCTCAAGTATTCCGGTCTCAATAGTCCCCACAAGTGTTCCGGTCTCAAGAGTCCCCACAAGTGTTCCCGTCTCAAGTGTTCCATTCTCAAGAGTCCCCTCAAGTGTTCCGGTCTCAAGTGTTCCGGTCTCAAGAGTCCCCTCAAGTGTTCCGGTCTCAAGAGTCCCCTCAAGTTCTCCGGGCTGAAATGTTCCTGTCTCAAAAGTCCCCTCAAGTGTTCCGGTCTCAAGTATTCCGGTCTCAATAGTCCCCACAAGTGTTCCGGTCTCAAGAGTCCCCACAAGTGTTCCCGTCTCAAGTGTTCCATTCTCAAGAGTCCCCTCAAGTGTTCCGGTCTCAAGTGTTCCGGTCTCAAGAGTCCCCTCAAGTTTCTCGGTCTCAAGAGTCCCCTCAAGTGTTCAGGTCTAAAGAGTCCCCTCAAGTGTTCCATTCTCAAGAGTCCCCTAAAGTGTTCCGGTCTCAAGTGTTCCGGTCTCAAGAGTCCCCTCAAGTGTTCCGGTCTCAAGAGTCCCCTCAAGTGTCTCGGTCTCAAGAGTCCCCTCAAGTGTTCAGGTCTAAAGAGTCCCCTCAAGACTTCTGGTATCAAGAGTCCCCTCAAGTGTTCCGGTCTCAAGAGTCCCCTCAAGTGTGCCGGTCTCAAGAGTCCCCTCAAGTGTTCCGGTCTCAAGAGTCCCCACAAGTGTTCCTGTCTAAAGAGTCCCCTCAAGTGTTCCGGTCTGAAGTGTTCCTGTCTCAAAAATCCCCTCAATTGCTCCACTCTCAAGTGTTCCGGTCTCAAGAGTCCCCTCAAGTGATCCGGTCTCAAGTGTTCCGGTCTCAAGTGATCCGGTCTCAAGTGTTCCGGTCTCAAGAGTCCCCACAAGTGTTCCTGTCTCAAGAGTCCCCACAAGTGTCCCGGTCTCAAGAGTCCCCTCAAGTGTTCCAGTCTCAAGAGTTCCCAAAAGTGTTCCTGTCTCAAGAGTCCCCTCAAGTTTTCCGGTCTGAAATGTTCCTGTCTCAAAAGTCCCCTCAAGTGGTCCGGTCTCAAGTATTCCGGTGTCAATAGTCCCCACAAGTGTTCCTGTCTCAAGAGTCCCCTCAAGTTCTCCGGTCTGAAATGTTCCTGTCTCAAAAGTCCCATCAAGTGTTCCGGTCTCAAGAGTCCCCACAAGTGTTCCCGTCTCAAGTGTTCCATTCTCAAGAGTCCCCTCAAGTGTTCCGGTCTCAAGTCTCAAGAGTCCCCTCAAGTGTTCCGGTCTCAAGAGTCCCCTCAAGTGTTTCGGTCTCAAGAGTCCCTTCAAGTGTTCCGGTCTCAAGAGTTCCCACAAGTGTTCCTGTCTCAAGAGTCCCCTCAAGTGTTCCGGTCTGAAGTGTTCCTGTCTCAAAAATCCCCTCAAGTGTTCCAGTCTCAAGTGTTCCGGTCTAAAGAGTCCCCTCAAGTGATCCGGTCTCAAGTGTTTCGGTCTCAAGTGTTCCGGTCTCAAGTGTTCCGGTCTCAAGTGTTCCGGTCTCAAGAGTCCCCTCAAGTTTCTCGGTCTCAAGAGTCCCCTCAAGTGTTAAGGTCTAAAGAGTCCCCTCAAGTGTTCCGGTCTCAAGAGTCCCCTCAAGTGTTCCGGTCTCAAGTGTTCCTGTCTCAAGAGTTCCGGTCTCAAGAGTCCCCACAAGTGTTCCAGTCTCAAGGGTCCCCACAAGTGTTCCGTGTCAAGCGTCCCCTCAAGTGTTCAAGTCTCAAGAGTTCCCACAAGTGATCCTGTCTCAAGAGTCCCCTCAAGTTTTCCGGTCTGAAATGTTCCTGTCTCAAATGTCCCCTCAAGTGTTCCTGTCTCAAGAGTCCCCTCAAGTGTTCCGGTCTGAAGTGTTCCTGTCTCAAAAATCCCCTCAAGTTTTCCAGTCTCAAGTGATCCGGTCTCAAGTGATCCGGTCTCAAGTGTTCCGGTCTCAAGAGTCCCCTCAAGTGTTCCGGTCTCAAGTGTTTCTCAAATGTCTCAGTCTCAAGAGTCCCCTCAAGTGTTCCGGTCTCAAGAGTCCCCTCAAGTATTCCGGTCTCAAGTGTCCCCTCAAGTGTTCCGGTCTCAAGAGTCCCCTCAAGTGTTCCGTTCTCAAGTGTTCCGGTCTCAAGAGTCCCCTCAAGTGTTCTGGTCTAAAGAGTCCCCACAAGTGTTCCTGTCTCAAGAGTCCCCTCAAGTGTTCCGGTCTGAAGTGTTCCTGTCTCAAAAATCCCCTCAAGTGTTCCAGTCTCACGTGTTCCGGTCCAAAGAGTCCCCTCAAGTGATCCGGTCTCAAGTGTTCCGGTCTCAAGTGATCCATTCTCAAGTGTTCCGGTCTCAAGAGTCCCCTCAAATGTCTCAGTCTCAAGAGTCCCCTCAAGTGTCTCGGTCTCAAGAGTCCCCTCAAGTGTTCCGGTCTCAAGAGTCCCCTCAAGTGTTCCAGTCTCAAGAGTCCCCACAAGTGTTCCTGTCTCAAGAGTCCCCTCAAGTGTTCCGGTCTGAAGTGTTCCGGTCTCAAGAGTCCCCTCAAGTGTTCCGGTCTCAAGAGTCCCCTCAAGTGTTCCGGTCTCAAGAGTCCCCTCAAGTGTTCCGGTCTCAAGAGTCCCCACAAGTATTTCGGTCTGAAGTGTTCCTGTCTCAAAAATCCCCACAAGTGTTCCTGTCTCAAGAGTCCCCTCAAGTGTTCCGGTCTGAAGTGTTCCTGTCTCAAAAATCCCCTCAAGTGTTCCAGTCTCAAGTGTTCCGGACGCAAGAGTCCCCTCAAGTTATCCGGTCTCAAGTGTTCCGGTCTCAAGTGATCCGGTCTCAAGTGTTCCGGTCTCAAGAGTCCCCTCAAGTATTCCGTTCTCAAGAGTCCCCTCAAATGTCTCAGTCTCAAGAGTCCCCTCAAGTGTTTCGGTCTCAAGAGTCCCCTCAAGTATTCCGGTCTCAAGAGTCCCCTCAAGTGTTCCGGTCTCAAGAGTCCCCTCAAGTGTTCCGGTCTCAAGAGTCCCCACAAGTGTTCCGGTCTCAACAGTCCCCACAAGTTTTCCGGTCTCAAGAGTCCTCTCAAGTGTTCCCGTCTCAAGTGTTCCAGTCTCAAGAGTCCCCTCAAGTGTTCCGGTCTCAAGAGTCCCCTCAAGTGTTTCGGTCTCAAGAGTCCCTTCAAGTGTTCCGGTCTCAAGTGTTCCCACAAGTGTTCCTGTCTCAAGAGTCCCCTCAAGTGTTCCGGTCTGAAGTGTTCCTGTCTCAAAAATCCCCTCAAGTGTTCCAGTCTCAAGTGTTCCGGTCTAAAGAGTCCCCTCAAGTGATCCGGTCTCAAGTGTTTCGGTCTCAAGTGTTCCGGTCTCAAGTGTTCCCGTCTCAAGAGTCCTCTCAAGTTTCTCGGTCTCAAGAGTCCCCTCAAGTGTTCAGGTCTAAAGAGTCCCCTCAAGTGTTCCGGTCTGAAGTGTTCCAATCTCAAAAATCCCCTCAAGTGTTCCAGTCTCAAGTGTTCCGGTCTAAAGAGTCCCCTCAAGTGATCCGGTCTCAAGTGTTCCGGTCTCAAGTGATCCATTCTCAAGTGTTCCGGTCTCAAGAGTCCCCTCAAATGTCTCAGTCTCAAGAGTCCCCTCAAGTGTCTCGGTCTCAAGAGTCCCCTCAAGTGTTCCGGTCAAAAGAGTCCCCTCAAGTGTTATGGTCTCATGAGTCCCCTCAAGTGTTCCGGTCTCAACTGTTCTGGTCTCAAGAGTCCCCACAAGTGTTCCGGTCTCAAGAGTCCCCACAAGTGTTCCAGTGTCAAGAGTCCCCACAAGTGTTCCTGTCTCAAGAGTCCCCACAAGTGTCCCGGTCTCAAGAGTCCCCTCAAGTGTTCCAGTCTCAAGAGTTCCCAAAAGTGTTCCTGTCTAAAGAGTCCCCTCAATTTTTCCGGTCTGAAATTTTCCTGTCTCAAAAGTCCCCTCAAGTGGTCCGGTCTCAAGTTTTCCGGTGTCAATAGTCCCCACAAGTGTTCCTGTCTCAAGAGTCCCCTCAAGTTCTCCGGTCTGAAATGTTCCTGTCTCAAAAGTCCCCTCAAGTGTTCCGGTCTCAAGTATTCCGGTCTCAATAGTCCCCACAAGTGTTCCGGTCTCAAGAGTCCCCACAAGTGTTCCCGTCTCAAGTGTTCCATTCTCAAGAGTCCCCTCAAGTGTTCCGGTCTCAAGTGTTCCGGTCTCAAGAGTCCCCTCAAGTTTCTCGGTCTCAAGAGTCCCCTCAAGTGTTCAGGTCTAAAGAGTCCCCTCAAGTGTTCCATTCTCAAGAGTCCCCTAAAGTGTTCCGGTCTCAAGTGTTCCGGTCTCAAGAGTCCCCTCAAGTGTTCCGGTCTCAAGAGTCCCCTCAAGTGTCTCGGTCTCAAGAGTCCCCTCAAGTGTTCAGGTCTAAAGAGTCCCCTCAAGACTTCTGGTATCAAGAGTCCCCTCAAGTGTTCCGGTCTCAAGAGTCCCCTCAAGTGTGCCGGTCTCAAGAGTCCCCTCAAGTGTTCCGGTCTCAAGAGTCCCCACAAGTGTTCCTGTCTAAAGAGTCCCCTCAAGTGTTCCGGTCTGAAGTGTTCCTGTCTCAAAAATCCCCTCAATTGTTCCACTCTCAAGTGTTCCGGTCTCAAGAGTCCCCTCAAGTGATCCGGTCTCAAGTGTTCCGGTCTCAAGTGATCCGGTCTCAAGTGTTCCGGTCTCAAGAGTCCCCACAAGTGTTCCTGTCTCAAGAGTCCCCACAAGTGTCCCGGTCTCAAGAGTCCCCTCAAGTGTTCCAGTCTCAAGAGTTCCCAAAAGTGTTCCTGTCTCAAGAGTCCCCTCAAGTTTTCCGGTCTGAAATGTTCCTGTCTCAAAAGTCCCCTCAAGTGGTCCGGTCTCAAGTATTCCGGTGACAATAGTCCCCACAAGTGTTCCTGTCTCAAGAGTCCCCTCAAGTTCTCCGGTCTGAAATGTTCCTGTCTCAAAAGTCCCCTCTAGTGTTCCGGTCTCAAGAGTCCCCACAAGTGTTCCCGTCTCAAGTGTTCCATTCTCAAGAGTCCCCTCAAGTGTTCCGGTCTCAAGTCTCAAGAGTCCCCTCAAGTGTTCCGGTCTCAAGAGTCCCCTCAAGTGTTTCGGTCTCAAGAGTCCCTTCAAGTGTTCCGGTCTCAAGAGTTCCCACAAGTGTTCCTGTCTCAAGAGTCCCCTCAAGTGTTCCGGTCTGAAGTGTTCCTGTCTCAAAAATCCCCTCAAGTGTTCCAGTCTCAAGTGTTCCGGTCTAAAGAGTCCCCTCAAGTGATCCGGTCTCAAGTGTTTCGGTCTCAAGTGTTCCGGTCTCAAGTGTTCCGGTCTCAAGAGTCCCCTCAAGTTTCTCGGTCTCAAGAGTCCCCTCAAGTGTTCAGGTCTAAAGAGTCCCCTCAAGTGTTCCGGTCTCAAGAGTCCCCTCAAGTGTTCCGGTCTCAAGTGTTCCTGTCTCAAGAGTTCCGGTCTCAAGAGTCCCCACAAGTGTTCCAGTCTCAAGGGTCCCCACAAGTGTTCCGTGTCAATTGTCCCCTCAAGTGTTCAAGTCTCAAGAGTTCCCACAAGTGTTCCTGTCTCAAGAGTCCCCTCAAGTTTTCCGGTCTGAAATGTTCCTGTCTCAAATGTCCCCTCAAGTGTTCCTGTCTCAAGAGTCCCCTCAAGTGTTCCGGTCTGAAGTGTTCCTGTCTCAAAAATCCCCTCAAGTTTTCCAGTCTCAAGTGTTCCGGTCTCAAGAGTCCCCTCAAGTGATCCGGTCTCAAGTGATCCGGTCTCAAGTGTTCCGGTCTCAAGAGTCCCCTCAAGTGTTCCGGTCTCAAGTGTTTCTCAAATGTCTCAGTCTCAAGAGTCCCCTCAAGTGTTCCGGTCTCAAGAGTCCCCTCAAGTATTCCGGTCTCAAGTGTCCCCTCAAGTGTTCCGGTCTCAAGAGTCCCCTCAAGTGTTCCGTTCTCAAGTGTTCCGGTCTCAAGAGTCCCCTCAAGTGTTCTGGTCTAAAGAGTCCCCACAAGTGTTCCTGTCTCAAGAGTCCCCTCAAGTGTTCCGGTCTGAAGTGTTCCTGTCTCAAAAATCCCCTCAAGTGTTCCAGTCTCAAGTGTTCCGGTCCAAAGAGTCCCCTCAAGTGATGCGGTCTCAAGTGTTCCGGTCTCAAGTGATCCATTCTCAAGTGTTCCGGTCTCAAGAGTCCCCTCAAATGTCTCAGTCTCAAGAGTCCCCTCAAGTGTCTCGGTCTCAAGAGTCCCCTCAAGTGTTCCGGTCTCAAGAGTCCCCTCAAGTGTTCCGGTCTCAAGAGTCCCCACAAGTGTTCCTGTCTCAAGAGTCCCCTCAAGTGTTCCGGTCTGAAGTGCTCCGGTCTCAAGAGTCCCCTCAAGTGTTCCGGTCTCAAGAGTTCCCTCAAGTGTTCCGGTCTCAAGAGTTCCCAAAAGTGTTCCTGTCTCAAGAGTCCCCTCAAGTTTTCCGGTCTGAAATGTTCCTGTCTCAAAAGTCCCCTCAAGTGGTCCGGTCTCAAGTATTCCGGTGTCAATAGTCCCCACAAGTGTTCCTGTCTCAAGAGTCCCCTCAAGTTCTCCGGTCTGAAATGTTCCTGTCTCAAAAGTCCCCTCAAGTGTTCCGGTCTCAAGTATTCCGGTCTCAATAGTCTCCACAAGTGTTCCCGTCTCAAGTGTTCCATTCTCAAGAGTCCCCTCAAGTGTTCCGGTCTCAAGTGCTCCGGTCTCAAGAGTCCCCTCAAGTTTCTCGGTCTCAAGAGTCCCCTCAAGTGTTCAGGTCTAAAGAGTCCCCTCAAGTGTTCCATTCTCAAGAGTCCCCTAAAGTGTTCCGGTCTCAAGTGTTCCGGTCTCAAGAGTCCCCTCAAGTGTTCCGGTCTCAAGAGTCCCCTCAAGTGTCTCGGTCTCAAGAGTCCCCTCAAGTGTTCAGGTCTAAAGAGTCCCCTCAAGACTTCTGGTATCAAGAGTCCCCTCAAGTGTTCCGGTCTCAAGAGTCCCCACAAGTGTTCCGGTCTCAAGTGTTTCTCAAATGTCTCAGTCTCAAGAGTCCCCTCAAGTGATCCGGTCTCAAGTGATCCGGTCTCAAGTGTTCCGGTCTCAAGAGTCCCCTCAAGTGTTCCGGTCTCAAGTGTTTCTCAAATGTCTCAGTCTCAAGAGTCCCCTCAAGTGTTCCGGTCTCAAGAGTCCCCTCAAGTATTCCGGTCTCAAGTGTCCCCTCAAGTGTTCCGGTCTCAAGAGTCCCCTCAAGTGTTCCGTTCTCAAGTGTTCCGGTCTCAAGAGTCCCCTCAAGTGTTCTGGTCTAAAGAGTCCCCACAAGTGTTCCTGTCTCAAGAGTCCCCTCAAGTGTTCCGGTCTGAAGTGTTCCTGTCTCAAAAATCCCCTCAAGTGTTCCAGTCTCAAGTGTTCCGGTCCAAAGAGTCCCCTCAAGTGATGCGGTCTCAAGTGTTCCGGTCTCAAGTGATCCATTCTCAAGTGTTCCGGTCTCAAGAGTCCCCTCAAATGTCTCAGTCTCAAGAGTCCCCTCAAGTGTCTCGGTCTCAAGAGTCCCCTCAAGTGTTCAGGTCTCAAGAGTCCCCTCAAGTGTTCCGGTCTCAAGAGTCCCCACAAGTGTTCCTGTCTCAAGAGTCCCCTCAAGTGTTCCGGTCTGAAGTGCTCCGGTCTCAAGAGTCCCCTCAAGTGTTCCGGTCTCAAGAGTTCCCTCAAGTGTTCCGGTCTCAAGAGTTCCCAAAAGTGTTCCTGTCTCAAGAGTCCCCTCAAGTTTTCCGGTCTGAAATGTTCCTGTCTCAAAAGTCCCCTCAAGTGGTCCGGTCTCAAGTATTCCGGTGTCAATAGTCCCCACAAGTGTTCCTGTCTCAAGAGTCCCCTCAAGTTCTCCGGTCTGAAATGTTCCTGTCTCAAAAGTCCCCTCAAGTGTTCCGGTCTCAAGTATTCCGGTCTCAATAGTCTCCACAAGTGTTCCCGTCTCAAGTGTTCCATTCTCAAGAGTCCCCTCAAGTGTTCCGGTCTCAAGTGCTCCGGTCTCAAGAGTCCCCTCAAGTTTCTCGGTCTCAAGAGTCCCCTCAAGTGTTCAGGTCTAAAGAGTCCCCTCAAGTGTTCCATTCTCAAGAGTCCCCTAAAGTGTTCCGGTCTCAAGTGTTCCGGTCTCAAGAGTCCCCTCAAGTGTTCCGGTCTCAAGAGTCCCCTCAAGTGTCTCGGTCTCAAGAGTCCCCTCAAGTGTTCAGGTCTAAAGAGTCCCCTCAAGACTTCTGGTATCAAGAGTCCCCTCAAGTGTTCCGGTCTCAAGAGTCCCCTCAAGTGTGCCGGTCTCAAGAGTCCCCTCAAGTGTTCCGGTCTCAAGAGTCCCCACAAGTGTTCCTGTCTAAAGAGTCCCCTCAAGTGTTCCGGTCTGAAGTGTTCCTGTCTCAAAAATCCCCTCAATTGTTCCACTCTCAAGTGTTCCGGTCTCAAGAGTCCCCTCAAGTGATCCGGTCTCAAGTGTTCCGGTCTCAAGTGATCCGGTCTCACGTGTTCCGGTCTCAAGAGTCCCCACAAGTGTTCCTGTCTCAAGAGTCCCCACAAGTGTCCCGGTCTCAAGAGTCCCCTCAAGTGTTCCAGTCTCAAGAGTTCCCAAAAGTGTTCCTGTCTCAAGAGTCCCCTCAAGTTTTCCGGTCTGAAATGTTCCTGTCTCAAAAGTCCCCTCAAGTGGTCCGGTCTCAAGTATTCCGGTGTCAATAGTCCCCACAAGTGTTCCTGTCTCAAGAGTCCCCTCAAGTTCTCCGGTCTGAAATGTTCCTGTCTCAAAAGTCCCCTCAAGTGTTCCGGTCTCAAGAGTCCCCACAAGTGTTCCCGTCTCAAGTGTTCCATTCTCAAGAGTCCCCTCAAGTGTTCCGGTCTCAAGTCTCAAGAGTCCCCTCAAGTGTTCCGGTCTCAAGAGTCCCCACAAGTGTTCCGTGTCAATTGTCCCCTCAAGTGTTCAAGTCTCAAGAGTTCCCACAAGTGTTCCTGTCTCAAGAGTCCCCTCAAGTTTTCCGGTCTGAAATGTTCCTGTCTCAAATGTCCCCTCAAGTGTTCTTGTCTCAAGAGTCCCCTCAAGTGTTCCGGTCTGAAGTGTTCCAGTCTCAAATATCCCCTCAAGTTTTCCAGTCTCAAGTGTTCCGGTCTCAAGAGTCCCCTCAAGTGATCCGGTCTCAAGTGATCCGGTCTCAAGTGTTCCGGTCTCAAGAGTCCCCTCAAGTGTTCCGGTCTCAAGTGTTTCTCAAATGTCTCAGTCTCAAGAGTCCCCTCAAGTGTTCCGGTCTCAAGAGTCCCCTCAAGTATTCCGGTCTCAAGTGTCCCCTCAAGTGTTCCGGTCTCAAGAGTCCCCTCAAGTGTTCCGTTCTCAAGTGTTCCGGTCTCAAGAGTCCCCTCAAGTGTTCTGGTCTAAAGAGTCCCCACAAGTGTTCCTGTCTCAAGAGTCCCCTCAAGTGTTCCGGTCTGAAGTGTTCCTGTCTCAAAAATCCCCTCAAGTGTTCCAGTCTCAAGTGTTCCGGTCCAAAGAGTCCCCTCAAGTGATGCGGTCTCAAGTGTTCCGGTCTCAAGTGATCCATTCTCAAGTGTTCCGGTCTCAAGAGTCCCCTCAAATGTCTAAGTCTCAAGAGTCCCCTCAAGTGTCTCGGTCTCAAGAGTCCCCTCAAGTGTTCCGGTCTCAAGAGTCCCCACAAGTGTTCCTGTCTCAAGAGTCCCCTCAAGTGTTCCGGTCTGAAGTGTTCCGGTCTCAAGAGTCCCCTCAAGTGTTCCGGTCTCAAGAGTTCCCTCAAGTGTTCCGGTCTCAAGAGTTCACAAAAGTGTTCCTGTCTCAAGAGTCCCCTCAAGTTTTCCGGTCTGAAATGTTCCTGTCTCAAAAGTCCCCTCAAGTGGTCCGGTCTCAAGTATTCCGGTGTCAATAGTCCCCACAAGTGTTCCTGTCTCAAGAGTCCCCTCAAGTGCTCCGGTCTGAAATGTTCCTGTCTCAAAAGTCCCCTCAAGTGTTCCGGTCTCAAGTATTCCGGTCTCAATAGTCTCCACAAGTGTTCCGGTCTCAAGAGTCCCCACAAGTGTTCCCGTCTCAAGTGTTCCATTCTCAAGAGTCCCCTCAAGTGTTCCGGTCTCAAGTGTTCCGGTCTCAAGCGTCCCCTCAAGTTTCTCGGTCTCAAGAGTCCCCTTAAGTGTTCAGGTCTAAAGAGTCCCCTCAAGTGTTCCATTCTCAAGAGTCCCCTAAAGTGTTCCGGTCTCAAGTGTTCCGGTCTCAAGAGTCCCCTCAAGTGTTCCGTCTCAAGAGTCCCCTCAAGTGTCTCGGTCTCAAGAGTCCCCTCAAGTGTTCAGGTCTAAAGAGTCCCCTCAAGACTTCTGGTATCAAGAGTCCCCTCAAGTGTTCCGGTCTCAAGAGTCCCCTCAAGTGTGCCGGTCTCAAGAGTCCCCTCAAGTGTTCCGGTCTCAAGAGTCCCCACAAGTGTTCCTGTCTAAAGAGTCCCCTCAAGTGTTCCGGTCTGAAGTGTTCCTGTCTCAAAAATCCCCTCAATTGTTCCACTCTCAAGTGTTCCGGTCTCAAGAGTCCCCTCAAGTGATCCGGTCTCAAGTGTTCCGGTCTCAAGTGATCCGGTCTCACGTGTTCCGGTCTCAAGAGTCCCCACAAGTGTTCCTGTCTCAAGAGTCCCCTCAAGTGTTCCGGTCTCAAGAGTCCCCTCAAGTGTTCCGTTCTCAAGTGTTCCGGTCTCAAGAGTCCCCTCAAGTGTTCTGGTCTAAAGAGTCCCCACAAGTGTTCCTGTCTCAAGAGTCCCCTCAAGTGTTCCGGTCTGAAGTGTTCCTGTCTCAAAAATACCCTCAAGTGTTCCAGTCTCAAGTGTTCCGGTCCAAAGAGTCCCCTCAAGTGATGCGGTCTCAAGTGTTCCGGTCTCAAGTGATCCATTCTCAAGTGTTCCGGTCTCAAGAGTCCCCTCAAATGTCTAAGTCTCAAGAGTCCCCTCAAGTGTCTCGGTCTCAAGAGTCCCCTCAAGTGTTCCGGTCTCAAGAGTCCCCTCAAGTGTTCCGGTCTCAAGAGTCCCCACAAGTGTTCCTGTCTCAAGAGTCCCCTCAAGTGTTCCGGTCTGAAGTGTTCCGGTCTCAAGAGTCCCCTCAAGTGTTCCGGTCTCAAGAGTTCCCTCAAGTGTTCCGGTCTCAAGAGTTCACAAAAGTGTTCCTGTCTCAAGAGTCCCCTCAAGTTTTCCGGTCTGAAATGTTCCTGTCTCAAAAGTCCCCTCAAGTGGTCCGGTCTCAAGTATTCCGGTGTCAATAGTCCCCACAAGTGTTCCTGTCTCAAGAGTCCCCTCAAGTTCTCCGGTCTGAAATGTTCCTGTCTCAAAAGTCCCCTCAAGTGTTCCGGTCTCAAGAGTCCCCACAAGTGTTCCCGTCTCAAGTGTTCCATTCTCAAGAGTCCCGTCAAGTGTTCCGGTCTCAAGTCTCAAGAGTCCCCTCAAGTGTTCCGGTCTCAAGAGTCCCCTCAAGTGTTTCGGTCTCAAGAGTCCCTTCAAGTGTTCCGGTCTCAAGAGTTCCCACAAGTGTTCCTGTCTCAAGAGTCCCCTCAAGTGTTCCGGTCTGAAGTGTTCCTGTCTCAAAAATCCCCTCAAGTGTTCCAGTCTCAAGTGTTCCGGTCTAAAGAGTCCCCTCAAGTGATCCGGTCTCAAGTGTTTCGGTCTCAAGTGTTCCGGTCTCAAGTGTTCCGGTCTCAAGAGTCCCCTCAAGTTTCTCGGTCTCAAGAGTCCCCTCAAGTGTTCAGGTCTAAAGAGTCCCCTCAAGTGTTCCGGTCTCAAGAGTCCCCTCAAGTGTTCCGGTCTCAAGTGTTCCTGTCTCAAGAGTTCCGGTCTCAAGAGTCCCCACAAGTGTTCCAGTCTCAAGGGTTCCCACAAGTGTTCCGTGTCAAGAGTCCCCTCAAGTGTTCAAGTCTCAAGAGTTCCCACAAGTGTTCCTGTCTCAAGAGTACCCTCAAGTTTTCCGGTCTGAAATGTTCCTGTCTCAAATGTCCCCTCAAGTGTTCCTGTCTCAAGAGTCCCCTCAAGTGTTCCGGTCTGAAGTGTTCCTGTCTCAAAAATCCCCTCAAGTTTTCCAGTCTCAAGTGTTCCGGTCTCAAGAGTCCCCTCAAGTGATCCGGTCTCAAGTGATCCGGTCTCAAGTGTTCCGGTCTCAAGAGTCCCCTCAAGTGTTCCGGTCTCAAGTGTTTCTCAAATGTCTCAGTCTCAAGAGTCCCCTCAAGTGTTCCGGTCTCAAGAGTCCCCTCAAGTATTCCGGTCTCAAGTGTCCCCTCAAGTGTTCCGGTCTCAAGAGTCCCCTCAAGTGTTCCGTTCTCAAGTGTTCCGGTCTCAAGAGTCCCCTCAAGTGTTCTGGTCTAAAGAGTCCCCACAAGTGTTCCTGTCTCAAGAGTCCCCTCAAGTGTTCCGGTCTGAAGTGTTCCTGTCTCAAAAATCCCCTCAAGTGTTCCAGTCTCAAGTGTTCCGGTCCAAAGAGTCCCCTCAAGTGATGCGGTCTCAAGTGTTCCGGTCTCAAGTGATCCATTCTCAAGTGTTCCGGTCTCAAGAGTCCCCTCAAATGTCTCAGTCTCAAGAGTCCCCTCAAGTGTCTCGGTCTCAAGAGTCCCCTCAAGTGTTCCGGTCTCAAGAGTCCCCTCAAGTGTTCCGGTCTCAAGAGTCCCCACAAGTGTTCCTGTCTCAAGAGTCCCCTCAAGTGTTCCGGTCTGAAGTGTTCCGGTCTCAAGAGTCCCCTCAAGTGTTCCGGTCTCAAGAGTCCCCTCAAGTGTTCCGGTCTCAAGAGTCCCCTCAAGTGTTCCGGTCTCAAGAGTCCCCACAAGTATTTCGGTCTGAAGTGTTCCTGTCTCAAAAATCCCCACAAGTGTTCCTGTCTCAAGAGTCCCCTCAAGTGTTCCGGTCTGAAGTGTTCCTGTCTCAAAAATCCCCTCAAGTGTTCCAGTCTCAAGTGTTCCGGACGCAAGAGTCCCCTCAAGTTATCCGGTCTCATGTGTTCCGGTCTCAAGTGATCCGGTCTCAAGTGTTCCGGTCTCAAGAGTCCCCTCAAGTATTCCGGTCTCAAGAGTCCCCTCAAATGTCTCAGTCTCAAGAGTCCCCTCAAGTGTTCCGGTCTCAAGAGTCCCCTCAAGTATTCCGGTCTCAAGAGTCCCCTCAAGTGTTCCGGTCTCAAGAGTACCCTCAAGTGTTCCGGTCTCAAGTGTTCCGGTCTCAAGAGTCCCCACAAGTGTTCCGGTCTCAACAGTCCCCACAAGTTTTCCGGTCTCAAGAGTCCTCTCAAGTGTTCCCGTCTCAAGTGTTCCAGTCTCAAGAATCCCCTCAAGTGTTCCGGTCTCAAGAGTCCCCTCAAGTGTTTCGGTCTCAAGAGTCCCTTCAAGTGTTCCGGTCTCAAGAGTTCCCACAAGTGTTCCTGTCTCAAGAGTCCCCTCAAGTGTTCCGGTCTGAAGTGTTCCTGTCTCAAAAATCCCCTCAAGTGTTCCAGTCTCAAGTGTTCCGGTCTAAAGAGTCCCCTCAAGTGATCCGGTCTCAAGTGTTTCGGTCTCAAGTGTTCCGGTCTCAAGTGTTCCCGTCTCAAGAGTCCCCTCAAGTTTCTCGGTCTCAAGAGTCCCCTCAAGTGTTCAGGTCTAAAGAGTCCCCTCAAGTGTTCCGGTCTCAAGAGTCCCCACAAGTGTTCCGGTCTAAAGTGTTCCTGTCTCAAGAGTTCCGGTCTCAAGAGTCCCCGCAAGTGTTCCAGTCTCAAGGGTCCCCACAAGTGTTCCGTGTCAAGAGTCCCCTCAAGTGTTCAAGTCTCAAGAGTTCCCACAAGTGTTCCTGTCTCAAGAGTCCCCTCAAGTTTTCCGGTCTGAAATGTTCCTGTCTCAAATGTCCCCTCAAGTGTTCCTGTCTCAAGAGTCCCCTCAAGTGTTCCGGTCTGAAGTGTTCCTGTCTCAAAAATCCCCTCAAGTGTTCCAGTCTCAAGTGTTCCGGTCTCAAGAGTCCCCTCAAGTGTTCCGGTCTCAAGAGTTTCTCAAATGTCTCAGTCTCAAGAGTCCCCTCAAGTGTTCCGGTCTCAAGAGTCCCCTCAAGTATTCCGGTCTCAAGAGTCCCCTCAAGTGTTCCGGTCTCAAGAGTCCCCTCAAGTGTTCTGTTCTCAAGTGTTCCGGTCTCAAGAGTCCCCTCAAGTGTTCCGGTCTAAAGAGTCCCCACAAGTGTTCCTGTCTCAAGAGTCCCCTCAAGTGTTCCGGTCTGAAGTGTTCCTGTCTCAAAAATCCCCTCAAGTGTTCCAGTCTCAAGTGTTCCGGTCTAAAGAGTCCCCTCAAGTGATCCGGTCTCAAGTGTTCCGGTCTCAAGTGATCCATTCTCAAGTGTTCCGGTCTCAAGAGTCCCCTCAAATGTCTCAGTCTCAAGAGTCCCCTCAAGTGTCTTGGTCTCAAGAGTCCCCTAAAGTGTTCCGGTCAAAAGAGTCCCCTCAAGTGTTATGGTCTCAAGAGTCCCCACAAGTGTTCCGGTCTCGAGTCCCAACAAGTGTTCCGGTGTCAAGAGTCCCCACAAGTGTTCCTGTCTCAAGAGTCCCAAAAAGTGTCCCGGTCTCAAGAGTCCCCTCAAGTGTTCCAGTCTCAAGAGTTCCCAAAAGTGTTCCTGTCTCAAGAGTCCCCTCAAGTTTTCCGGTCTGAAATGTTCCTGTCTCAAAAGTCCCCTCAAGTGGTCCGGTCTCAAGTATTCCGGTGTCAAAAGTCCCCACAAGTGTTCCTGTCTCAAGAGTCCCCTCAAGTTCTCCGGTCTGAAATGTTCCTGTCTCAAAAGTCCCCTCAAGTGTTCCGGTCTCAAGTATTCCGGTCTCAATAGTCCCCACAAGTGTTCCGGTCTCAAGAGTCCCCACAAGTGTTCCCTTCTCAAGTGTTCCATTCTCAAGAGTCCCCTCAAGTGTTCCGGTCTCAAGTGTTCCGGTCTCAAGAGTCCCCTCAAGTATTCCGGTCTCAAGAGTCCCCTCAAATGTCTCAGTCTCAAGAGTCCCCTCAAGTGTTCCGGTCTCAAGAGTCCCCTCAAGTATTCCGGTCCCAAGAGTCCCCTCAAGTGTTCCGGTCTCAAGAGTCCCCTCAAGTGTTCCGGTCTCAACAGTCCCCACAAGTTTTCCGGTCTCAAGAGTCCTCTCAAGTGTTCCCGTCTCAAGTGTTTCAGTCTCAAGAGTCCCCTCAAGTGTTCCGGTCTCAAGAGTCCCCTCAAGTGTTTCGGTCTCAAGAGTCCCCTCAAGTGTTCCGGTCTCAAGAGTTCCCACAAGTGTTCCTGTCTCGAGAGTCCCCTCAAGTGTTCCGGTCTGAAGTTTTCCTGTCTCAAAAATCCCCTCAAGTGTTCCAGTCTCAAGTGTTCCGGTCTAAAGAGTCCCCTCAAGTGATCCGGTCTCAAGTGTTTCGGTCTCAAGTGTTCCGGTCTCAAGTGTTTCGGTCTCAAGAGTCCCCTCAAGTTTCATGGTCTCAAGAGTCCTCAAGTGTTCAGGTCTAAAGAGTCCCCTCAAGTGTTCTGGTCTCAAGAGTCCCCTCAAATTTTCCGGTCTCAAGTTTTCCTGTCTCAAGAGTCCCCACAAGTGTTCCAGTCTCAAGGGTCCCCACAAGTGTTCCGTGTCAAGAGTCCCCTCAAGTGTTCCAGTCTCATGAGTCCCCACAAGTATTCCTGACTCAAGAGTCCCCACAAAGTGTTCCTGTCTCAAGGGTCCCCACAAGTCTGTCTGTCTCAAGAGTCCCCTCAAGTGTTCCGGTCTCAAGTGTTCCGGTCTCAAGTGTCCCCACAAGCGTTCCAGTCTCAATAGTCCCCACAAGTTTTACGGTCTCAAGAGTCCTCTCAAGTGTTCCGGTATTAAGAGTCCCCTCAAGTGTTCCGGTCTCAAGAGTCCCCTCAAGTGTTCCGGTCTCAAGAGTCCCCACAAGTGTTCCTGTCTCAAGAGTCCCCTCAAGTGTTCCGGACTTAAGTCTTCCTGTCTCAAAAATCCCCTCAAGTGTTTCGGTCTCAAGAGTCCCCTGAAGTGTTCTGGTCTCAAGAGTTCCCACAAGTGTTCCTGTCTCGAGAGTCCCCTCAAGTGTTCCGGTCTGAAGTTTTCCTTTCTCAAAAATCCCCTCAAGTGTTCCAGTCTCAAGTGTTCCGGTCTAAAGAGTCCCCTCAAGTGATCCGGTCTCAAGTGTTTCGGTCTCAAGTGTTCCGGTCTCAAGTGTTCCGGTCTCAAGAGTCCCCTCAAGTTTCATGGTCTCAAGAGTCCTCAAGTGTTCAGGTCTAAAGAGTCCCCTCAAGTGTTCTGGTCTCAAGAGTCCCCTCAAATTTTCCGGTCTCAAGTTTTCCTGTCTCAAGAGTCCCCACAAGTGTTCCAGTCTCAAGGGTCCCCACAAGTGTTCCGTGTCAAGAGTCCCCTCAAGTGTTCCGGTCTCATGAGTCCCCACAAGTATTCCTGACTCAAGAGTCCCCACAAAGTGTTCCTGTCTCAAGGGTCCCCACAAGTCTGTCTGTCTCAAGAGTCCCCTCAAGTGTTCCGGTCTCAAGTGTTCCGGTCTCAAGTGTCCCCACAAGCGTTCCAGTCTCAATAGTCCCCACAAGTTTTCCGGTCTCAAGAGTCCTCTCAAGTGTTCCGGTATTAAGAGTCCCCTCAAGTGTTCCTGTCTCAAGAGTCCCCTCAAGTGTTCCGGTCTCAAGAGTCCCCACAAGTGTTCCTGTCTCAAGAGTCCCCTCAAGTGTTCCGGACTTAAGTCTTCCTGTCTCAAAAATCCCCTCAAGTGTTCCAGTCTCAAGTGTTCCGGTCTAAAGAGTCCCCTCAAGTGATCCGGTCTCAAGTGTTCCAGTCTCAAGAGTCCCCACAAGTGTTCCGGTGTCAAGAGTCCCCTCAAGTGTTCTGGTCTGAAGAGTCCCCTCAAGTGTTCTGGTCTCAAGAGTCCCCTCAAGTGTTCCGGTCTCAACTTTTCTGGTCTCAAGAGTCCCCACAAGTGTTCCGGTCTCAAGAGTCCCCACAAGTCTTCTGGTCTCAAGAGTCCCCTCAAGTGTTCCGGTCTCAAGAGTCCCCTCAAGTGTTCCGGTCTCATGAGATCCCACAAGTGTTCCTGTCTCAAGAGTCCCCTCAAGTTTTCCGGTCTGAAATGTTCCTGTGTCAAAAGTCCCCTCCACTGTTCCGGTCTCAAGTATTCCGGTCTCAATCGTCCCCACAAGTGTTCCGGTCTCAAGAGTCCCCACAAGTGTTCCCGTCTCAAGTGTTCCAGTCTCAAGATTCCCCTCAAGTGTTCCGGTCTCAAGTGTTCCGGTCTCAAGAGTCCCCTCAAGTGTTCCAGTCCCAAGAGTCCCCTCAAGTTTCTCGGTCTCAAGATTCCCCTCAAGTGTTCAGGTCTAAAGAGTCCCCTCAAGTGTTCCGGTCTCAAGAGTCCCCTCAAGTGTTCCGGTCTCAAGTGTTCCTGTCTCAAGAGTCCCCACAAGTGTTCCAGTCTCAAGGGTCCCCACAAGTGTTCCGTGTCAAGAGTCCCCTCAAGTGTTCGAGTCTCAAGAGTCCCCTCAAGTTCTCCGGTCTGAAATGTTCCTGTGTCAAAAGTCCCCTCAAGTGTTCCGGTCTCAAGTATTCCGGTCTCAATAGTCCCCACAAGTGTTCCGGTCTCAAGAGTCCCCACAAGTGTTCCCGTCTCAAGTGTTCCAGTCTCAAGAGTCCCCTCAAGTGTTCCGGTCTCAATTGTTCCGGTCTCAAGAGTCCCCTCAAGTGTTCCGGTCTCAAGAGTCCCCTCAAGTTTCTCGGTCTCAAGAGTCCCCTCAAGTGTTCAGGTCTAAAGAGTCCCCTCAAGTGTTCGGGTCTTAAGAGTCCCCTCAAGTGTTCCGGTCTCAAGTGTTCCTGTCTCACGAGTCCCCACAAGTGTTCCAGTCTCAAGGGTCCCCACAAGTGTTCCGTTACAAGTGTCCCCTCAAGTGTTCTGGTCTCATGAGTCCCCACAAGTATTCCTGTCTCAAGAGTCCCCACAAGTTTTCCGGTCTGAAATGTTCCTGTCTCAAATGTCCCCTCAAGTGTTCCTGTCTCAAGAGTCCCCTCAAGTGTTCCGGTCTGAAGTGTTCCTGTCTCAAAAATCCCCTCAAGTGTTCCAGTCTCAAGTGTTCCGGTCTCAAGAGTCCCCTCAAGTGTTCAGGTCTAAAGAGTCCCCTCAAGTGTTCCGGTCTCAAGAGTCCCCACAAGTGTTCCGGTCTAAAGTGTTCCTGTCTCAAGAGTTCCGGTCTCAAGAGTCCCCGCAAGTGTTCCAGTCTCAAGGGTCCCCACAAGTGTTCCGTGTCAAGAGTCCCCTCAAGTGTTCAAGTCTCAAGAGTTCCCACAAGTGTTCCTGTCTCAAGAGTCCCCTCAAGTTTTCCGGTCTGAAATGTTCCTGTCTCAAATGTCCCCTCAAGTGTTCCTGTCTCAAGAGTCCCCTCAAGTGTTCCGGTCTGAAGTGTTCCTGTCTCAAAAATCCCCTCAAGTGTTCCAGTCTCAAGTGTTCCGGTCTCAAGAGTCCCCTCAAGTGTTCCGGTCTCAAGAGTTTCTCAAATGTCTCAGTCTCAAGAGTCCCCTCAAGTGTTCCGGTCTCAAGAGTCCCCTCAAGTATTCCGGTCTCAAGAGTCCCCTCAAGTGTTCCGGTCTCAAGAGTCCCCTCAAGTGTTCTGTTCTCAAGTGTTCCGGTCTCAAGAGTCCCCTCAAGTGTTCCGGTCTAAAGAGTCCCCACAAGTGTTCCTGTCTCAAGAGTCCCCTCAAGTGTTCCGGTCTGAAGTGTTCCTGTCTCAAAAATCCCCTCAAGTGTTCCAGTCTCAAGTGTTCCGGTCTAAAGAGTCCCCTCAAGTGATCCGGTCTCAAGTGTTCCGGTCTCAAGTGATCCATTCTCAAGTGTTCCGGTCTCAAGAGTCCCCTCAAATGTCTCAGTCTCAAGAGTCCCCTCAAGTGTCTTGGTCTCAAGAGTCCCCTAAAGTGTTCCGGTCAAAAGAGTCCCCTCAAGTGTTATGGTCTCAAGAGTCCCCACAAGTGTTCCGGTCTCGAGTCCCAACAAGTGTTCCGGTGTCAAGAGTCCCCACAAGTGTTCCTGTCTCAAGAGTCCCAAAAAGTGTCCCGGTCTCAAGAGTCCCCTCAAGTGTTCCAGTCTCAAGAGTTCCCAAAAGTGTTCCTGTCTCAAGAGTCCCCTCAAGTTTTCCGGTCTGAAATGTTCCTGTCTCAAAAGTCCCCTCAAGTGGTCCGGTCTCAAGTATTCCGGTGTCAATAGTCCCCACAAGTGTTCCTGTCTCAAGAGTCCCCTCAAGTTCTCCGGTCTGAAATGTTCCTGTCTCAAAAGTCCCCTCAAGTGTTCCGGTCTCAAGTATTCCGGTCTCAATAGTCCCCACAAGTGTTCCGGTCTCAAGAGTCCCCACAAGTGTTCCCTTCTCAAGTGTTCCATTCTCAAGAGTCCCCTCAAGTGTTCCGGTCTCAAGTGTTCCGGTCTCAAGAGTCCCCTCAAGTATTCCGGTCTCAAGAGTCCCCTCAAATGTCTCAGTCTCAAGAGTCCCCTCAAGTGTTCCGGTCTCAAGAGTCCCCTCAAGTATTCCGGTCCCAAGAGTCCCCTCAAGTGTTCCGGTCTCAAGAGTCCCCTCAAGTGTTCCGGTCTCAACAGTCCCCACAAGTTTTCCGGTCTCAAGAGTCCTCTCAAGTGTTCCCGTCTCAAGTGTTTCAGTCTCAAGAGTCCCCTCAAGTGTTCCGGTCTCAAGAGTCCCCTCAAGTGTTTCGGTCTCAAGAGTCCCCTCAAGTGTTCCGGTCTCAAGAGTTCCCACAAGTGTTCCTGTCTCGAGAGTCCCCTCAAGTGTTCCGGTCTGAAGTTTTCCTGTCTCAAAAATCCCCTCAAGTGTTCCAGTCTCAAGTGTTCCGGTCTAAAGAGTCCCCTCAAGTGATCCGGTCTCAAGTGTTTCGGTCTCAAGTGTTCCGGTCTCAAGTGTTCCGGTCTCAAGAGTCCCCTCAAGTTTCATGGTCTCAAGAGTCCTCAAGTGTTCAGGTCTAAAGAGTCCCCTCAAGTGTTCTGGTCTCAAGAGTCCCCTCAAATTTTCCGGTCTCAAGTTTTCCTGTCTCAAGAGTCCCCACAAGTGTTCCAGTCTCAAGGGTCCCCACAAGTGTTCCGTGTCAAGAGTCCCCTCAAGTGTTCCAGTCTCATGAGTCCCCACAAGTATTCCTGACTCAAGAGTCCCCACAAAGTGTTCCTGTCTCAAGGGTCCCCACAAGTCTGTCTGTCTCAAGAGTCCCCTCAAGTGTTCCGGTCTCAAGTGTTCCGGTCTCAAGTGTCCCCACAAGCGTTCCAGTCTCAATAGTCCCCACAAGTTTTACGGTCTCAAGAGTCCTCTCAAGTGTTCCGGTATTAAGAGTCCCCTCAAGTGTTCCGGTCTCAAGAGTCCCCTCAAGTGTTCCGGTCTCAAGAGTCCCCACAAGTGTTCCTGTCTCAAGAGTCCCCTCAAGTGTTCCGGACTTAAGTCTTCCTGTCTCAAAAATCCCCTCAAGTGTTTCGGTCTCAAGAGTCCCCTGAAGTGTTCTGGTCTCAAGAGTTCCCACAAGTGTTCCTGTCTCGAGAGTCCCCTCAAGTGTTCCGGTCTGAAGTTTTCCTTTCTCAAAAATCCCCTCAAGTGTTCCAGTCTCAAGTGTTCCGGTCTAAAGAGTCCCCTCAAGTGATCCGGTCTCAAGTGTTTCGGTCTCAAGTGTTCCGGTCTCAAGTGTTCCGGTCTCAAGAGTCCCCTCAAGTTTCATGGTCTCAAGAGTCCTCAAGTGTTCAGGTCTAAAGAGTCCCCTCAAGTGTTCTGGTCTCAAGAGTCCCCTCAAATTTTCCGGTCTCAAGTTTTCCTGTCTCAAGAGTCCCCACAAGTGTTCCAGTCTCAAGGGTCCCCACAAGTGTTCCGTGTCAAGAGTCCCCTCAAGTGTTCCGGTCTCATGAGTCCCCACAAGTATTCCTGACTCAAGAGTCCCCACAAAGTGTTCCTGTCTCAAGGGTCCCCACAAGTCTGTCTGTCTCAAGAGTCCCCTCAAGTGTTCCGGTCTCAAGTGTTCCGGTCTCAAGTGTCCCCACAAGCGTTCCAGTCTCAATAGTCCCCACAAGTTTTCCGGTCTCAAGAGTCCTCTCAAGTGTTCCGGTATTAAGAGTCCCCTCAAGTGTTCCTGTCTCAAGAGTCCCCTCAAGTGTTCCGGTCTCAAGAGTCCCCACAAGTGTTCCTGTCTCAAGAGTCCCCTCAAGTGTTCCGGACTTAAGTCTTCCTGTCTCAAAAATCCCCTCAAGTGTTCCAGTCTCAAGTGTTCCGGTCTAAAGAGTCCCCTCAAGTGATCCGGTCTCAAGTGTTCCAGTCTCAAGAGTCCCCACAAGTGTTCTGGTGTCAAGAGTCCCCTCAAGTGTTCTGGTCTGAAGAGTCCCCTCAAGTGTTCTGGTCTCAAGAGTCCCCTCAAGTGTTCCGGTCTCAACTTTTCTGGTCTCAAGAGTCCCCACAAGTGTTCCGGTCTCAAGAGTCCCCACAAGTCTTCTGGTCTCAAGAGTCCCCTCAAGTGTTCCGGTCTCAAGAGTCCCCTCAAGTGTTCCGGTCTCATGAGATCCCACAAGTGTTCCTGTCTCAAGAGTCCCCTCAAGTTTTCCGGTCTGAAATGTTCCTGTGTCAAAAGTCCCCTCCACTGTTCCGGTCTCAAGTATTCCGGTCTCAATCGTCCCCACAAGTGTTCCGGTCTCAAGAGTCCCCACAAGTGTTCCCGTCTCAAGTGTTCCAGTCTCAAGATTCCCCTCAAGTGTTCCGGTCTCAAGTGTTCCGGTCTCAAGAGTCCCCTCAAGTGTTCCAGTCCCAAGAGTCCCCTCAAGTTTCTCGGTCTCAAGATTCCCCTCAAGTGTTCAGGTCTAAAGAGTCCCCTCAAGTGTTCCGGTCTCAAGAGTCCCCTCAAGTGTTCCGGTCTCAAGTGTTCCTGTCTCAAGAGTCCCCACAAGTGTTCCAGTCTCAAGGGTCCCCACAAGTGTTCCGTGTCAAGAGTCCCCTCAAGTGTTCGAGTCTCAAGAGTCCCCTCAAGTTCTCCGGTCTGAAATGTTCCTGTGTCAAAAGTCCCCTCAAGTGTTCCGGTCTCAAGTATTCCGGTCTCAATAGTCCCCACAAGTGTTCCGGTCTCAAGAGTCCCCACAAGTGTTCCCGTCTCAAGTGTTCCAGTCTCAAGAGTCCCCTCAAGTGTTCCGGTCTCAATTGTTCCGGTCTCAAGAGTCCCCTCAAGTGTTCCGGTCTCAAGAGTCCCCTCAAGTTTCTCGGTCTCAAGAGTCCCCTCAAGTGTTCAGGTCTAAAGAGTCCCCTCAAGTGTTCGGGTCTTAAGAGTCCCCTCAAGTGTTCCGGTCTCAAGTGTTCCTGTCTCACGAGTCCCCACAAGTGTTCCAGTCTCAAGGGTCCCCACAAGTGTTCCGTTACAAGTGTCCCCTCAAGTGTTCTGGTCTCATGAGTCCCCACAAGTATTCCTGTCTCAAGAGTCCCCACAAAGTGTTCCTGTCTCAAGGGTCCCCACCAGTGTGCCTATCTCAAGAGTCCCCTCAAGTGTATCTGTCTCAAGAGTCCCCACAAGTCTGTCTGTCTCAAGAGTCCCCTCATATGTTCCGGTCTCAAGTGTTCCGGTCTCAAGTGTCCCCACAAGTGTTCCAGTCTCAATAGTCCCCACAAGTGTTCCGGTCTCAAGAGTCCCCTCAAGTGTTCCGGTCTCAAGAGTCCCCTCAAGTGTTCCGGTCTCAAGAGTCCCCACAAGTGTTCCTGTCTCAAGAGTCCCCTCAAGTTTTCCGGTCTTAAGTTTTCCGGTCTCAAGAGTCCCCACAAGTGTTCCCGTCTCAAGTGTTCCATTCTCAAGAGTCCCCTCAAGTGTTCCGGTCTCAAGTGTTCCTGTCTCAAGAGTCCCCACAAGTGTTCCAGTCTCAAGGGTCCCTACAAGTGTTCCGTGTCAAGAGTCCCCTCAAGTTTTCCGGTCTGAAAATTTCCTTTCTCAAAAGTCCCCTCAAGTGTTCCGGTCTCAAGTATTCCGGTCTCAATAGTCCCCACAAGTGTTCCGGTTTCAAGAGTCCCCACAAGTGTTCCCGTATCAAGTGTTCCAGTCTCTAGAGTCCCCTCAAATGTTCCGATCTCAAGTGTTCCGGTCTCAAGAGTCCCCTCAAGTGTTCCGGTCTCAAGAGTCCCCTCAAGTTTCTCGGTCTCAAGAGTCCCCTCAAGTGTTCAGGTCTAAAGAGTCCCCTCAAGTGTTCTGGTCTCAAGAGTCCCCTCAAGTGTTCCGGTCTCAAGTGTTTCTGTCTCAAGAGTCCCCACAAGTGTTCCAGTCTCAAGGGTCCCCACAAGTGTTCCGTGTCAAGAGTCCCCTCAAGTTTTCCGGTCTGAAAATTTCCTGTCTCAAAAGTCCCCTCAAGTGTTCCGGTCTCAAGTATTCCGGTCTCAATAGTCCCCGCAAGTGTTCCGGTTTCAAGAGTCCCCACAAGTGTTCCCGTCTCAAGTGTTCCAGTCTCTAGAGTCCCCTCAAATGTTCCGATCTCAAGTGTTCCGGTCTCAAGAGTCCCCTCAAGTGTTCCGGTCTCAAGAGTCCCCTCAAGTTTCTCGGTCTCAAGAGTCCCCTCAAGTGTTCAGGTCTAATGAGTCCCCTCAAGTGTTCTGGTCTCAAGAGTCCCCTCAAGTGTTCCGGTCTCAAGTGTTTCTGTCTCAAGAGTCCCCACAAGTGTTCCAGTCTCAAGGGTCCCCACAAGTGTTCCATGTCAAGAGTCCCCTCAAGTGTTCCGGTTTCAAGAGTCCCCACAAGTGTTCCCGTCTCAAGTGTTCCAGTCTCTAGAGTCCCCTCAAATGTTCCGATCTCAAGTGTTCCGGTCTCAAGAGTCCCCTCAAGTGTTCCGGTCTCAAGAGTCCCCTCAAGTTTCTCGGTCTCAAGAGTCCCCTCAAGTGTTCAGGTCTAAAGAGTCCCCTCAAGTGTTCTGGTCTCAAGAGTCCCCTCAAGTGTTCCGGTCTCAAGTGTTTCTGTCTCAAGAGTCCCCACAAGTGTTCCAGTCTCAAGGGTCCCCACAAGTGTTCCATGTCAAGAGTCCCCACAAGTATTCCTGTCTCAAGAGTCCCCACAAAGTGTTCCTGTCTCAAGGGTCCCCACAAGTCTGTCTGTCTCAAGAGTCCCCTCAAGTGTTCCGGTCTCAAGTGTTCCGGTCTCAAGTGTCCCCACAAGTGTTCCAGTCTCAATAGTCCCCACAAGTTTTCCGGTCTCAAGAGTCTTCTCAAGTGTTCCGGTCCCAAGTGTTCCGGTCTTAAGAGTCCCCTCAAGTGTTCCGGTCTCAAGAGTCCCCTCAAGTGTTCCGGTCTCAAGAGTCCCCTCAAGTGTTCCGGTCTCAAGAGTCCCCACAAGTGTTCCTGTCTCAAGAGTCCCCTCAAGTGTTCCGGACTAAAGTGTTCCTGTCTCAAAAATCCCCACAAGTGTTCCTGTCTCAAGAGTCCCCACAAGTGTTCCTGTCTCAAGAGTCCCCTCAAGTGTTCCGGTCTTAAGTGTTCCGGTCTCAAGAGTCCCCACAAGTGCTCCCGTCTCAAGTGTTCCATTCTCAAGAGTCCCCTCAAGTGTTACGGTCTCAAGTGTTCCGGTCTCAAGAGTCCCCTCAAGTGTTCCGGTCTCAAGAGTCCCCTCAAGTTTCTCGGTCTCAAGAGTCCCCTCAAGTGTTCAGGTCTAAAGAGTCCCCTCAAGTGTTCCGGTCTCAAGAGTCCCCTCAAGTGTTCCGGTCTCAAGTGTTCCTGTCTCAAGAGTCCCCACAAGTGTTCCAGTCTCAAGGGTCCCCACAAGTGTTCCGTGTCAAGAGTCCCCTCAATTGTTTAAGTCTCAAGAGTTCCCACAAGTGTTCCTGTCTCAAGAGTCCCCTCAAGTTTTCCGGTCTGAAATGTTCCTGTCTCAAAAGTCCCCTCAAGTGTTCCGGTCTCAAGTATTCCGGTCTCAATAGTCCCCACAAGTGTTCCGGTATCAAGATTCCCCACAAGTGTTCCCGTCTCAAGTGTTCCAGTCTCAAGAGTCCCCTCAAATGTTCCTGTCTCAAGTGTTCCGGTCTCAAGAGTCCCCTCAAGTGTTCCGGTCTCAAGAGTCCCCTCAAGTTTCTCGGTCTCAAGAGTCCCCTCAAGTGTTCAGGTCTAAAGAGTCCCCTCAAGTGTTCTGGTCTCAAGAGTCCCCTCAAGTGTTCCGGTCTCAAGTGTTCCTGTCTCAAGAGTCCCCTCAAGTGGTCCAGTCTCAAGGGTCCCCACAAGTGTTCCGTGTCAAGAGTCCCCTCAAGTCTTCCGGTCTCATGAGTCCCCACAAGTATTCCTGTCTTAAGAGTCCCCACAAAATGTTCCTGTCTCAAGGGTCCCCACAAGTCTGTCTGTCTCAAGAGTCCCCTCAAGTGTTCCGGTCTCAAGTGTTCCGGTCTCAAGTGTCCCCACAAGTGTTCCAGTCTCAATAGTCCCCACAAGTTTTCCGGTCTCAAGAGTCCTCTCAAGTTTTCCGGTCCCAAGTGTTCCGGGCTTAAGAGTCCCCTCAAGTGTTCCGGTCTCAAGAGTCCCCTCAAGTGTTCCGGTCTCAAGAGTCCCCTCAAGTGTTCCGGTCTCAAGAGTCCCCTCAAGTGTTCCGGTCTCAAGAGTCCCCTCAACTGTTCCGGTCTCAAGAGTCCCCACAAGTGTTCCTGTCTCAAGAGTCCCCTCAAGTGTTCCGGACTTAAGTGTTGCTGTCTCAAAAATCCCGACAAGTGTTCCTGTCTCAAGAGTCCCCACAAGTGTTCCTGTCTCAAGAGTCCCCTCAAGTGTTCCGGTCTGAAGTGTTCCTGTCTCAAAAATCCTGTCTCAAGTGTTCCGGTCTAAAGAGTCCCCTCAAGTGATCCGGTCTCAAGTGTTCCGGTCTCAAGTTATCCGGTCTCAAGTGTTCCGGTCTCAAGAGTCCCCACAAGTGTTCCGGTGTCAAGAGTCCCCTCAAGTGTTCCGGTCTCAAGAGTCCCCTCAAGTGTTCTGGTCTCGGGAGTCCCCTCAAGTGTTCCTGTCTCAAGAGTCCCCTATAGTGTTCCGGACATAAGTGTTCCTGTCTCAAAAATCCCGACAAGTGTTCCTGTCTCAAGAGTCCCCACAAGTGTTCCTGTCTCAAGAGTCCCCTCAAGTGTTCCGGTCTGAAGTGTTCCTGTCTCAAAAATCCCCTCAAGTGTTCCAGTCTCAAGTGTTCCGGTCTAAAGAGTCCCCTCAAGTGATCCGGTCTCAAGTGTTCCGGTCTCAAGTTATCCGGTCTCAAGTGTTCCGGTCTCAAGAGTCCCCTCAAGTGTTCCGGTCTCAAGAGTCACCTCAAGTGTTCTGGTCTCGGGAGTCCCCTCAAGTGTTCCGAACTGAAGAGTCCCCTTAAGTGTTCCGGTCTCAAGAGTCCCCACAAGTGTTCCCGTCTTAAGAGTCCCCTCAAGTGTTCCGGTCTGAAGTGTTTTTGTCTCAAAAATCCCCACAAGTGTTCCTGTCTCAAGAGTCCCCTCAAGTGTTCCGGTCTGAAGTGTTCCTGTCTCAAAAATCCCCTCAAGTGATCCGGTCTCAAGTGTTCCGGTCTCAAGAGTCCCCTCAAGTGTTCCGGTCTCAAGAGTTTCTCAAATGTCTCAGTCTCAAGAGTCCCCTCAAGTGTTCCGGTCTCAAGAGTCCCCTCAAGTATTCCGGTCTAAAGAGTCCCCTCAAGTGTTCCGGTCTCAAGAGTCCCCTCAAGTTTTCCGTTCTCAAGTGTTCCGGTCTCAAGAGTCCCCTCAAGTGTTCCGGTCTAAAGAGTCCCCACAAGTGTTGTTGTCTCAAGAGTCCCCTCAAGTGTTCCGGTCTGAAGTGTTCCTGTCTCAAAAATCCCCTCAAGTGTTCCAGTCTCAAGTGTTCTGGTCTAAAGAGTCCCCTCAAGTGATCCGGTCTCAAGTGTTCCGGTCTCAAGTGATCCATTCTCAAGTGTTCCGGTCTCAAGAGTCCCCTCAAATGTCTCAGTCTCAAGAGTCCCCTCAAGTGTCTTGGTCTCAAGAGTCCCCTAAAGTGTTCCGGTCAAAAGAGTCCCCTCAAGTGTTATGGTCTCAAGAGTCCCCTCAAGTGTTCCGGACTCAACTGTTCTGGTCTCAAGAGTCCCCACAAGTGTTCCGGTGTCAAGAGTCCCCAAAAGTGTTCCTGTCCCAAGAGTCCCCACAAGTGTCCCGGTCTCAAGAGTCCCCTCAAGTGTTCCAGTCTCAAGAGTTCCCAAAAGTGTTCCTGTCTCAAGAGTCCCCTCAAGTTTTCCGGTCTGAAATGTTCCTGTCTCAAAAGTCCCCTCAAGTGTTCCGGTCTCAAGTATTCCGGTCTCAATAGTCCCCACAAGTGTTCCGGTCTCAAGAGTCCCCACAAGTGTTCCCGTCTCAAGTGTTCCAGTCTCAAGAGTCCCCTCAAGTGTTCCGGTCTCAAGTGTTCCGGTCTCAAGAGTCCCCTCAAGTGTTCCCGTCTCAAGAGTCCCCTCAAGTGTCTCGGTCTCAAGAGTCCCCTCAAGTGTCTCGGTCTCAAGAGTCCCCTCAAGTGTTCAGGTCTAAAGAGTCCCCTCAAGTCTTCTGGTCTCAAGAGTCCCCTCAAGTGTTCCGGTCACAAGAGTCCCCTCAAGTGTTCTGGTCTCAAGAGTCCCCTCAAGTGTTCCGGTCTCACGAGTCCCCACAAGTGTTCCTGTCTCAAGAGTCCCCTCAAGTGTTCCTGTCTGAAGTGTTCCTGTCTCAAAAATCCCCTCAATTGTTCCGGTCTCAAGTATTCCGGTCTCAATAGTCCCCACAAGTGTTCCGATCTCAAGAGTCCCCACAAGTGTTCCCGTCTCAAGTGTTCCAGTCTCAAGAGTCCCCTCAAGTGTTCCGGTCTCAAGAGTCCCCTCAAGTGTTCCGGTCTCAAGAGTCCCCTCAAGTTTCATGGTCTCAAGAGTCCTCAAGTGTTCAGGTCTAAAGAGTCCCCTCAAGTGTTCTGGTCTCAAGAGTCCACTCAAATTTTCCGGTCTCAAGTTTTCCTGTCTCAAGAGTCCCCACAAGTGTTCCAGTCTCAAGGGTCCCCACAAGTGTTCCGTGTCAAGAGTCCCCTCAAGTGTTCCGGTCTCATGAGTCCCCACAAGTATTCCTGACTCAAGAGTCCCCACAAAGTGTTCCTGTCTCAAGGGTCCCCACAAGTCTGTCTGTCTCAAGAGTCCCCTCAAGTGTTCCGGTCTCAAGTGTTCCGGTCTCAAGTGTCCCCACAAGCGTTCCAGTCTCAATAGTCCCCACAAGTTTTCCGGTCTCAAGAGTCCTCTCAAGTGATCCGGTATTAAGAGTCCCCTCAAGTGTTCCGGTCTCAAGAGTCCCCTCAAGTGTTCCGGTCTCAAGAGTCCCCACAAGTGTTCCTGTCTCAAGAGTCCCCTCAAGTGTTCCGGACTTAAGTCTTCCTGTCTCAAAAATCCCCTCAAGTGTTCCAGTCTCAAGTGTTCCGGTCTAAAGAGTCCCCTCAAGCGATCCGGTCTCAAGTGTTCCGGTCTCAAGTTATCCGGTCTCAAGAGTCCCCACAAGTGTTCCAGTCTCAAGAGTCCCCACAAGTGTTCCGGTGTCAAGAGTCCCCTCAAGTGTTCTGGTCTGAAGAGTCCCCTCAACTGTTCTGGTCTCAAGAGTCCCCTCAAGTGTTCCGGTCTCAACTTTTCTGGTCTCAAGAGTCCCCACAAGTGTTCCGGTCTCAAGAGTCCCCACAAGTTTTCTGATCTCAAGAGTCCCCTCAAGTGTTCCGGTCTCAAGAGTCCCCTCAAGTGTTCCGGTCTCATGAGATCCCACAAGTGTTCCTGTCTCAAGAGTCCCCTCAAGTTCTCCGGTCTGAAATGTTTCTGTGTCAAAAGTCCCCTCCACTGTTCCGGTCTCAAGTATTCCGGTCTCAATCGTCCCCACAAGTGTTCCGGTCTCAAGAGTCCCCACAAGTGTTCCCGTCTCAAGTGTTCCAGTCTCAAGAGTCCCCTCAAGTGTTCCGGTCTCAAGTGTTCCGGTCTCAAGAGTCCCCTCAAGTGTTCCAGTCCCAAGAGTCCCCTCAAGTTTCTCGGTCTCAAGATTCCCCTCAAGTGTTCAGGTCTAAAGAGTCCCCTCAAGTGTTCCGGTCTCAAGAGTCCCCTCAAGTGTTCCGGTCTCAAGTGTTCCTGTCTCAAGAGTCCCCACAAGTGTTCCAGTCTCAAGGGTCCCCACAAATGTTCCGTGTCAAGAGTCCCCTCAAGTGTTCGAGTCTCAAGAGTCCCCTCAAGTTCTCCGGTCTGAAATGTTCCTGCGTCAAAAGTCCCCTAAAGTGTTCCGGTCTCAAGTATTCCGGTCTCAATAGTCCCCACAAGTGTTCCGGTCTCAAGAGTCCCCACAAGTGTTCCCGTCTCAAGTGTTCCAGTCTCAAGAGTCCCCTCAAGTGTTCCGGTCTCAAGTGTTCCGGTCTCAAGAGTCCCCTCAAGTGTTCCGGTCTCAAGAGTCCCCTCAAGTTTCTCGGTCTCAAGAGTCCCCTCAAGTGTTCAGGTCTAAAGAGTCCCCTCAAGTGTTCCGGTCTCAAGAGTCCCCTCAAGTGTTCCGGTCTCAAGTGTTCCTGTCTCACGAGTCCCCACAAGTGTTCCAGTCTCAAGGGTCCCCACAAGTGTTCCGTTACAAGAGTCCCCTCAAGTGTTCTGGTCTCATGAGTCCCCACAAGTATTCCTGTCTCAAGAGTCCCCACAAAGTGTTCCTGTCTCAAGGGTCCCCACGAGTGTGCCTATCTCAAGAGTCCCCTCAAGTGTATCTGTCTCAAGAGTCCCCACAAGTCTGTCTGTCTCAAGAGTCCCCTCATATGTTCCGGTCTCAAGTGTTTCGGTCTCAAGTGTCCCCACAAGTGTTCCAGTCTCAATAGTCCCCACAAGTGTTCCGGTCTCAAGAGTCCCCTCAAGTGTTCCGGTCTCAAGAGTCCCCTCAAGTGTTCCGGTCTCAAGAGTCCCCACAAGTGTTCCTGTCTCAAGAGTCCCCTCAAGTTTTCCGGTCTTAAGTGTTCCGGTCTCAAGAGTCCCCACAAGTGTTCCCGTCTCAAGTGTTCCATTCTCAAGAGTCCCCTCAAGTGTTCCGGTCTCAAGTGTTCCTGTCTCAAGAGTCCCCACAAGTGTTCCAGTCTCAAGGGTCCCTACAAGTGTTCCGTGTCAAGAGTCCCCTCAAGTGTTCAAGTCTCAAGAGTTCCCACAAGTGTTCCTGTCTCAAGAGTCCCCTCAAGTTTTCCGGTCTGAAAATTTCCTGTCTCAAAAGTCCCCTCAAGTGTTCCGGTCTCAAGTATTCCGGTCTCAATAGTCCCCACAAGTGTTCCGGTTTCAAGAGTCCCCACAAGTGTTCCCGTCTCAAGTGTTCCAGTCTCTAGAGTCCACTCAAATGTTCCGATCTCAAGTGTTCTGGTCTCAAGAGTCCCCTCAAGTGTTCCGGTCTCAAGAGTCCCCTCAAGTTTCTCGGTCTCAAGAGTCCCCTCAAGTGTTCAGGTCTAAAGAGTCCCCTCAAGTGTTCCGGTCTCAAGAGTCCCCTCAAGTGTTCCGGTCTCAAGTGTTCCTGTCTCACGAGTCCCCACAAGTGTTCCAGTCTCAAGGGTCCCCACAAGTGTTCCGTTACAAGAGTCCCCTCAAGTGTTCTGGTCTCATGAGTCCCCACAAGTATTCCTGTCTCAAGAGTCCCCACAAAGTGTTCCTGTCTCAAGGGTCCCCACCAGTGTGCCTATCTCAAGAGTCCCCTCAAGTGTATCTGTCTCAAGAGTCCCCACAAGTCTGTCTCAAGAGTCCCCTCATATGTTCCGGTCTCAAGTGTTTCGGTCTCAAGTGTCCCCACAAGTGTTCCAGTCTCAATAGTCCCCACAAGTGTTCCGGTCTCAAGAGTCCCCTCAAGTGTTCCGGTCTCAAGAGTCCCCTCAAGTGTTCCGGTCTCAAGAGTCCCCACAAGTGTTCCTGTCTCAAGAGTCCCCTCAAGTTTTCCGGTCTTAAGTGTTCCGGTCTCAAGAGTCCCCACAAGTGTTCCCGTCTCAAGTGTTCCATTCTCAAGAGTCCCCTCAAGTGTTCCGGTCTCAAGTGTTCCTGTCTCAAGAGTCCCCACAAGTGTTCCAGTCTCAAGGGTCCCTACAAGTGTTCCGTGTCAAGAGTCCCCTCAAGTGTTCAAGTCTCAAGAGTTCCCACAAGTGTTCCTGTCTCAAGAGTCCCCTAAAGTTTTCCGGTCTGAAAATTTCCTGTCTCAAAAGTCCCCTCAAGTGTTCCGGTCTCAAGTATTCCGGTCTCAATAGTCCCCACAAGTGTTCCGGTTTCAAGAGTCCCCACAAGTGTTCCCGTCTCAAGTGTTCCAGTCTCTAGAGTCCACTCAAATGTTCCGATCTCAAGTGTTCCGGTCTCAAGAGTCCCCTCAAGTGTTCCGGTCTCAAGAGTCCCCTCAAGTTTCTCGGTCTCAAGAATCCCCTCAAGTGTTCAGGTCTAAAGAGTCCCCTCAAGTGTTCTGGTCTCAAGAGTCCCCTCAAGTGTTCCGGTCTCAAGTGTTTCTGTCTCAAAAGTCCCCACAAGTGTTCCAGTCTCAAGGGTCCCCACAAGTGTTCCATGTCAAGAGTCCCCTCAAGTGTTCCGGTCTCATGAGTCCCCACATGTATTCCTGTCTCAAGAGTCCCCACAAAGTGTTCCTGTCTCAAGGGTCCCCACAAGTCTGTCTGTCTCAAGAGTCCCATCAAGTGTTCCGGTCTCAAGTGTTCCGGTCTCAAGTGTCCCCACAAGTGTTCCAGTCTCAATAGTCCCCACAAGTTTTCCGGTCTCAAGAGTCTTCTCAAGTGTTCCGGTCCCAAGTGTTCCGGTCTTAAGAGTCCCCTCAAGTGTTCCGGTCTCAAGAGTCCCCTCAAGTGTTCCTGTCTCAAGAGTCCCCTCAAGTGTTCCGGACTAAAGTGTTCCTGTCTAAAAAATCCCCACAAGTGTTCCTGTCTCAAGAGTCCCCACAAGTGTTCCTGTCTCAAGAGTCCCCTCAAGTGTTCCGGTCTTAAGTGTTCCGGTCTCAAGAGTCCCCACAAGTGTTCCCGTCTCAAGTGTTCCATTCTCAAGAGTCCCCTCAAGTGTTACGGTCTCAAGTGTTCCGGTCTCAAGAGTCCCCTCAAGTGTTCCGGTCTCAAGAGTCCCCTCAAGTTTCTCGGTCTCAAGAGTCCCCTCAAGTGTTCAGGTCTAAAGAGTCCCCTCAAGTGTTCTGGTCTCAAGAGTCCCCTCAAGTGTTCAGGTCTAAAGAGTCCCCTCAAGTGTTCCGGTCTCAAGAGTCCCCTCAAGTGTTCTGGTCTCAAGTGCTGCTGTCTCGAGTCCCCACAAGTGTTCCAGTCTCAAGGGTCCCCACAAGTGTTCCGTGTCAAGAGTCCCCTCAAGTGTTCCGGTCTCATGAGTCCCCACAAGTATTCCTGTCTCAAGAGTCCCCACAAAGTGTTCCTGTCTCAAGGGTCCCCACCAGTGTGCCTATCTCAAGAGTCCCCTCAAGTGTACCTGTCTCAAGAGTCCCCACAAGTCTGTCTGTCTCAAGAGTCCCCTCTAGTGTTCCGATCTCAAGTGTTCCGGTCTCAAGTGTCCCCACAAGTGTTCCAGTCTCAATAGTCCCCACAAGTTTTCCGGTCTCAAGAGTCCTCTCAAGTGTTCCGGTCCCAAGTCTTCCGATCTCAAGAGTCCCCTCAAGTGTTCCGGTCTCAAGAGTCCCCTCAAGTGTTCCGGTCTCAAGAGTCCCCTCAAGTGTTCCAGTCTCAAGAGTCCCCACAAGTGTTCCGGTCTCAAGAGTCCCCTCAAGTGTTCCAGTCTCAAGAGTTCCCACAAAGTTTCCTGTCTCAAGAGTCCCCTCAAGTTTTCCGGTCTGAAATGTTCCTGTCTCAAAAGCCCCATCAAGTGTTCCGGTCTCAAGTATTCCCGTCTCAATAGTCCCCACAAGTGTTCCGGTCTCAAGAGTCCACACAAGTGTTCCCGTCTCAAGTGTTCCAGTCTCAAGAGTCCCCTCAAGTGTTCCGGTCTCAAGTGTTCCGGTCCCAAGAGTCCCCTCATGTGTTCCGGTCTCAAGAGTCCCCTCAAGTTTCTCGGTCTCAAGAGTCCCGTCAAGTGTTCAGGTCTAAAGAGTCCCCTCAAGTGTTCCAGTCTCAAGGGTCCCCACAAGTGTTCCATGTCAAGAGTCCCCTCAAGTGTTCCGGTCTCAAGTGTTCCTGTTTCAAGAGTCCCCACAAGTGTTCCAGTCTCAAGGGTCCCCACAAGTGTTCCGTGTCAAGAGTCCCCTCAAGTGTTCCGGTCTCATGAGTCCCCACAAGTATTCCTATCTCAAGAGTCCCCACAAAGTGTTCCTGTCTCAAGGGTCCCCACCAGTGTGCCTATCTCAAGAGTCCCCTCAAGTGTATCTGTCTCAAGAGTCCCCACAAGTCTGTCTGTCTCAAGAGTCCCCTCATATGTTCCGGTCTCAAGTGTTTCGGTCTCAAGTGTCCCCACAAGTGTTCCAGTCTCAATAGTCCCCACAAGTGTTCCGGTCTCAAGAGTCCCCTCAAGTGTTCCGGTCTCAAGAGTCCCCTCAAGTGTTCCGGTCTCAAGAGTCCCCACAAGTGTTCCTGTCTCAAGAGTCCACTCAAGTTTTCCGGTCTTAAGTGTTCCGGTCTCAAGAGTCCCCACAAGTGTTCCCGTCTCAAGTGTTCCATTCTCAAGAGTCCCCTCAAGTGTTCCGGTCTCAAGTGTTCCTGTCTCAAGAGTCCCCACAAGTGTTCCAGTCTCAAGGGTCCCTACAAGTGTTCCGTGTCAAGAGTCCCCTCAAGTGTTCAAGTCTCAAGAGTTCCCACAAGTGTTCCTGTCTCAAGAGTCCCCTCAAGTTTTCCGGTCTGAAAATTTCCTGTCTCAAAAGTCCCCTCAAGTGTTCCGGTCTCAAGTATTCCGGTCTCAATAGTCCCCACAAGTGTTCCGGTTTCAAGAGTCCCCACAATTGTTCCCGTCTCAAGTGTTCCAGTCTCTAGAGTCCACTCAAATGTTCCGATCTCAAGTGTTCCGGTCTCAAGAGTCCCCTCAAGTGTTCCGGTCTCAAGAGTCCCCTCAAATTTCTCGGTCTCAAGAGTCCCCTCAAGTGTTCAGGTCTAAAGAGTCCCCTCAAGTGTTCTTGTCTCAAGAGTCCCCTCAAGTGTTCCGGTCTCAAGTGTTTCTGTCTCAAGAGTCCCCACAAGTGTTCCAGTCTCAAGGGTCCCCACAAGTGTTCCATGTCAAGAGTCCCCTCAAGTGTTCCGGTCTCATGAGTCCCCACATGTATTCCTGTCTCAAGAGTCCCCACAAAGTGTTCCTGTCTCAAGGGTCCCCACAAGTCTGTCTGTCTCAAGAGTCCCATCAAGTGTTCCGGTCTCAAGTGTTCCGGTCTCAAGTGTCCCCACAAGTGTTCCAGTCTCAATAGTCCCCACAAGTTTTCCGGTCTCAAGAGTCTTCTCAAGTGTTCCGGTCCCAAGTGTTCCGGTCTTAAGAGTCCCCTCAAGTGTTCCGGTCTCAAGGGTCCCCTCAAGTGTTCCGGTCTCAAGAGTCCCCTCAAGTGTTCCGGTCTCAAGAGTCCCCACAAGTGTTCCTGTCTCAAGAGTCCCCTCAAGTGTTCCGGACTAAAGTGTTCCGGTCTCAAGAGTCCCCACAAGTGTTCCCGTCTCAAGTATTCCATTCTCAAGAGTCCCCTCAAGTGTTACGGTCTCAAGTGTTCCGGTCTCAAGAGTCCCCTCAAGTGTTCCGGTCTCAAGAGTCCCCTCAAGTTTCTCGGTCTCAAGAGTCCCCTCAAGTGTTCAGGTCTAAAGAGTCCCCTCAAGTGTTCCGGTCTCAAGAGTCCCCTCAAGTGTTCAGGTCTAAAGAGTCCCCTCAAGTGTTCTGGTCTCAAGAGTCCCCTCAAGTGTTCTGGTCTCAAGTGCTGCTGTCTCAAGAGTCCCCACAAGTGTTCCAGTCTCAAGGGTCCCCACAAGTGTTCCGTGTCAAGAGTCCCCTCAAGTGTTCCGGTCTCATGAGTCCCCACAAGTATTCCTGTCTCAAGAGTCCCCACAAAGTGTTCCTGTCTCAAGGGTCCCCACCAGTGTGCCTATCTCAAGAGTCCCCTCAAGTGTACCTGTCTCAAGAGTCCCCACAAGTCTGTCTGTCTCAAGAGTCCCCTCTAGTGTTCCGATCTCAAGTGTTCCGGTCTCAAGTGTCCCCACAAGTGTTCCAGTCTCAATAGTCCCCACAAGTTTTCCGGTCTCAAGAGTCCTCTCAAGTGTTCCGGTCCCAAGTGTTCCGGTCTCAAGAGTCCCCTCAAGTGTTCCGGTCTCAAGAGTCCCCTCAAGTGTTCCAGTCTCAAGAGTCCCCACAAGTGTTCCGGTCTCAAGAGTCCCCTCAAGTGTTCCAGTCTCAAGAGTTCCCACAAAGTTTCCTGTCTCAAGAGTCCCCTCAAGTTTTCCGGTCTGAAATGTTCCTGTGTCAAAAGCCCCATCAAGTGTTCCGGTCTCAAGTATTCCCGTCTCAATAGTCCCCACAAGTGTTCCGGTCTCAAGAGTCCACACAATTGTTCCCGTCTCAAGTGTTCCAGTCTCAAGAGTCCCCTCAAGTGTTCCGGTCTCAAGTGTTCCGGTCCCAAGAGTCCCCTCATGTGTTCCGGTCTCAAGAGTCCCCTCAAGTTTCTCGGTCTCAAGAGTCCCGTCAAGTGTTCAGGTCTAAAGAGTCCCCTCAAGTGTTCCAGTCTCAAGGGTCCCCACAAGTGTTCCGTGTCAAGAGTCCCCTCAAGTGTTCCGGTCTCAAGTGTTCCTGTTTCAAGAGTCCCCACAAGTGTTCCAGTCTCAAGGGTCCCCACAAGTGTTCCGTGTCAAGAGTCCCCTCAAGTGTTCCGGTCTCATGAGTCCCCACAAGTATTCCTATCTCAAGAGTCCCCATAAAGTGTTCCTGTCTCAAGGGTCCCCACCAGTGTGCCTATCTCAAGAGTCCCCACACGTGTGCCTGTCTCAAGAGTCTCAACAAGTGTTCCGGTCACAAGAGTCTCCACAAGTGTTCCGGTCTCAAGAGTCCCCTCAAGTGTTCCGGTCTCAAGAGTCCCCACAAGTGTTCCTGTCTCAAGAGTTCCCTCAAGTGTTCTGGTCTGAAGTGTTCCTGTCTCAAAAGTCCCCTGAAGTGTTCCGGTCTCAAGTGTTCCGGTCTCAAGTGTTCTGGTCTCAAGAGTCCCCTCAAGTGTTCTGGTCTGAAGAGTTCTCACAAGTGTTCCGGTCTCAAGAGTCCCCACAAGTGTTCCGGTCTCAAGAGTCCCCACAAGTGTTCCGGTCTCAAGTGTTCCGGTCTCACAAGTCCCCTCAAGTGATCCTGTCTCAATTGTTCCGGTCTCAAGAGTCCCCTCAAGTGTTCCGGTCTCAAGAAACGCCTCAAATGTCTCGGTCTCAAGAGTCCCCTCAAGTTTTCCGGTCTCAAGAGTCCCCTCAAGGATTCCGGTCTCAAGAGTCCCCTCAAGTGTTCCAGTCTCAAGAGTCCCCTCAAGTGTTCCGGTCTTAATTGTTCCGGTCTCAAGAGTCCCCTCAAGTTTTCCAGTCTCAAGGGTCCCCACAAGTGTTCCGTGTCAAGAGTCCCCTCAAGTGTTCCGGTCTCATGAGTCCCCACAAGTATTCCTGTCTCAAGAGTCCACACAAAGTGCTCCTGGGGTCTGATGATGATGATGATGATGATAATGAGGATGATGAGGATGATGATGATGATGGTGATGAGGTTGAGGAGCATGATGATGAGGATGAGGATGAGGACGATGATGAGGATGAGGATGATGAGAATGATGAGAATAATGATGAGGATAATGGTGGTGAGGATGGGGATGTTGATGATGAAGATGATTATGAGGATGATGATGAGGAGGAGGAGGATAAGAATGATGATGAGGATGATGATGAGGATGACGATGATTAGCATGATTATGAGGTTGATGATGAGGATGATGATGACGATGATAATGATGATGAAGCTGATGATGATGATGACGATGATGAGGATGATGATGATGAGGATGATTATGATGAGGATGAGGACGATGATGAGGACGTTGATGATGACAATGATGATGATAACGAGGATGATGAGGATGATGATCAGGAGGATGACGATAATGAGGATGATGATGACAAGGATGATGAGGATGATGATGAGGATGATGGTGATGAGGATGATGATAAGGATGATGATGTTGATGATAATGAGGATGATTATGAGGATTAGGTTGAGGATGAGGACAATGAAGATGATGATGATGATGATGATAATTATGATGATTATGATGAGGATGAGGATGAGGATAATAATGATGTTGATGATGAGGATGATGATGAGGACGATGATGATGAGAATGAGGATGATGAGGAGGAGGATGAGGATAAGGATGAGGACGATGATGATGAGAATGATGATGAGAATGATGAGGATGATGACGAGGATGAAGAGGACTATGAGGAAGATGAAGATCATGAGGATGATGATGAGGAGGATGATGAGGATGAATATGAAGATGAGGATGATAATGATTATGATGATGAGGATGAGGATGAGAACGATGAGGATGATGATGCCGATAATGAGGATATGATAAGGATGATGATGATGATGAGAATGATGTTGAAGATGATGATGAGGATGAGGATGAGGAGTAGGACAATGATGATGATGAGGAGGATAATAATGGTGATGATTATAATGATGAAGAGGATGATGAGGAGGAGGAGGAGGAGGAGGAAGGATGATGATGATGATGATCATGACGATGTTGATGATGAAGATAATGAGGATGAGGATCAGGATGATGATGATGAGGATGAGGATGACAATGATGATGATGATGGTGATGAGGATGAGGAGGATGATGATAATGAGGAGGAGGAGGATGATGAGGATGAGGATGAGGATGATGAGGATGATGATGAGGATCATGATGAGGTTGATGATGACGATGATGATGATGATGATTATGATGACGAGGATGATGAGGATGATGATGAAGACGATGATAATGAGGACAATGATGATAATGATGATGAGGAGGAGGAGGAGGAGGAGGACGATGATGAGGACGATGATGAGGATTATGAGGATGATGAGGATGATGATGATGAGGATGATGAGGATGATGATGATGATGAGGATGATTATGAGGACCATGTTGCTGAGGACGATTATGAGGATGATGAGGATGATGATGAGGATAATGATGATGATGATGATCATATGACAATGAAGAGGATGATGAGGGTGACGATGATGATGAAGATGATGAGCAGGATTAGGATGATGACGATGAGGATCATGATGATGAGGATGATGAGGATGAGGATGATGAGGATGATGAAGATGATGATTTTGAGGATGATGATGATGAGGATTAGGACGATGATGAGGACGATGAGAAAGATGAAGATGATGAGGATGATGTTGATGAATATGATGATGATGAGGATGAGGATGAGGATGAGGAGTAGGTCAATGATGATGAGGAGGAGGAGGATATGGTGATGATTATAATGATGAAGAGGATGATGAGGATGAGTAGGAGGAGGAGGAGGAGGAGGAGGAGGAAGGGTGATGATGATGATCATGACGATGTTGATGATGAGGATGATGAGGATGATGATCAGGATGATGATGATGAGGATGAGGAGGAGGATGACGATGATGATGATGATGATGATGATGATGGTGATGAGGATGAGGAGGATGATGATAATGAGGAGGAGGAGGATGATGATGATGATGATGATGATGAGGATGAGGATGAGGATGATGAGGACGATGATGAGGATGATGATGAAGTTGATGATGAGGATGATGATGAGGATGATAATGATGATGATGATGATGATGATGATGACGACGATGATTATGATGACGAGGATGATGAGGATGATGATGAAGATGATGATAATGAGGACAATGATGATGATGATAATTATGATGAGGAGGAGGAGGACGATGATGAGGACGATGATTAGGATTATAAGGATGATGAGGAAGATGATGACGAGGATGATGAGGATGATGATGATGAGGATGATTATGAGGACCATGTTGCTGAGGACGATTATGAGGATGATGATGATGATGATGATGATGATGAGGATGATGATGAGGAGGAGGATGAAGATGATGTTGATGAGGATGATGATGAGGATAATGATGATGATGATGATGATATGACGATGAAGAGGATGATGAGGGTGATGATGATGATGATGATGATGAGGATTATGATGATGAGGATGATGAGGATGAGGATGATGAGGAAGATGAGGATGAGGATGATGATGATGAAGATGATGATTTTGAGGATGAGGATGATGAGGATGAGAACGATGATAAGGACGATGATGATGACGATGACGATGATGATGATGATGATGATGATGATGATGATGATGATGACGATGATGATTATGAGGATGATGATAATGATGATGAGAATGAGGATGAAGTTGATGATGAGGATCATGAGGATGATGAGGAGGAGGAGGACGAGGATCATGATGATGATGAGGATAATGATGGTGAGGATGGGGATGATGATGAGGATAAGGATGATGATTATGAAGATGACTATGAGGATGCGTATGAGGACAATGATGAGGGTGAAGATGAGAATGACGATGAGTTTGATGAGGAGGATGATTAAGATGATGATGAGGATGATGTTGAGGATGACTATGATGATGAGGATGATGATGATGAGGACGATGATGATGACGATGAGGACGATGATGATGAGAATGATGATTATGAGGATGATGAGGATGATGATGACGAGGATGATGAGGATGATGATGATTAGGATAATGATGAGGACAATGTTGCTGAGGACTATTATGAGGATGATGAGGATGATGAGCATGATGATGAGGAGGAGGAGGAGAATAAGGATGATGTTGAGGATGAGGAAGATGAGGTTGATGATGATGATGATGATGATAATGATGATATGATTATGACGATTAAGAGGATGATGAGGATGATGATGATGATGATAATGATGATGATGAGGAGGAGCATGATTAGGATGATGATGAGGAGGAGGAGGATCATGATGATGATTAGGATGATGATTGAGAGGATGGGGATAATGATGATGATGAGGATCATGATTATGAGGATGATGATGAGGATGAGTATCAGGACGATGATGAGGAAAATGATGATGAGGATGAGGATGATGAGGATGATGTTGAAGATGACTATGATGATGAGGATGATGATGATGAGGACAATTATGAGGATGATGATGATGATGATGAGGATGAGTACAATGATGATGAGAATGATGATGATGAGGAGGATGATGAGGAGCATGAGGATGAGGATGATGATGATGATGATGATGATGATGATGAGGATGAGGATGACGAGGATGATGATGAGGAGGAGGATTATGAGGATGAGGTTGAGGATGAGGACAATGACGACGATGATGATGATGATGATGATGAGGATGAGGATGAGGATAATGATGAGGATGATAATGATGTTGATGATGAGGATGATGAGGATGAGGATGACGACGATGATGATGAGAATGATTAGGAGGATGATGAGGAGGATGATGGTGAGGATGGGGATGATGATGAGTATGATGAGAAGGAGGAGTATGAGGATTATGATTATGGGGATGGTGATTATAATGATGATGATGATGATGAAGATGATGAGGATGACGATGAGGATAACAATGATTAGGATGATGATGACGATGATGATGATGATGAGGGGGATTATGAGGATGAAGTTGAGGATGAGGACAATGACGACGATGATGATGATGATGATGATGATGATGATGATGATGATAATGACGATGTGGATGAGGATGAGGATGATGATGAGGATGATAATGATGTTGATGATGAGGATGATGAGGATGAGGATGACGACGATGATGATGAGAATGATGAGGAGGATGATGAGGAGGATGATTATGAGGATGTGATGATAATGAGGATGATGATGATGAAGATGATGATGAGGATAACAATGATTAGGATGATGATGACGTAGATGATGAGGATGATGATGACGATGATAATGATGATGAGGATGATGACGATGATAAGGATGAGGATGATGAGGATGAAGATGAGGGTGATGAAAAGGATGAGGATGATGAGGATGATGATGACGATGATGACGATGATGAGGATGAGGATAATGAGGATGATGATTAGGATGATGAGGATGATGATGATGAGGATCATGATGAGGTTGATGATAAGGATGATGATGATGAGCACTATGAATGATGATTAGGAGGAGGAGGATGGGGAGGAGGACGATGATGATGAGAAGGAGGAGGAGGATAATGATGATGATTATGACGAAAAAGAGGATGATGATGATGAAGATGATGATGAGGATGATGAAGGATGATGATAATGATGATGATGACGATGATGATGAAGAGGAGTAGGAGGAGGATGATGATGGTGAGGAGGATGAGGATGATGATGATGATGATGATGATGATGATGATGATGATGATGATGATGATGATGAGGATAATGAAGATGAGGATGAGGATGTGTTACGGCTGGAGCCTTTTTGTGTTGTGATTTCATTTTTCTGTGCATTTTAAGTTGCATCTGAGGAGCCTGCCTGCAGACTTTGTTGGCTCACCCTTGCTCCTCCCTGCACCAGCTGAGCTGGGTTTTCATCAGCTGCAAATTGTTTAAAGGACCAGCTGGAGCTCCTCACCAATGGGGGACAATAGTGCAGAGCTGCCTTTCCTCTGGTCTGTTGTCTCCCGCTTAGAACTTCGATATTGTGCTCTTACTGTTTGAACCTGTTTTGGTAAAAGTGGATTTAGATCCGTGGTGGTTAAAAGAATAATAGTCATCTTTTCTGAATTAAGAGAAAGTAAATAAAACCTTTGTTAATTTTCCTTTGTGTCACGCGTCCTCCATGTTACCCCAGGCCCCCTAGACACCTGTTTGTAACATATGGGGGCTCGTCCGGGATCATTAAGTACCCTTAAACTGAGGTTGGATGCGTGATCATTTGTGTGTATCAGTGTTTTACCAGTTATGGCTACTTTTGATTTAGCGCAGTTTGTGGAGGCCCCATTCCGTGGACTGATTGGTGCCTGTCGCAAGCGGGATCTGCTGGACGTGGGGGATCACTTTGGATTTCAGGTGGACAGCTCAATGTTAAAGGTGGAGCTGCAGGAGGTGGTAATCAGTGGCTTGGAGGACTTGGGCCTGCTTACTCGGCAACAGGCTGCCTCGCCTGCGGAGGCCCGTGTACATGCTGAACCTCCCCTGGCGACCCCGCCCCCTGTCAGCCCTGCAGCACCTGATGACAGAGACAGACTGGTTACAGCTGCTGGAGACGCCGACCCGGCTGACTCTGATGAGGACGTGACTCCAGCCGAATTCAGGCTGAGGATTGAGCAACTCCGTTTGGACGCTGAGGACAGAGCCCAGCGCAGACAGCTGGAGTTTGAGATGAGAAAGCTGGAACTGGAAGCTGATACAAAATTGCTGCTCTGCAAACTTGAACTTGAAAACGAGGCTGTGAAGGCTGAGAAAGAGACATCTCCGGTGAGTTCCCCACCGCAAGACCATAGGCGTCATTTTAACCGGGGACGCCGGGGACATGTCCCCGGCAAAATTTGTGATTGGCAGCTGTGTCCCCCCCACTTTCAAAAACGCCTGCTGATGAGGATTTTTGTTTTACCAGCTCAGATCTTATACCAGGGGTCGGCAACCTGTTCCCATCAAAGAACCATTATTACCCGTTTCCCACGGTAATTTTGGACGGACCTTCATAAGCAGTGACTTAAGTGAAGCAGGCAGGTCGCGCTAGAAAATTTCGTTTAAAAAGACGTCATAAATGTGTTCCCCCGTCATTTTTATTACTAAAATATGAAGTAAAAACTCACAATTTAATTTTCATTCATTTGTCATTAATATGTAGTCTACACCCGTGCGTTAAGTGGACCATCTTCCAGTAAACGCAAAGCATCCAGTCCACCTCTCCAAATGCGTAAAATGTGCATCAGCCGCTAGTTAGGCGCGCGCGCACCATCAGCTGATCAGCCCAGACAAGAGCAGAGCAACTAGAGAAAGAATAGAGGATAATTGTGTCTGGATGTGGATGGAGATTCCATTTTACAGCAGCCTGATCATCATTTAAATACGTAAACCATCACCTGTCTTCTAGTCCACGCTATCAGCATTATTTTAATTGGTGTGTGTGTGTGTGTGTGTGTGTGTGTGTGTGTGTGTGTGTGTGTGTGTGTGTGTGTGTGTGTGTGCGTGTGTGTGTGTGTGTGTGTGTATTTGTGTGTGTGTGTGTGTGTGTGTGTGTGTGTGTGTGTGTGTGTGTGTGTGTGTGTGTGTGTGTGTGTGTGTGTGTGTGTGTTTTCCACTTCAAACACTGGTCTAACCAACCAGACCAGCGTGTCCAGTAACACATTAATGTTACAATCAAACAGTTTCACTTCATGTATAGGCTAGGAACATTTCACCTGCCGTGGCCCGACCGCTTCTGCTCCACATGAACTTTGTGCGTGATCAAATGTCATACGCTTCATGCGTCTCCATATTAGAGACGGGAACAAGCGCTGTTCAGCCAAAGTTTCATAATTTCATAAAAAGAACACTTTCCAAGTGACACATCCCTCAGAGAGACTGGGTTTCCAGACTATTTCAGTGGGAGGAAATCATCGCATGCGCGTGGTTCTGCGCTGCGCTGCGAACCCCAGATCTTCAGCTCACTGTCCACCGGGGGCGCTCCGAGCCGCGCTGAACACAGTGTCCAGTATAAAGAGCTCTGATGTTCTGATGGGAATATTTTACCTCCGCGATGTGCGTTAACGATTAAAATGTCAGCTCATCCATGCGCATCAAAGGGCGTCGGGGTAATTCTTTCAAACAGGGCAACATCCTTGAGTTCATTTGTCAAAATAAACAGTCAAATGGAAATATATGTAACCTGCCGTTTAACTGTTTTGCCTTCCTGTGAAGATTGTTGCAAAGAGAAACAATTAAACTTGATTAACCCTAGAGCCACGCAGAGAACCATGCAGTGCGCATGCGGGAAGATTCCTCCCACTGAAGCGAGTGTTTTCCAAACCCCGTCTCTCAGAGAGACTTGTCACTTAGAAAATGTTCCCTGATTATGAAACTTTGGCTGAATAGTGCTTGTTCCTGTCTCTAATGTGGCGACACATCCAGGAGCCGTCTGAGGAGAAGCCCAGAATCTCGCATCCTCTTCAGCTCATAAAGTGCCTATATGATTACGCACAAGCGTGACCGGTCAACCACCGCAGACCGGGTTGGACCTGTTCAGGTTTACGCAGACAATCTACATTTAGAATTGGCATACAGGTGTAAAATTAAAGCAGTAAAATATAAAGCATTTTATTTAAATATCCATTTATTATTTTACAAGCACAGAGAGTTGCATCAGATGGATGGAAGAGCATGCGGCTCCAGAGCCGCAGATTGCCGACCCCTGTGCTAGCCTTCTTTATTGTCCCCAGCAATTTTTAAACCCCACTCAAGTGTATGGTTATTGTCCCCAGCAATTCTGAAAACAAACTGACGCCCTTGCGCAAGACTCTTTTAATATCAGTAACTGCATGGCGTTGATGCATGTTTTCAGGGAATCTAAGGTTGACTGCTACTTCTCTGCGTTTGAACGCATTGCAACGGCACTTAATTGGCCGCGGGATGTGTGGCCTCTTCTGCTGCAGTGCAGATTCACAGGTAAAGCCTCCGAGGTAGTAACCGCTCTCTCTGTCTCGGATGGCAATAATTATGACACCGTTAAAACTGCAGTTTTACAGGCATATGAGTTGGTGCCAGAAGCCTATCGCCAGAAATTCAGACTTTCCAGGAAAAACTCTGCACAGACACACATAGAGTTTGCTCGAGTAAAAACGGTTCTATTCGATAAATGGTGTAATTCCTCCAAGGTAAAAGACTATGCTACTTTGCGTGAGCTCCTGCTCCTTGAGGAATTTAAACGCTGCATCCCTGATAAAGTGGTTCCGTATGTAAACGAGCAGAAGGTGACGTCATTGTCTGCTGCAGCGCAGCTCGCGGATGAGTTTGTGTTAACTCACAGGGTGAATTTTGATCCCAACAGAAGACCCTCACCTGGGCCACCTGCTGAGGCAGACATAACGAATGTCGTTCCTGAACCTGCTCTGTGTTTTTATTGTCACAAGCCTGGTCATGTCATAAAGGACTGTCCCATTCTCCAGGCCAAGAATGTAAGACAAGAACAGCCTGACAATGTTGAGGTTTTTACCTGTTCAGCCCATGTTACTGTTGGGGAACGGGATGTGGGATCCTGTTTTAAGCCATTTGTATTTTCTGGATTTGTTTCATTGTCGGCTGATGATAGGCCTGTACTGATAAAAATCCTGAGGGACACTGGGGCATCTCATTCTCTCATTCTGAGTTCGGCATTACCCTTTTCTGGAAGAAGTGCTTGTGGTTTTAAAGTAGTTGTTAAAGGGATTGCGCCCCCGTCCTTTCAGAGGCCTGTCCATCGTGTGTTTTTAACATCTGATCTCGTCACAGGATATTTTAACATTGCTGTCTGTCGCTCCCTACCAGTGGATGGCGTCGTTCTCCTGTTGGGAAATGACATTGCCGGGGACTTGGTGGTTCCACCTGCCTGGTCAAATCCTCAAGCTAAGGGAGTAGAAAACATGTCAGTTTCTACTCCTAATGGTCTCATTGCAGGAAACAAAAACACAGGCTCCTGTGAAATGGACAGACGTGCTGCTGAGCCTGAGCCGCCCGTGTTTGATGCTGGGTTTTGTGGACCAGCCAAAATAAAGAGGAAAAATAAAAAGAAACCATTATGATTTATCCGTGAGTAGTGTACAGAGACCTTCGCTTTACAAATTCTGTGCTTTGGCCACTTATTAAGTAAGATGACAAGCAGCAAAGGCACAGAAAATATTTTGGTTTAGCCCAACCTGGAGAATGAGATGTAGCAGTGTTTGTTGTTTTGTTTTTTGTACCCAAAGGTGTAGATGGTGGGGTAGGACTAGGATGATGATGAGGAGGAGGATGAGGATAAGGATAAGGACGATGATGATGAGAATGATGATGACGATGATGAGGATGATGAGGACTATGAGGAAAATGAAGATGATGAGGATGATGATGATGAGGATGATGAGGATGAATATGAAGATGAGGATGAGGATGATAATGATTATGATGATGATGAGGATGATGAGGATGAGAACGATGAGGATGATAATGACGATAATGAGGATGATGATGAGGATGGAGATGAGGATGATGTTGATGATGATGAGGATGATGAGGATGAGGATGAGGAGTAGGACAATGATGAGGAGGAGGATAATGTTGATGATTATAATGATGAAGAGGATGATGATGATGAGGAGGAGGAGGAGGAGGAGAACGAGGAAGGATATTGATCATAATCATGATGATGTTGATGATGAGGATGAGGATCAGGATGATGATGATGAGGAGGAGGATGACGATGATGATGATGATGATGCTGATGTGGATGAGGAGGATGATGATGATGAGGAGGAGGAGGATGATAATGATGAGGATGAGGATGATGATGATGAGGACGATGATGAGGATGATGATGAAGTTGATGATGAGGATGATAATGATGAGGATGATAATGATGAGGACGATGAGGATGATGATGAGAATGAGGATGATGATGAGGAGGATGAGGATAAGGATGAGGACGATGATGAGGATGATGACGAGGATGATGAGGACTATGAAGAAAATGAAGATGATGAGGATGATGATGATGATGATGAGGATGAGGATGAATATGAAGATGAGGATGAGGATGATAATGATTATGATGATGAGGATGAGGATGAGAACGATGAGGATGATGATGACGACAATGAGGATATGATAAGGATGATGATGAGGATGATGTTGATGATGATGATGATGATGATGATGATGATGATGATGAGGATGAGGAGTAGGACAATGATGATGAGGAGGAGGATAATGGTGATGATTATAATGATGAAGAGGATGATGATGATGAGCAGGAGTAGGAGGAGGAGGAGGAAGGATGATGATGATGATCATGACGATGTTGATGATGAGGATGATGAGGATGAGGATCAGGATGATGATGATGAGGATGAGGATGACAATGATGATGATGATGGTGATGAGGAGGATGATGATAATGAGGAGGAGGAGGATGATGAGGATGAGGATGAGGATTATGATGATGAGGACGATGATGAGGATCATGATGAAGTTGATGATGAGGATGATGACGATGATGATTATGATGACGAGTATGATGAGGATGATGATGAAGATGATGATAATGAGGACAATGATTATGATGATAATGATGATGAGGAGGAGGAGGAGGACGATGATGAGGACGATAATGAGGATTAAGAGGATGATGAGGATGATGATGATGAGGATGATTATGAGGACCATGTTGCTGAGGACGATAATGAGGATGATGAGGATGATGATGATGATGATGAGGATGATGATGAGGATAAGGATGATGATGATGTGATGATGATGAAGAGGATGATGAGGGTGATGATGATGATGAAGATGATGAGCATGATTAGGATGTTGATGATGAGGATGAGGATGATGAGGATGATGAAGATGAGGATGATGATGATGAAGATGATGATTTTGAGGATGATGATGATGAGGATGAGGACGATGATGAGGATGATGAGGAAGATGAAGATGATGAGGATGATGATGAGGAGGATGATGAGGATGAATATGAAGATGAGGATGAGGATGATAATGATTATGATGATGAGGATGAGGATGAGAACGATGAGGATGATGATGATGATAATGAGGATGATGATAAGGATGATGATGATGAGGATGATGTTGATGATGATGATGAGGAGGAGGAGGATGAGGAGTACGACAATGATGATGATGAGGAGGAGGATAATGGTGATGATTATAATGATGAAGAGGATGATGATGTTGAGGAGGAGTAGGAGGAGGAGGAGGAGGAGGAGGAAGGGTGATGATGATGATCATGACGATGCTGATGATGAGGATGATGAGGATGAGGATCAGGATGATGATGAGGATGAGGATGACGATGATGATGATGATGTGATGAGGATGAGGAGGATGATGATAATGAGGAGGAGGAGGAGGATGATGATGAGGATTAGGATGATGATGATGAGGACGATGATGAGGATCATGATGGAGTTGATGATGAGGATGATGATGAGGATGATAATGATGATGATGATGATGGATTATGACGACGATGATTATGATGACGAGGATGATGAGAATGATGATGAAGATGATGATAATGAGGACAATGATGATGATGATAATGATGATGATGAGGAGGAGGAGGACGATGATGAGGACGATGATGAGGATTATGAGGATGATGAGGATGATGATGACGAGGATGATGAGGATGATGATGATGAGGATGATTATGAGGACCATGTTGCTGAGGACGAATATGAGGATGATGAGGATGATGATGATGAGGAGGAGGAGGATGATGAGGAGGATGATGAAGATGATGATGATGAGGATGATGATGAGGATAATGATGATGATGATGATGATATGACGATAAAGAGGGTGATGAGGGTGATGATGATGATGAAGATGATGAGCATGATTAGGATGATGATGATGAGGATGATGATGATGAGGATGATGAGGATGTGGATGATGATGATGAAGATGATGATTTTGAGGATGATGATGATGAGGATGAGGACGATGATGAGGACGATGATGATGAGGATGATGATGATGATGAGGATGATGAGGATGAATATGAAGATGAGGATGAGGATGATAATGATTATGATGATGATGAGGATGATGAGGATGAGAACGATGAGGATGATGATGACGATAATGAGGATGATGATGAGGATGGAGATGAGGATGATGTTGATGATGATGAGGATGATGAGGATGAGGATGAGGAGTAGGACAATGATGAGGAGGAGGATAATGGTGATGATAATAATGATGAAGAGGATGATGATAATGATGAGGAGGAGGAGGAGGAGGAGGAGGAAGGATATTGATCATAATCATGATGATGTTGATGATGAGGATGAGGATCAGCATGATGAGGAGGAGGATGACGACGATGATGATGATGCTGATGTGGATGAGGAGGATGATGATGATGAGGAGGAGGAGGATGATAATGATGAGGATGAGGATGATGATGATGAGGACGATGATGAGGATGATGATGAAGTTGATGATGAGGATGATAATGATCATGATGAGGATGATAATGATGAGGACGATGAGGATGATGATGAGAATGAGGATGATGATGAGGAGGATGAGGATAAGGTTGAGGACGATGATGAGGATGAACACGAGGATGATGAGGACTATGAAGAAAATGAAGATGATGAGGATGATGATGATGAGGAGGAGGATGAGGATGAATATGAAGATGAGGATGAGGATGATAATGATTATGATGATGAGGATGAGGATGAGAACGATGAGGATGATGATGACGACAATGAGGATATGATAAGGATGATGATGAGGATGATGTTGATGATGATGATGATGATGATGATGTGGATGAGGATGAGGATGAGGAGTAGGACAATGATGATGATGAGGAGGAGGATAATGGTGATGATTATAATGATGAAGAGGATGATGATGATGAGCAGGAGTAGGAGGAGGAGGAGGAAGGATGATGATGATGATCATGACGATGTTGATGATGAGGATGATGAGGATGAGGATCAGGATGATGATGATGAGGATGAGGATGACAATGATGATGATGATGGTGATGAGGAGGATGATGATATTGAGGAGGAGGAGGATGATGAGGATGAGGATGAGGATTATGATGATGAGGACGATGATGAGGATCATGATGAAGTTGATGATGAGGATGATGACGATGATGATTATGATGACGAGGATGATGAGGATGATGATGAAGATGATGATAATGAGGACAATGATTATGATGATAATGATGATGATGAGGAGGAGGAGGACAATGATGAGGACGATAATGAGGATTATGAGGATGATGAGGATGATGATGATGAGGATGATTATGAGGACCATGTTGCTGAGGACGATAATGAGGATGATGAGGATGATGAGGATGATGATGAGGATGATGATGAGGATAAGGATGATGATGATGATGATGATGATGATGATGATGATGATGATGATGATGATGATGATATGATGATGAAGAGGATGATGAGGGTGATGATGATGATGAAGATGATGAGCATGATTAGGATGATGATGATGAGGATGATGAGGATGAGGATGATGAGGATGATGAAGATGATGAGGATGAATATGAAGATGAGGATGAGGATGATAATGATTATGATGATGATGAGGATGATGAGGATGAGAACGATGAGGATGATGATGACGATAATGAGGATGATGATGAGGATGGAGATGAGGATGATGTTGATGATGATGAGGATGATGAGGATGAGGATGAGGAGTAGGACAATGATGAGGAGGAGGATAATGGTGATGATAATAATGATGAAGAGGATGATGATAATGATGAGGAGGAGGAGGAGGAGGAGGAAGGATATTGATCATAATCATGATGATGTTGATGATGAGGATGAGGATCAGGATGATGAGGAGGAGGATGACGATGATGATGATGATGCTGATGTGGATGAGGAGGATGATGATGATGAGGAGGAGGATGATAATGATGAGGATGAGGATGATGATGATGAGGACGATGATGAGGATGATGATGAAGTTGATGATGAGGATGATAATGATGATGATGAGGATGATAATGATGAGGACGATGAGGATGATGATGAGAATGAGGATGATGATGAGGAGGATGAGGATAAGGTTGAGGAGGATGATGAGGATGATGACGAGGATGATGATGACTATGAAGAAAATGAAGATGATGAGGATGATGATGATGATGAGGAGGATGAGGATGAATATGAAGATGAGGATGAGGATGATAATGATTATGATGATGAGGATGAGGATGAGAACGATGAGGATGATGATGACGACAATGAGGATATGATAAGGATGATGATGAGGATGATGTTGATGATGATGATTATGATGATGATGTGGATGAGGATGAGGATGAGGAGTAGGACAATGATGATGATGAGGAGGAGGATAATGGTGATGATTATAATGATGAAGAGGATTATGATGATGAGCAGGAGTAGGAGGAGGAGGAGGAAGGATGATGATGATGATCATGACGATGTTGATGATGAGGATAATGAGGATGAGGATCAGGATGATGATGATGAGGATGAGGATGACAATGATGATGATGATGGTGATGAGGAGGATGATGATATTGAGGAGGAGGAGGATGATGAGGATGAGGATGAGGATTATAATGATGAGGACGATGATGAGGATCATGATGAAGTTGATGATGAGGATGATGACGATGATGATTATGATGACGAGGATGATGAGGATGATGATGAAGATGATGATAATGAAGACAATGATTATGATGATAATGATGATGATGAGGAGGAGGAGGACAATGATGAGGACGATAATGAGGATTATGAGGATGATGAGGATGATGATGATGAGGATGATTATGAGGACCATGTTGCTGAGGACGATAATGAGGATGATGAGGATGATGAGGATGATGCTGAGGATAAGGATGATGATGATGATGATGATGATGATGATGATGATATGATGATGAAGAGGATGATGAGGGTGATGATGATGATGATGAAGATGATGAGCATGATTAGGATGATGATGATGAGGATGATGAGGATGAGGATGATGAGGATGATTAAGATGAGGATGATGATGATGAAGATGATGATTTTGAGGATGATGATGATGAGGATGATGATGAGGAGGATGATGAGGATGAATATGAAGATGAGGATGAGGATGATAATGATTATGATGATGAGGATGAGGATGAGAACGATGAGGATGATGATGATGATAATGAGGATGATGATAAGGATGATGATGATGATGATGAGGATGATGTTGATGATGATGATGATGAGGAGGAGGAGGATGAGGAGTACGACAATGATGATGATGATGAGGAGGATAATGGTGATGATTATAATGATGAAGAGGATGATGATGTTGAGGAGGAGTAGAAGGAGGAGGAGGAGGAGGAGGAGGAGGAAGGGTGATGATGATGATCATGACGATGTTGATGATGCGGATGATGAGGATGAGGATGAGG